>NC_084621.1:8110833-8243333 GCF_033978795.1 Nerophis ophidion
GTTAAATAGCATATTTGATGAAAATCAACTCCAAAAATGTAAATACAAACATCCATCCATTCATCTTCTTCCGCTTATCCGAGGTCGGGTCGCGGGGGCAACAGCCTAAGCAGGGAAACCCAGACTTCCCTCTCCCCAGCCACTTCGTCTAGCTCTTCCCGGGGGATCCCGAGGCGTCCCCAGGCCAGCCGGGAGACATAGTCTTCCCAACGTGTCCTGGGTCTTCCCCGTGGCCTCCTACCGGTTGGACGTGCCCTAAACACCTCCCTAGGGAGGCGTTCGGGTGGCATCCTGACCAGATGCCCGAACCACCTCATCTGGCTCCTCTCCATGTGGAGGAGCAGCGGCTTTACTTTGAGTTCCTCCCGGATGGCAGAGCTTCTCACCCTATCTCTAAGGGAGAGACCCGCCACCCGGCAGAGGAAACTCATTTGGGCCGCTTGTACCCGTGATCTTATCCTTTCGGTCATGACCCAAAGCTCATGACCATAGGTGAGGATGGGAACGTAGATCGACCGGTAAATTGAGAGCTTTGCCTTCCGGCTCAGCTCCTTCTTCACCACAACGGATCAGTACAACGTCCGCATTACTGAAGACGCTCTATGGGGTATCGGACTGTCTTATTGTGGCGGTCCACTTCCTGTATGATCAGTGTCAGAGCTTGGTCCGCATTGCTGGCAGTAAGTCGGACACGTTTCCAGTGAGGGTTGGACTCCGCCAAGGCTGTCCTTTGTCACCCATTCTGTTCATAACTTTTATGGACAGAATTTCTAGGCGCAGTCAAGGCGTTGAGGGGTTCCGGTTTGGTGACCGCAGGATTAGGTCTCTGCTTTTTGCAGATGATGTGGTCCTGATGGCTTCATCTGACCGGGATCTTCAGCTCTCACTGGATCGGTTTGCAGCCGAGTGTGAAGCGACCGGAATTAAAATCAGTACCTCCAAGTCCGAGTCCATGGTTCTCGCCCGGAAAAGGGTGGAATGCCATCTCCGGGTTGGGGAGGAGACCCTACCCCAAGTGGAGGAGTTCAAGTACCTAGGAGTCTTGTTCACGAGTGAGGGAAGAGTAGATCGTGAGATCGACAGGCGGATCGGTGCGGAGTCTTCAGTAAATACAAACATTTAAGCTTATTGCCACTGCCAGGATATTTAAATTATCCTGTTTGTTATGGAAAATAAATATAATCTACATACAAATCTCTGAGCCACAATCATAACATCTGAACAGGCAATTTCTGAGGTAACAGCAGAAACATTTTTTTTATCAGGGATCTTATGTTTAAAAAACCTATATTATAGGTAGTGGGCTGTTTTAGGGAATTTTGGATCAAATTATCCGTAGTAGCAATATTAATAATGTTGTGTTTATTCTGCGTAGTGCACTTAAAATAATTATGACCATATCTAGGAATTGATATGATGGGAATTTTCCGATTGTTTGCTTGGTGCTTTGATAAACTGAAGGCATCATATACATGGTACTATATTGTGATGTTATGAGCCAGGGAAAAAAAGAACTACCCTACCCAGCATGCAACAGGAGTGAGGAGCATGCGCGGTAGCCCGGTATAGGTTGTGTCGCCATGACGACATCTTGTATGTTGTGATATGCACGCTCTGAAAGCAAACGTTAAGAACTCAGCCAACACTCCTGGTCTGCATTATTCATAAATAGACAGACAACACATATACTCCGCTGCTTCACAGGCCGCTGGATGTAGCCGGCAAAGTATTCCCATTCTAGCTAGCCGGTCTAGCAAGCACGCCTCATTCAGTCCAAAACGGCCCGATCTATCCACATCCAGAATTGTCTGGCGGTCGTAAGTGATCCCGGAGTGACCACGCTGTAAGCCAGCCAGGAAATTTGCAGAATTGTCCGGTATTTTTGCCAAATGTTCCATCTTTACCAAGAGCCCCTCCACGCCGGGCGACGCCATCTTGTTAAGAAAAGGCGTTAACAAAATAAAAGCATGTAAACAACATACGCAAATATGCGATAAATAATTGTCGGCGTTAATAAATTGATGAGTTAACTCGTAATTAACGCATTAATTTGCCCACCCCTAATATATATATATATATGATAAGGTGGCGACTTGTCCAGGGTGTACTCTGCCTTCCGCCTGAATGCAACTGAGATAGGCTCCAGTACCCAATGTGACCCCAAAAGGGACGAGCTACCTTGGCTAGCAGTAGTAAAAGTGTTAACCTCCTGGTGCCCCAAAACCCCAGAGAGGATCTTCCACTGCTGGATGGACTTTAATACAAAGGCTACTATTGATCAGGTAGTCTTATTTAATCAGTTTCAGTGAGACTTTGGACCAGTAACACACCCATCCTTTCTCTCTTTACGTCTCTCTCTCTCTGTGTGTGTGTCTCAAGTGTTGTCTGGATGTTCCGATAAGTAGTTAAACGTCCTCATCAGCGATACAGCGGTTAAGTGATTCAATGCTGAAGACTCTTTGCTCAAGAACATGAATGCCAGACGTTAAACCCCCTGATGAAGAGCGCTTAAATGGACAGTTCCCCTCCTCCACCCCCGGGTAATCCGAAATGATTACACGTGTTGGATGTGAGGCTTGGGCTATTTAGCGTCTCGCCATCCAGTCCGTGGTCCGTAACACCTTCTGCTCCGCTCACTCACATCAGAGTCCTAGTGCGAGAGTCGATGGGGTTGTTTGAGAGCGGGGATAACGTGTTAAAAGTTCCCAAGGTTAGAGTTTAAAAAAACCAGCGCATACAATCCTCGTTGGGAAAGTTTCCTGGCCCCGTCAGCCGCATCTGTCTCTCTTTGCGTAGTCCAGTCCATCGCTCACAGTAGGGCTCTTCTACTCGTCCATCTGCCACATCACCCGGAGGGCCTCTGACTGTGTTTAACTGCCCAAATAAGAGTAGTAAATTACACTTTTCTCGTTTACAAGCAAGCCACCGAGCGGTGGCCGTGTTTTTTTTTTTGGTTTTTTTTACGAGAAAGGAGGGCAAATAACTGTCACAGGGTGGTGGAAGTGACCAAATGGACTCTACTCAGCATGCAAATGAGAGGCGGGCTATAAAGACTAAACTTGGACCGGGACGGGAGTGTGACATTTAGTTGCCATTTCAAGTTATCTGTGTTGCTCTAACAATTACGGTGAGTACGGTACGACAAGTGGTAGGGGTCACCTCAGTTCTCCGTGTGAAACCCTTTTCCTGGCTTTTGTTTGGACAAAGGTTTGGGTCTCAGTCTTGAAATGGACTGGGGTGGTTCTTTTTGATGCCGGAATATAAGGGTACCAACAAACTAAAACCATATCTGTCTGGTTTTTATTTTCGGGTCTCCCCATGTCTAGCATTAAAAGATTACAGTTTGTACAAAATGCGGCTGCTAGACTTTTGACAAGAACAAGAAAGTTTGATCACATTACGCCTGTACTGTATATACCTTTATATACATATATACATACATATATACCTGTACTGTATATACCTTTATATACATATATACATACATATATACCTATACTGTATATACCTTTATATACATATATACATACATATATACCTATACTCTATATACCTTTATATACATATATACATACATATATACCTATACTGTATATACCTTTATATACATATATACATACATATATACCTATACTGTATATACCTTTATATACATATATACATACATATATACCTATACTGTATATACCTTTATATACATATATACATACATATATACCTATACTGTATATACCTTTATATACATATATACATACATATATACCTATACTGGCTCACCTGCACTGGCTTCCTGTGCACTTAAGATGTGACTTTAAGGTTTTACTACTTACGTATAAAATACTACACGGTCTAGCTCCATCCTATCTTGCCGATTGTATTGTACCATATGTCCCGGCAAGAAATCTGCCTTCAAAGGACTCCGGCTTGTTAGTGATTCCCAAAGCCCAAAAAAGGTCTGCGGGCTATAGAGCGTTTTCCGTTCGGGCTCCAGTACTCTGGAATGCCCTCCCGGTAACAGTTCGAGATGCCACCTCAGTAGAAGCATTTAAGTCTCACCTTAAAACACATTTGTATACTCTAGCCTTTAAATAGACTCCCTTTTTAGACCAGTTGATCTGCCGTTTCTTTTCTTTTTCTTCTATGTCCCACTCTCCCTTGTGGAGGGGGTCCGATCCGGTGGCCATGTACTGCTTGCCTGTGTATCGGCTGGGGACATCTCTGCGCTGCTGATCCGCCTCCGCTTGGGATGGTTTCCTACTGGCTCCGCTGTGAACGGGACTCTCGCTGCTGTGTTGGATCCGCTTTGGACTGGACTCTCGCGACTGTGTTGGATCCATTATAGATCGAACTTTCACAGTATCATGTTAGACCCGCTCGACATCCATTGCTTTCCTCCTCTCCAAGGTTCTCACAGTCATCATTGTCACCGACGTCCCAATGGGTGTGAGTTTTCCTTGCCCTTATGTGGGCCTACCGAGGATGTTGTAGTGGTTTGTGCAGCCCTTTGAGACACTAGTGATTTAGGGCTATATAAGTAAACATTGATTGATTGATTGATGGTGAGTGGTTTAAGTTGAGATATATATGTATGTATATATGTATATATGTACAAACCCTGTTTCCATATGAGTTGGTAAAGTGAATTGAAGCCGAATTATATTTATATAGCGCTTTTCTCTAGTGACTCAAAGCGCTTTACATAGTGAAACCCAATATCTAAGTTACATTTAAAGCAGTGTGGGTGGCACTGGGAGCAGGTGGGTAAAGTGTCTTGCCCAAGGACACAACGTCAGTAACTAGGATGGCGGAAGCCGGAATCGAACCTGCAACCCTCAAGTTGCTGGCACGGCCACTCTACCAACCGAGCTATACCGCCCCGTAAATATACCGTAAATTGTGTTGGATGTAAATATAAACACAATACAAGGATTTGCAAATCCTTTTCAAGCCATATTCAGTTGAATATGCTACAAAGACAACATATTTGATGTTCAAACTCATAAACATTCTTTTTTGTGTGCAAATAATAATTAACTTTAGAATTTGATGCCAGCAACACGTGACAAAGAAGTTGGGAAAGGTGGCAATATATACTAATTAAAGTTGAGGAATGCTCATCAAACACTTATTTGGAACATCCCACAGGTGTGCAGGCTAATTGGGAACAGGTGGGTGCCATGATTGGCTATAAAAGCAGCTTCCATGAAATGCTAAGTAATTCACAAACAAGGATGGGGTGAGGGTCACCACTTTGTAAACAAATAGTCGAACAGTTTTAGAACAACATTTCTCAACGAGCTATTGCAAGGAATTTAGGGATTTTACCATCTACAGTCTGTAAAATCATCAAAAGGTTCAGAGAATCTGGAGAAATCACTGCACGTAAGCGATGATATTACGGACTTTTGATCGCCCAGGCGGTACTGCATCAAAAACCGACATCAGTGTATAAAGGATATCACCACATGGGCTCAGGAACACTTCATAAAACCACTGTCAGTAACTACAGTTAGTCGCTACATCTGTAAATTCATGTTAAAACTACTATTCAAAGCCAAAGCTATTGACAAGCTATTCTTTAAGACTACTATTATTGAAAAATATCACCTTTTTATGCACTCTTTTAAGACTATGATCATTTTAAAATTAGGACATTATTATCGTAAAAGAGAGATTTTTAAAGAAAAACTTGCAACGGTATTCTTCTAGGATTATGACCATATCACAAAAAATATGTTAAAATTACATTTGTATTTATTTGTTTTACTTTATGACATTTCTTTAACAGAAATAACTTAATGCCCGAGCAAATTCGACTTTTTTTGGTCAAATTTGGGTCTTTGAAAAAAAAAAAAGCCAACTCAAATTAAAGTACTATGTCATAAAGAAAAACATTTTTTTACGTTAATTTATTTTTTAAATGGCAACATTGAAAAAAAAATTCTGTCTTTATTCCTGTAAGATTAAGTTCTGTACGAATTTATTCTCATAACATTCCAAATTCATTCTTACTGTTCAAATGTGGCGGCGTGGCTCGATTGGTAGATCAGCCGTGGTAGCAACTTGAGGGTTACAGGTTCGATATCCGCTTCCGCCATCCTAGTCACTGCTGTTGTGTCCTTGGGCAAGACACTTTACCCACCTGCTCCCAGTGCCACCCACACTGGTTTAAGTGTAACTTACATATTGGGTTTCACTATGTAAAGCGCTTTGAGTCACTTGAGAAAAGCGCTATATAAATATAATCCCCCCTCCCATTTATCAACAACACCCAGGAACGCCGCCAGCTTCGTTGGGCCCGAGCTCATCTAAGATGGACTGATGCAAAGTGGAAAAGTGTTCTGTGGTCTGACGAGTCCACATTTCAAATTATATTTGGAAACTGTGGACGTGGTGTCCTCCGGAACAAAGAGTAAAATAACCATCCGGATTGTTACAGGCATAAAAGTTCAAAAGCCAGCATGTGTGATGGTATGGGGGTGTATTAGTGCCCAAGGCATGGGTAACTTACACATCTGTGAAGGCATCATTAATGCTGAAAGGTACATACAGGTTTAGGAACAACATATGTTGTCATCCAAGCAACGTTATCATGGACGCCCCTGCTTATTTCATTAAGACAAATGTTACAACAGCGTGGCTTCATAAAAAAAGAGTGCGGGTACTTTCCTGGCCCGCCTGCAGTCCAGACCTGTCTCCCATGGAAAATGTGTGACTGTTGAAGGACTGAAGCTCTACATAAAACAAGAATGGGAAAGAATTCCACTTTCAAAGCTTCAACAATTAGTTTCCTCAGTTCCCAAACGTTTATTGAGTGTTGTTAAAAGAAAAGGTGATGTAACACAGTGGTGAACATGCCCTTTCCCAACTACTTTGGCACGTGTTGCAGCCATGAAATTCTAAGTTAATTATTATTTGCAAAAAATACATCAAGTTTATGAGTTTGAACATCAAATATGTTGTCTTTGTAGCATATTCAACTGAATATGGCTTGAAAAGGATTTGCAAATCATTGTATTCTGTTTATATTTACATCTAACACAATTTCCCAACTCATATGGAAACGGGGTTTGTATATGCATGTATACACTATATACTTTAGGTCAGGAAAAAACACAGAGGCTATGTCATCCCTCCAAGCCTGTTTCGCAGGCACAGGCGAGCGGTCCACCCCGGGTCCCAGCACTTCATCCATGGCCTGTGGCAGAGTAGAAAATAAGATAAATGGCAGATCAACTGGTCTAAAAAGAGGGGTCTATTTAAAGGCTAGAGTATACAAATGAGTTTTAAGATGGGACTTAAATAAGGTAGCATCTCTAACTGTTCCTAGGAGGGCATTCCAGAGTACTGAAGCCCCAATAGAAAACACTCTGTAGCCCGCAGACTTTTTTTTGGGCTCTGGGATTCACTAATAAGCCGTAGTTCTTTGAACGCAGATTTCTTGCCGGGATATATGGTACAACACAGGGGTGTCAAACTCAAGTATAGAGGGGGCCAACATTTTAAACTGAACAAAGCCGCGGGCCAAGGTTGAACAAATGAACCTTTTAATAGGGACCCAAAACAGGTTTTGCATTGAATATTGAACAAGCGAGACTTATATAACTTTATAGTGACATGCAAAATCCAGTTTCAAATAATACCAATAATTTAAAAAAATAGCAATGGCATATCAAATCAAATTTAAATAGAAATTGAATGCCTCTTTTCTATTTGCAGCCTTCTCAGGTAAATATCAAAATAAACTTTTCCCACAGGCTAATAATACATTTTTATATCGTAGCGTCCAGGAAGAGGTAGTGCTGCAAGGGATTCTGTATATTTGTTCTGTTGTGTTACGGTGCGGATGTTCTCCCGAAATGTGCTTGTCATTCTCCGTTAGTGCTGGTTCACAGTGTGGCGCATATTTGTAACAGTCTTAGAGTTGTTTATACGGCCACCCTCAGTGTGACATGTATGGCTGTTGACCAAGCTTGCATTGGCGGGACATATGGTACAACACAGGGGTGTCAAACTCAAATATAGAGTGGGCCAAAAATTTTAAACAGAACAAAGCCGCGGGCCAAGGTCGAACAAATTAACCTTTTGATAGGGACCCAAACAAGTTTTGCATTAAATATTGAACAAGCGAGACTTATATAACTTTATAGTGACATGCAAAATCCAGTTTCAAATAATATCAATAATTTAAAAAATAGCAATGGCATATCAAATCAAATTTAAATAGAAATTGAATGCCTCGGGATCCCCCGGGAAGAGCTGGACGAAGTGGCTGGGGAGAGGGAAGTCTGGGCTTCCCTGCTTAGGCTGCTACCCCCGCGACCCGACCTCGGATAAGCGGAAGAAGATGGATAGATGGATGGATGGATTGAATGCCTCTTTTCTATTTGCAGCCTTCTCAGGTAAATATCAAAATAAACTTTTCCCACAGGCTAATAATACATTTTTATATTGTAGCGTCCAGGAAGAGGTAGTGCTGCAAGGGATCCTGTATATTCGTTCTGTTGTGTTACGGTGCGGATGTTCTCCCGAAATTTGCTTGTCATTCTCCTTTAGTGTTGGTTCACAGTGTGGCGCATATTTGTAACAGTCTTAAAGTTGTTCATACGGCCACCCTCAGTGTGACATGTATGGCTGTTGACCAAGCTTGCATTGGCGGGACATATGGTACAACACAGGGGTGTCAAACTCAAATATAGAGTGGGCCAAAAATTTTAAACAGAACAAAGCCGCGGGCCAAGGTCGAACAAATTAACCTTTTGATAGGGACCCAAACAAGTTTTGCATTAAATATTGAACAAGCGAGACTTATATAACTTTATAGTGACATGCAAAATCCAGTTTCAAATAATATCAATAATTTAAAAAATAGCAATGGCATATCAAATCAAATTTAAATAGAAATTGAATGCCTCGGGATCCCCCGGGAAGAGCTGGACGAAGTGGCTGGGGAGAGGGAAGTCTGGGCTTCCCTGCTTAGGCTGCTACCCCCGCGACCCGACCTCGGATAAGCGGAAGAAGATGGATAGATGGATGGATGGATTGAATGCCTCTTTTCTATTTGCAGCCTTCTCAGGTAAATATCAAAATAAACTTTTCCCACAGGCTAATAATACATTTTTATATTGTAGCGTCCAGGAAGAGGTAGTGCTGCAAGGGATCCTGTATATTCGTTCTGTTGTGTTACGGTGCGGATGTTCTCCCGAAATTTGCTTGTCATTCTCCTTTAGTGTTGGTTCACAGTGTGGCGCATATTTGTAACAGTCTTAAAGTTGTTCATACGGCCACCCTCAGTGTGACATGCATGGCTGTTGACCAAGCTTGCATTGCATTAGCGTGTGTGTGTGTGTGTGTGTGTGTGTGTGTGTGTGTGTGTGTGTGTGTGTGTGTGTGTGTGTGTGTGTGTGTGTGTGTGTGTGTGTGTGTAAAAGCCACATATATCATGCGACTAGGCCGGCACGCTGTTTCTACGTAGGAAAAGTGGACGTGACGAAAAGTTTTAGAGGACGCTTGAGGCAGTGCCCCCAATATTGTTGTCCAGGTGGGAATCGGGAGAAATTTGGGGGAATGGAAGCCCCCTGTGATTTTCGTGAGGGGCACTGAAATTTGGGAGTCTCCTTGGAAAATCGGGGTGGTAGCAAGTATGAGAATTTGGCCCGCCGGCCAGAGTTTGACACCCATGGTACAACACAATCTGCAAGATAGGATGGAGCTAGACCAGGTCCCATTTTTATAGTGTTTGGATTTGAACTCCCGACCTACAGATGTCAGGGCGGCCACTGAATAGTTGGACCTTTTTTGTGCCGTGAAAAGTGTGCTTACCAGTATCCAGACTCCAGCTTTCTCTAGTTTTCCTCTCTCTGTTTGTAGTATTTCCTCCCTCGGCCGACCGCATTAGATGTCTTTATTAGTTCATTTTACTCGCCCGCTCTTCTTCCTCCGCACACACAAAAACCAATATCTGCACCTCGGGTGTTGTTGACGAAGGCGGCTGCCAGAGTCGGCCTGGCAGATGGGAGACAAAAGGCGTAACAAAGCGATGAGCGAGGCGCGGGGAAATTGAGGCGTCAATATTAAGTCGTTCCTGTAGGTATTTGCGAGAATCCATAAGCATCGAGCGAGCGCGACATTGTTAGTCGGCTTTTTTATTTCTGAGCAGCCTTTCACCGACGTTTCAACTCTTTCTTGGCTAACAAAGAGGAAAATGTCACATATCGGCCCCTTCTAATCCTCTTTTGTCCCGGCCTCTTCTTGGCTGTGCTTGTGCTGCGTTCAATGACAAGGTAACCTGTCGCTAACTTTGTGAAGATGTGTTTACTTTCCCAGGGAAAAAAACTAAACAAAAATGTTGCCATGCTCCCCTAGCATTCAAAAAAGTGGTTATTCATCCTCTCCTTAAAAGACCTAACCTCGATCCTGACCTCATGGTAAACTACCGACCGGTGTCTCACCTTCCCTTTATTTCCAAAATCCTCGAAAAAATTGTTGCAGAGCAGTTAAATGAACACTTAGCGTCTAACAATCTATGTGAAACCTTTCAACCCGGTTTCAGGGCAAATCACTCCACGGAGACAGCCCTCGCAAAAATGACTAATGATCTATTGCTAACGATGGACTATGATGCGTCATCTATGTTGCTGCTCCTCGATCTTAGCGCTGCTTTCGATACCGTCGATCATAATATTTTATTAGAACGTATCAAAACATGAATTGGTATGTCAGACTTAGCCCTGTCTTGGTTTAACTCTTATTTTACTGATAGGATGCAGTGTGTCTCCCATAACAATGTGACCTCGGACTATGTTAAGGTAACGTGTGGAGTTCAATCCCAGGCTCGGGATATTTCTGTGTGGAGTTTCTATGTTGAAAATCGATGGATATATATATATATTAGGGGTGGGCGAATTAATGCGTTAATTACGAGTTAACTCATCAATCTATTAACGCCGACAATTATTTTATCGCACATTTGCGTATGTTGTTTACATGCTTTTATTTTGTTAACGCCTGTTCTTAACAAGATGGCATCTCCCGGATGTACTTCGGCGTGGAGGGGCTCTTGGTAAAGATGGAACATTTGGCAAAAATACCGGACAATTCTGCAAATTTCATGGCTGGCTTACAGCGTGGTCACTCCGGGATCACTTACGACCGCCAGACAATTCTGGATGTGGATAGATCGGGCCGTTTTGGACTGAATGAGGCGTGCTTGCTAGACCGGCTAGCTAGCATGGGAATACTTTGCCGGCTACATCCAGCGGCCTGTGAAGCAGCGGAGTATATGTGTTGTCTGTCTATTTATGAATAATGCAGACCAGGAGTGTTGGCTGAGTTCTTAACGTTTGCTTTCAGAGCGTGCATATCACAACATACAAGATGCCGTCATGGCGACACAACCTATACATGCTCCTCACTCCTGTTGCATGCTGGGTAGGGTAGTTCTTTTTTCCCCTGGCTCATAACATCACAATATAGTACCATGTATATGATGCCTTCAGTTTATCAAAGCACCAAGCAAACAATCGGAAAATTCCCATCATATCAATTCCTAGATATGGTCATAATTATTTTAAGTGCACTACGCAGAATAAACACAACATTATTAATATTGCTACTACGGATAATTTGATCAAAAATTCCCTAAAACAGCCCACTACCTATAATATAGGTTTTTTAAACATAAAATTCTTGATAAAAAAAAATGTTTCTGCTGTTACCTCAGAAATTGCCTGTTCAGATGTTATGATTGTGGCTCAGAGATTTGTATGTAGATTATATTTATTTTCCATAACAAACAGGATAACTTAAATACCCTGGCAGTGGCAATAAGCTTAAATGTTTGTATTTACATTTTTGGAGTTGATTTTCATAATATATGCTATTTAACTGCTACTGTTTAACAAGGACTGATTTAAATTGTGTTTGCACAACAAATGTTTTGGCGCTTTTGTTCATGTGGGAGAATATTCCAATAAAGGTGCACTACACACTACTTTTGAATTCATTATTGGGCTTTGTGTATACAATGCAGTTAATCACGATTAATCGGAGAAATAGTGCGATTAACTTCGATTAAAATTTTTAATCGTTTCCCAGCCCTAATATATATATATATATATATATATATATATATATGCAGTTAGCTTTTGGGCCCTGGCCAAATGTTCTGTAGTCCATTGCGGCCCCAAAGTCAAAAAGTTTGGACACGTGTGGTTTAAATGCATGTGTGATCCTTCTCATACTGTACACATAAACTTTTGCCGTTGTCATCTTATTAATGCAAATATTATGTTACTTATTCTCATACTGCAAATGTTTCGAACATACCTAAAATGTCTTGTTGCCCTCCCCACATTTTCCCCCAGCCCTAAAAGATGACCGCTTCCAGATGGTTCTGTTCACGCCGCGGCTGGTGCGCATCACGCTGACCAACGTGAGCGTGTCGGACGAGGGCGGCTACTTCTGCCAGCTCTACACGGACGCCACACACCACCAGGTGGCCACGCTGGCCGTGCTGGTCCCCCCTGAGACCCCTGCCGTGGAGGTGAAGCAGGACGCCGTGGAAGGTGGCGAGGTGGAGCTCAGCTGCGTATCGCCGCGCAGCAAGCCGGCCGCCACGCTGCGATGGATGAGAAATGGCCGCGAGGTTCCTGGTAGGTCTTTAAAACTTTGTGCCATAGCAAGAATCCTAATGGTTTTTTTTAATGATGTATATTTTAGTAAGCAACAACACAGTATCATAAAACACTACACAGCTAAATATTCATTCAAATTTGCAAAATCGGAATAATGTATCTCTTATGTTTGACTGCCATCTACCGGTCACACTTATCACTACACCATGTAGCAAATAAAATTGCTTCAAGGGTCGGCAAGCAAAATCGGAATAATGTATCTCTTATGTTTGACTGCCATCTACCGTTCACACTTATCACTACACCATGTAGCAAATAAAATTGGTTTAACGTCGGCAAGCAAAATCGAAATAATATATCTCTTCTGTTTGACTGCCATCTACCGGTCACATTTATTACACCATGTAGGAATTAAAATTGCTTCAAGGGTCGGCAAGCAAAATCGGAATAATGTATCTCTTATGTTTGACTGCCATCTACCGGTCACACTTATCTTTACACCATATAACAAATAAAATTGCTTCAACGTCGGCAAGCAAAATCGTAATAATGTATCTCTTATATTTGACCGCCATTTACCGGACACACTTATCATTACACCATATAACAAATAAAATTGCTTCAACGTCGGCAAGCAAAATCGTAATAATATATCTCTTATATTTGACCGCCATTTACCGGTCACACTTATCATTACACCATGTAGCAAATAAAATTGCTTCAAGGTCGGCAGGCAAAATCGGAATAATGTATCTCTTATGTTTGACTCCCATCTACTGGTCACACTTATCATTACACCACGTAGAAAATAAAATTGCTTCAAGGTCGGCAAGCAAAATCGGAATAATATATCGCTTATGTTTGAATGCCGTCTACCAATCACACTTATCACTGCACCATGTAGCAAATAAAATTGGTTCAACATTGGCAAGCAAAATCGGAATAATGTATCTCTTATGTTTGACTGCCGTCTACCGGTCACAATTATCATTACACCATGTAGCAAATAAAATTGCTTCAACGTCTGCAAGCAAAATCGGAATAATATATCTCTTATGTTTGACTGCCATCTACCGGTCACACTTATCATTGCACCATGTAGCAAATAAAATTGCTTCAACGTCGGTAAGCAAAATCGGAATAATGTATCTCTTATGTTTGACTGCCGTCTACCGGTCACACTTATCACTACACCATGTAGCAAATAAAATTGCTTCAACGTCGGCAAGCAAAATCGGAATAATGTATCTCTTATGTTTGACTGCCATCTACCGGTCACACTTATCATTACACCATGTAGCAAATAAAATTGCTTTAAGGTCGGCAAGCAAAATCGGAATAATATATCTCTTATGTTTGACTGCCATCTACTGGTCACACTTATCATTACACCATGTAGCAAATAAAATTGCTTTAAGGTCGGCAAGCAAAATCGGAATAATATATCTCTTATGTTTGACTGCCATCTACCGGTCACACTTATCATTACACCATGTAGCAAATAAAATTGCTTCAAGGTCGGCAGGCAAAATCGGAATAATGTATCTCTTATGTTTGACTCCCATCTACTGGTCACACTTATCATTACACCACGTAGAAAATAAAATTGCTTCAAGGTCGGCAAGCAAAATCGGAATAATATATCGCTTATGTTTGAATGCCGTCTACCAATCACACTTATCACTGCACCATGTAGCAAATAAAATTGGTTCAACATTGGCAAGCAAAATCGGAATAATGTATCTCTTATGTTTGACTGCCGTCTACCGGTCACAATTATCATTACACCATGTAGCAAATAAAATTGCTTCAACGTCTGCAAGCAAAATCGGAATAATATATCTCTTATGTTTGACTGCCATCTACCGGTCACACTTATCATTGCACCATGTAGCAAATAAAATTGCTTCAACGTCGGTAAGCAAAATCGGAATAATGTATCTCTTATGTTTGACTGCCGTCTACCGGTCACACTTATCACTACACCATGTAGCAAATAAAATTGCTTCAACGTCGGCAAGCAAAATCGGAATAATGTATCTCTTATGTTTGACTGCCATCTACCGGTCACACTTATCATTACACCATGTAGCAAATAAAATTGCTTTAAGGTCGGCAAGCAAAATCGGAATAATATATCTCTTATGTTTGACTGCCATCTACTGGTCACACTTATCATTACACCATGTAGCAAATAAAATTGCTTCAACGTCGGCAAGCAAAATCGGAATAATGTATCTCTTATATTTGACTGCCATCTACTGGTCACACTTATCACTACACCTTGTAGCAAATAAAATTGCTTCAACGTCGGCAAGCAAAATCGGAATAATGTATCTCTTATGTTTGACTGCCATCTACCGGTCACACTTATCATTACACCATGTAGCAAATAAAATTGGTTTAACGTCGGCAAGAAAAAACGGAATAATGTATCTCTTAAGTTTGACTGCCATCTACCGGTCACACTTATTACACCATGTAGGAATTAAAATTGCTACAAGGGTCAGCAAGCAAAATCGGAATAATGTATCTCTTGTGTTTGACTGCCATCTACCGGTCACACTTATCACTACACCATGTAGCAAATAAAATTGCTTCAACGTCGGCAAGCAAAATCGGAATAATGTATCTCTTATGTTTGACTGCCATCTACCGTTCACACTTATCATTACACCATATAACAAATAAAAGTGCTTTCAAGGTTGGTAAGCAAAATCAGAATAATGTAACTTTTATGTTTGAATGCCGTCTCCCGGTCACACTTATCATTACACCGTGTAGCAAATAAAATTGCTTCAAGGTCGGCAAGCAAAATCGGAATAATATATCTCTTATGTTTGAATACCGTCTACCGGTCACACTTATCACTGCACCATGTAGCAAATAAAATTGGTTCAACGTCGGCAAGCAAAATCGGAATAATGTATCTCTTATGTTTGACTGCCATCTACCGGTCATACTTATCATTACAACATGTAGCAAATAAAATTGCTTCAACGGCAAGCAAATTTGGAATAATATATCTCTTATATTTGACTGCCGTCTACTGGTCACACTTATCGTTACACCATGTAGGAATTAAAATTGCTTCAAAGTCGGCAAGCAAAATCGGAATAATGTATCTCTTATGTTTGACTGCCGTCTACCGGTCACACTTATCATTACACCATGTAGCAAATAAAATTGCTTCAGGGTCGGTCGGCAAGCAAAATCGGAATAATGTATCTCTTATATTTGACTGCCATCTAACGGTCACACTTATTACACTATGTAGGAATTAAAATTGCTTCAAGGGTGGGCAAGCAAAATCTGAATAATGTATGTCTTATGTTTGACTGCCATCTACCGCTCATACTTATCATTACAACATGTAGCAAATAAAATTGCTTCAACGTCGGCAAGCAAAATCGGAATAATGTATCTCTTATATTTGACTGCCATCTACCGGTCACACTTATCATTACACCACGTAGCAAATAAATTGTTTCAACGTTGGCAGACAAAATCGGAATAATATATCTCTTATGTTTGACTGCCATCCACCGGTCACACTTATCATTACACCATGTACCAAATAGAATTGCTTGAAGGTCGGTCGGCAAGCAAAATCGGAATAATGTATCTTTTATGTTTGACTGCCATCTACCGGTCACACTTATCATTACACCATGTACCAAATAAAAATGCCCCCACCCGCCTTGTGCTACTGCCAAGTCTCAGCAGGAGGACATTTGGGCGGCTAACTGGTCTCATGGCGTCCCTCGGCTGTCTTCTCAACTTACCGTCATCTCGTCTTCTCTTCCCTTCGCCCCAGGTGTGGTTTCCCAGCAGGACAACGGGAAGACCTTCAGCATATCCAGCACCATCCGGATCCCGGTGGAGAGGAAAGACAACGGGGCGGCATTGAGCTGCGAGGCGCTCCACCCGGCGCTGGGCAACCAGAAGAGGATCCGACACTATCGCCTTGATGTGTACTGTGAGTCCCTCCATTAACCGAGGACGCCGTCACACAAATACATGTTTTGTACCGTAGTCGCGGTTTGGAAGACGTGAACTTGCTCACGTTTCTTCATTCAGGCCGCAAAAGTCAATCAATCAATCAATCAATGTTTATTTATATAGCCCCAAATCACAAATGTCTCAAAGGACTGCACAAATCATTACGACTACAACATCCTCGGAAGAACCCACAAAAGGGCAAGGAAAACTCACACCCAGTGGGCAGGGAGAATTCACATCCAGTGGGACGCCAGTGACAATGCTGACTATGAGAAACCTTGGAGAGGACCTCAGATGTGGGCAACCCCCCCCTCTCTAGGGGACCGACAGCAATGGATGTCGAGCGGGTCTAACATGATACTGTGAAAGTTCAATCCATAGTGGCTCCAATACAGCCGCGAGAGTTCCGTTCAAGCGGATCCAAGACCGCAGCGAGAGTCCCGTCCACAGGAAACCATCTCAAGCGGATCAGCAGCGTAGAGACGTCCCCAACCGATACAGGCGAGCGGTCCATCCTGGGTCCCGACTCTGGACAGCCAGTACTTCATCCATGGTCATCGGACCGGACCCCCTCCACAAGGGAGGGGGGGACATAGGAGAAAGAAAAGAAGCGGCAGATCAACTGGTCTAAAAAGGAGGTCTATTTAAAGGCTAGAGTATACAGATGAGTTTTAAGGTGAGACTTAAATGAACTTTTTGTATAATCACCCCGATAGTTATTAATGATAACTGCCACTTTACACCACAAAAAGAACCGAGGGACAAGATCATCCATGAAGTCAAAACCCTCATCGTAATTGTGGCACAATTCATGGGGGCGGCGTGGCTCCGATGGTAGAGCAGCCGATCAGAAACTTGAGGGATCCTGGTTCGAATCCAGCTTGCGACATTGAAGTCAATGCATTTTTTTTTCCTTGGGCAAGACACTTCACCCACATTGTTAAATGTAGCTTAAAAATGTAGATAATGGGTTTCACTATCAGGACTAACCTACTCAGTGGCTTAGTGGTTAGAGTGTCTGCCCTGAGATGGGTAGGTCGTGAGTTCAAATCCCAGCCGAGTCATACCAAAGACTATCAAAATTGGACCCATTACCTCCCTGCTTGGCACTCAGCATCAAGGGTTGGAATTGAATAGAATAAAATAGAATAGAATAGATCTTTATTGTCATTGCACAAGTAGTGAAGTGAAGTGAATTATATTTATATAGCGCTTTTCTCAAGTGACTCAAATCGCTTTACATACTGACACCCAATATCTAAGTTACATTTAAACCAGTGTGGGTGGCACTGGGAGCAGGTGGTTAAAGTGTCTTGCCCAAGGACACAAGGGCAGTAACTAGGATGGCACAAGCGGGAATCGAACCTGCAACCCTCAAATTACTGGCACGGTCACTCTACCAACCGAGCTATACCGCCGTACAACGATATTGATTAAATTGGGGGTTAAATCACCAAAAAAGTATTCCTGGGCGCGGCCAGCACTGCTGCTCACTGCTCCCCTCACCTCCCATGGGGTGACCAAGGCTGTGACAATCATTGGTACTTTATTTTTTTAAAACAAGGCAGATTTAATCCAACAAGTGTATTTATTTGTGTCCAGTTTGAACAGGAAAGTAAAATACTGCACTCGTATTTTGGTGGCTTTTCTTGTTTTTTGGGTGTTTTCTTGTGGCAGTTTCATGTCTTCCTTGAACGCTATTCCACGCACCTGCGTTGTTTTCGCAAACAAGAGTATTGAAGTTGTGCGGACGCTATCCTTCTTTGTGGGGACATTGTTGATTGTCATGTCGTGTTCGGATGCACTTTGTGGACGCCATCTGCTCCACACGCTGTAAGTCTTTGCTGTCGTCCAGCATTCTGTTTTTGTTTACTTTGCAGCCAGTTCAGTTTTAGTTTTGTTCCACATAGACTTCCCTAAGCTTCAATGCCTTTTCTTAGGGGCACTCACCTTATGTTTATTTTTTTGGTTTAAGTGTTTGATACCTTTTTACTTACACGCTGCCATATTGTGATCCTGACAAACCATGTTCCCGACAACTACAAAGCAATTATCAACCTGTTGCCCCCTACTGATATGGAAGAGTATTACACGGTTACTCTGCCGAGGTCTAGACAGCACCGACACTCAACAACGGCACATTTGCGGATCGTAACTAGTGGTTCGCAAAAAATATTTTTAACCCAATTAGGTGAAATTACATAATCTCCCACGGGACACCATAAATGCCAACCTTGAGACCTCCGAATTCGGGAGGTGGGGAGGCGGGGGTGGTTGAGGTGGGCGGGGTTTATATTCTAGCATCCTGGAAGAGTCAGTGCTGCAAGGTATTCTGGGTATTCGTTCTGTTGTGTTTATGTTGTGTTACAATGCGGATGTTCTCCCGAAATGTGAAGTAAAGTGAAGTGAATTATATTTATATAGCGCTTTTCTCTAGTGACTCAAAGCGCTTTACATAGTAAAACCCAATATCTAAGTTACATTTAAACCAGTGTGGGTGGCACTGGGAGCAGGTGGGTAAAGTGTCTTGCCCAAGGACACAACGGCAGTGACTAGGATGGCGGAAGTGGGAATCGAACCTGCAACCCCCAAGTTGCTGGCACGGCCACTCTACCAACCGAGCTATGCCGCCCATGTGTTTGTCATTCTTGTTTGGTGTGGGTTCACAGTGTGGCGCATATTTGTAACAGTGTTAAAGTTGTTTATACTGCCACCCTTAGTGTAACCTGTATGCTGTTGACCAAGTATGCCTTGCATTCACTGTAGATAGTATGTGATTGGGCCGGCAGGCTGTTTGTAGGTTGGCACACTAGTGGTTGAAAAACACTGATGTAGACCACAAGGAAGTGTTTTACATTTACAAAATAATAATAATAATAATTAGAGCTGTCCGATAGTGGCTTTTTTACCGATATCCGATATTCCGATATTGTCCAACTCTTAATTACTGATACCGATATCAACCGCTACCGATATACACAGCCTTGGAATGATGCATTAAACAATGTAACAAGGTTTTCCTAAATAAATCAACTCAAGTTAAGGAAAAAAAGTGCCAACATGGCGCTGCCATATTTATTATTGTGTATATTGTAGCATCCCTAAAGAGTTAGTGCTGCAAGGGGTTCTGGGTATTTGTTCTGTTGTGTTTATGTTGTGGGACAATGCGGATGTTCTCCCGAAATGTGTTTGTCATTGTTGTTTGGTGTGGGTTCACAGTGTGGCGCATATTTCTAACAGCGTTCAAGTTGTTTATACGGCCACCCTCAGTGTGACCTGTAAGGCTGTTGACCAAATATGCTTTGCATTCACTTGTGTGTGTGTGTGAAAAGCCGCAGATATTATGTGACTGGGAAGTGCCTTTAAGGTTTATTGAAGCTTTGTACTTCTCCCTATGTCCGTGTACACAGCGGTGTGTTAAAAAGTCATACATTTTACTTTTTGAAACCGAAATTGATCATTTTGAAACTGATACCGATCATTTCTGATATTAGATTTTAAAGCATTTATCGGGCGATGGTATCAGCAGTCCGATATTATCAGACATCCTTTATTATAATATGACTCCTTTAATTCACCCTATAATCCGGTGTGCCTTATATATGAAAACATATCAAAAATGGATCCGGTGTGCCCTATGGTCGGGAAAATCCGATAATTAACAGGCCTTTTTTCACCGGTTGTTAAAGGGGAACATTATCACAATTTCAAAAGGGTTAAAAACAATACAAATCAGTTCTCAGTGGCTTGTTGTATTTTTGGAAGTTTTTTTCAAAATTTTACCGGTCTCGGAATATCCCTAAATAAAGCTTTAAAGTGTCTTATTTTCGGCTCTCTGCGAAGACACTGGCCATTTCCCTGTGACATCACACAGTGCTGCCAATGTAAACAAACAATGGGAATACCACAGCAAGATATAGCGACATTAGCTCGGATTCAAACTCCGATTTCAGCGACTTAAGCGATTCAACAGATTACGCATGTATTGAAACAGATGGTTGGAGTATGAAAGTATTGAAGAAGAAACTGAAGCTATTGAGCGAATAGCTATTGACGCTATTCATAGTCATAGGATGGCCGAATAGCTGCGTTAGCATCGCCGGTAAAATGTGCGGACCAAACGATCAGGACTTTCGCATCTTTTGACACTGGAGCAACTTAAATCCGTCGATTGGTAAGTGTTTGTTTCGCATCAAATGTGGGTGGAAGGAAACGTAATATAGTTGCAAATGCATCTACAGGTTATCCATACATCTCTGTGCCATGTCTGCTTTAGCACCGCCGGTAAATAGCATGTTAGCATCGATTAGCGTAGCATGTTAGCATCAATTAGCTGACAGTCAACATCAACAAAACTCACCTTTGTGATTTCGTTGACTATCGTTGCAAATGCATCTGCAGGTTATCCATACATCTCTGTGCCATGTCTGTCTTAGCATCGCCGGTCAAATGTGGAGACACTCTGGTACATTCAATGGGGGTCTGGCGGCAGATTTTTTGCCAGTGGTGCAACTTGAATCCCTCCCTGTTAGTGTTGTTACACCCTCCGACAACACACCCACGAGGCATGATGTCTCCAAGGTTCCAAAAAATAGTCAAAAAAACGGAAAATAACAGAGCTGAGACCCGGTGTTTGTAATGTGTTGAAAATGAAAATGGTGGGTGTGTTACCTCGGTGACGTCATATTCTGACGTCATCGCTAAAAGACCGATAAACAGAAAGGCGTTTTATTCGCCAAAATTCACCTGTTTAGAGTTTGGAAATCGGTTCAAAAAATAGATGGTCTTTTTTCTGCACCATCAAGGTATATATTGACGCTTACATAGGTCTGCTGATAATGTTCCCCTTTAATCAATCAATCAATCAATGTTTATTTATATAGCCCCAAATCACAAATGTCTCAAAGGACTGCACAAATCATTACGACTACAACATCCTCGGAAGAACCCACAAAAGGGCAAGGAAAACTCACACCCAGTGGGCAGGGAGAATTCACATCCAGTGGGACGCCAGTGACAATGCTGACTATGAGAAACCTTGGAGAGGACCTCAGATGTGGGCAACCCCCCCCCTCTAGGGGACCGAAAGCAATGGATGTCGAGCGGGTCTAACATGATACTGTGAAAGTTCAATCCATAGTGGATCCAACACAGCAGCGAGAGTCCCGTCCACAGGAAACCATCTCAAGTGGAGGCGGATCAGCAGCGTAGAGATGTCCCCAACCGATACAGGCGAGCGGTCCATCCTGGGTCCCGACTCTGGACAGCCAGAGTATTGTAGTAGAAGCATTTAAGTCTCACCTTAAAACTCATCTGTATACTCTAGCCTTTAAATAGACCTCCTTTTTAGACCAGTTGATCTGCTGCTTCTTTTCTTTTTTCTCCTATGTCCCCCCCCTCCCTTATGGAGGGAGTCCGGTCCGATGACCATGGATGAAGTACTGGCTGTCCAGAGTCGAGACCCAGGATGAACCGCTCGCCTGTGTGTCGGTTGGGGACATCTCTACGCTGCTGATCCGCCTCCGCTTGAGATGGTTTCCTCTCGCTGCTGTCTTGGATCCGCTTGAACTGAACTCTCGCGGCTGTGTTGGAGCCACTATGGATTGAATTTTCACAGTATCATGTTAGACCCGCTCGACATCCATTGCTTTCGGTCCCCTAGAGGGGGGGGGGGGGTTTGCCCATATCTGAGGTCCTCTCCAAGGTTTCTCATAGTCAGCATTGTCACTGGCGTCCCACTGTATGTGAATTCTCCCTGCCCACTGGATGTGAATTTTCCTTGCCCTTTTGTGGGTTCTTCCGAGGATGTTGTAGTCGTAATGGTTTGTGCAGTCCTTTGAGACATTTGTGATTTGGGGCTATATAAATAAACATTGATTGATTGATTGATTGATTGATTGATTACCACGCATAATAGAAATCCGACCAAATGACTCAAAATAAGCCACAAACCAGGAAAAGTGCAGCAATGTAAATAAAGCGTGCGTGCGTGCGTGCCGGTAAGTGGACATGGCCGACAGCGAGGTCTGGGCCGTGCAAACAAAAACCCTTTACTCAAACACTGTCTGCCCGTCCTCAGTTTGTCCATTTGCATAATGTTTTTCCGCCTGAATGATTTAAAAACACAGATTATTCAATTTGTACCGCTGCCCTTTCCTGCAGCATTACAGTGTGTTTGGTGTCAAAGTCGCAGGGTCGCCTTTCATTTGGAACACCAGAGCTCATTTCCTTAGCCCTCCAGCAGCTGTGTCCAGCACACAAGCCCAACTTATTACAGCAAATAAGTACACTTTTTTTTTTTCCTCCATGCAGCCTTGTCGGGGACTCACGGCCCTGCGGTTCTTTTAAACCAGAAAGTGTTGCGTCATCAGAGGTGGGTAGAGTAGCTAGAAATTGTACTCAAGTAAGAGTACTGTTACTTTAGAGATGTATTACTCAAGTAAAAGTAGGGAGTAGTCACCCACATATTTACTTGAGTAAAAGTAAAAAGTATGTTGTGAAAAAACTACTTAAGTACTGAGTAACTGATGAGTAACCTGTTTGTTTAATGATTACGGCAACAAATAATGCACAAAAACATAAAAATAGCAATGAGCAAATTCAGAGCCAGGAATATCTCTTAAGCAACTAAAACAATAATATATATTAAATAATAGTACATTAAAATGAGGCACATTGAGCCACAATAACTTAACAGTACCATAGGCTCAGTAGGCATTGATTGATTGATTGATTGATTGATTCAAACTTGTATTAGTAGATTGCACAGTACAGTACATATTCCGTACAATTGACCACTAAATGGTAACACCCCAATAAGTTTTTCAACGTTAATCAATTACTTAATAAATGACCAAGTCGAGGTGATCTACCTCATATATACATACACACACATATATATATATATATATACATATATACATGCATACAGTATATCATTTATATTTATTTATTTTGCCATTTTTGTTGACATGTTAAAGGTGTTTTAATGAATATACATGCATGTTTAACACATAGATTCCTATCTTTCATGAAGACAAGAATATAAGTTGGCGTATTACCTGATTCTGATGACTTGCATTGATTGGAATCAGACGTCCACGTTTTCAAATGGAGGAGAAAAAAAGGTTCCTCCTTTCTGTCTAATACCACATGAAAGTCGTTGGTTTTTGGCATCTTATTTGTCCAGCTTCCATATTCGTTTTTATACACTTTACAAGAAAAATATTGGCGGCAAACTCTGTATCTTACTAGCTAGTTTGCTCTGGCTTTGGGAGACTCTTATTTTGTTAGCGCAGGCGCCATGGAGCGGCGCTTTTATTGTGAAGACAGGAACTGTGCGATCAGTCTTTAGGCTTTTGACGGGAAGTACGGTTGAAATAAAAAGTGTCTTTTTTCCTTTACACTTTTGATTAATTGATTGAAACTTTTATTAGTAGATTGCACAGTACAGTACATATTCTGTACAATTGACCACTAAATGGTAACACCCCAATAAGTTGTTCAACGTTTATTAATTACTTAATAAATGACCAAGTCGAGGTGATCTACCTCATATATACATACACACACATATCACATATATATATATATATATACATACATATACATACATACATTTATATATACAGTACATAATTCATATTTATTTATTTTGCCATTTTTGTTGACATGTTAAAGGTGTTTTAATGAATATACATGCATGTTTAACATATAGATTCCTATCTTTAATGAAGACAAGAATATAAGTTGGTGTATTACCTGATTCTGATGACTTGCATTGATTGGAATCAGACGTCCACGTTTTCAAATGCAGGCAAAAAAAAGTTCCTCCTTTCTGTCTAATACCACATGAAAGTCGTTGGTTTTTGGCATCTTATTTGTCCAGCTTCCATATTCGTTTTTATACACTTTACAAGAAATACATTGGCGGCAAACTCCGTATCTTGCTAGCTAGTTTGCGCTGGCTTTCGGAGACTCTTATTTTGTTAGCGCAGGCACCATGGAGCGGCGCTTTTATTGTGAAGACAGGAACTTTTGACGGGAAGTACGGTTGAAATAAAAAGTGTCTTTTTTCCTTTACACTTTTGATTGATTGATTGATACTTTTATTAGTAGATTGCACAGTACAGTACATATTCCGCACAATTGAGCACTAAATGGTAACACCCCAATAAGTTTTTCAACTTGTTTAAGTGGGGTCATGTGACCGCCTGGCTATGTTTGATTGGTCCAACGTCACCAGTGACTGCATGTGATTGGTGAAATGCAGGCATGTGTAGATCCTACTTTGAAGCTCCGTCATTAACCAAAACAAACATTAATAGATCGATAAAAAAAAGTAACGAGCTGAATGTAGATAAATGGAGCGGAGTAAAAGTAGCGTTTCTTCTCTGTAAATATACTCAAGTAAAAGTATGTTGCATAAAAACTACTCTTAGAAGTACAATTTATCCCAAAAGTTACTCAAGTAAATGTAACGGAGTAAATGTAGCGCGTTACTACCCACCTCTGGTCACGGCCCTGCGGTTCTTTTAAACCAGAAAGTGTTGCGCAATGATGCCCCGCAGTCTTTTGTGGTCTGACCTGGATCGATAATGGCTGAAAATAATCACTGACGCTGTCATTATAGATCAATCCTTTTTTGAATTTTCACAAGTACTTTCCAGCTCTTTCTTAACGCGGTACAGAACGTCTCTCTTCAGAAATGAAGAAATGCATGCATTAATATCCGAGATGCCGCTAAGAACTTCTAATGCTTTACAGCTTTTTTTCATCTGGGCTGTTTGACATTTATGTTGGATGGCGCTTCCTTTTATTGACTTTTTAATGTGTTTAGTTTGTAAGAACAAGGGGATAAAAAAGAGCTTTTTTTTAAAACCAGAAACTCAAAAATTAAAGCAGAAGTTAGTTAAAGTACCAATGATAGTCACACACACACCAGGTGTGTTGAAATTTGTCCTCTGCATTTGACTCATCCTCTTGATCACCACCTGGGAGGTGAGAGGAGCAGTGAGCAGCAGCGGTGGCCGCGCCCGGGAATCATATTTGGTGATTTAACCCCCAATTCCAACCCTTGATGCTGGGTGCCAAGCAGGGAGGTAATGGGTCCCATTTTTCATAGTCTTTGGACTCACAACCTACCGATCTCAGGGCGGAGACTCTAACCGCCTATATCAGTGTTTTTCAACCACTGGGCCAGATATAGTCTGTCATTTCACCTATTTCGGTTCAAAATATTTTTTCCAAACTAGGGATGCACCGATTAATCGGTAACCGAATATATTCGGCCGAATATGGCAAAAAAAGCCACATTCGGCCTTCGGTGGAATGAGTTAAAAACAAGGCCGAATAGTGGCGTGTGACGCAATTTTTTGATGCGGTGACGCAATCAACCAACGTGCAGTGACGTTGGGATATGTTGTGTACCTGTATAAGTGTATGAGGTTACAAGCACACACTTATTGAGATTTAGTGGGGCCTCTGTTTACATTATTAGCCTGTTGTGTAGGCTACCTGTATAAGTGTATGAGGTTACAAGCACACACTTAATTGAGATTTACTTAAGCCTTCTGTTTACATTATTAGCCTGTTGTGTAGGCTACCTGTATAAGTGTATGAGGTTACAAGCACACACTTAATTGAGATTTACTTGAGCCTTCTGTTTACATTATTAGCATATCTACTGTGGCTAAGCAGACTTTTGCCAAAAGGACAATAATTCATTTGTTGTGGGTTTATCCACTTTAATGCACTTTATTTTTTGGGGAATGCATGTTTTGTTTGAAGGCCTAATATAAATGAAAAACTTTGTGCTTTTTTTGAAAAGCAAAGGCTACTGGAATATTAAAAAATGTTAATAGTCGATAAAAAATAACTTTATTTGAAAAACATGTCTAAAAATGTATTCTAGGCTATTTATGTAATATAAAAAGGTTGTGAAAAACTGCATTTATTATTCGGTATTTGGTATTCGGCCTTTGGCCAAGCGCTCAAATTTTATTCGGTTTCGGCTTCGGCCACAAATTTTCAATTCGGTGCATCCCTATTGCAAACCAGTAATCATGTGTTGTTGTTGTGTTGTTGCTGTGTAGAGCTCGGCAGAGTAACCGTGTAATACTCTTCCATATCAGTAGGTGGCAGCAGGTAGCTAATTTCTATGCAGGTGTCGGAAACAGCGGGAGGCAGGGTGCAGGTAAAAAGGTGTCTAATGCTTAAACCAAAAATAAACAAAAGGTGAGTGCCCCTAAGAAAAGGCATTGAAGCTTAGGGAAGGCTATACAGAACAAAACTAGAACTGAGCAGACTGCAAAGTAAACAGAAACAGAATGCTGGACGACAGCAAAGACTTACTGTGGAGCAAAGACGAACATGACATGACATTCGGCAATGTCCCCGCAAAGATGGGTAAAAACAACGGAAATATTCCCGATTGCTAAAACAAAGTAGATGTGGGAAAATATCGTTCAAAGGAAGACATGAAACTGCTACAGGAAAATATTTTTAAAAAATACAAAAAAGCAACCAAAATAGACCAGAATTAAAACACTACACACAGGAAAACAGCAAAAAAAAGTCCAAATACGTCACGGCGTGATGTAACAGTACACCTGCTTTGAGACAAGAGCTATGCTTGCTTAGGCTTTAAAGTCATATCCAACAATTGCGACAACAACTTTTTAGTGTCAACTGAGTTTCTTTTTTTAATAATTTCTGCTGGTGGATTTTTTCAACGCGAAAAATGTGCCTTGGCTCAAAAAAGTTTGAAAAACACTACTCTATATGAGACACAAAAACGTTGTCGCTGATAGTTTGGATAATGTAAATCATCGCCAACTTGCACAATAGAAATAGACCAAACAGCTTAAAATAATACACAAAGTCAAAGCCCTCATGTTCACATACGAACACAACAATGTAGATAAAAATATGGATAATGCAAGGTTAATTTTGCAACCATTTACCTGACAGTCATTTATTTAACCTGGCATGTGACACTTGTCACCCTGATAGCTTGCTCACGTTAGCATGCTAACATTAAAGTGCTAACTTTTTTTTTTAAAAACGTATTAC
This sequence comes from Nerophis ophidion, assembly GCF_033978795.1. NCBI lineage: Eukaryota > Metazoa > Chordata > Actinopteri > Syngnathiformes > Syngnathidae > Nerophis > Nerophis ophidion. The sequence goes on from NC_084621.1 coordinate 8,138,544, forward strand.
TGTAATTCCCCAGCCATACACCTGAAAACAGGGGTGTCAAAACGTACGGCCCGAGGTTTGCTGAGAATAAAAATGAACCTGAAATTTTTAAATTGAAAGAAACTACAGTTCTAAATGTGTCCACTGGATGTCGCAATAGCAATTATTTGTATCTTTATAGATGATGCTACATATGTACAAAATAAACCACATGCTAGTGCACCAGTCGAGGAAAATGATCAAACTCCATTAATAACATCCTGTAATTGGATTTTGATATGATTTTTTTATCTTGATAGATTGAAAATTAACAGTAGGGAGTTGACTGATGAACATTATTACATAATTTATTCAGAAAATATAAATAACTGTTTTTATTTATTTATTTTTTTTTAATTTTATTCATTTTAGCAGCTGTATCGTAGCCAGATAAAAATGCATTGTTTGGCTTTCACAGAAGAATGTTTGAATGTAGACACATAGAATCATCAGAATGTTGTGATTATATGCATCAAGTGTTCATTCAAGGCTAAGGCAAAATATATATATCGTGACATGGTCTAAAAATATCGAGATAATAATAAAAGGCCGTATCGCCCAGCCCTATTTACAGTTGAACTACTGCATGTAAAAAATAAATGTCACCAACCAGAAACATTATTGTTTCTCAAGTTGTTGCTTTGGAAAATGCAAAATATGCCATCTTGTCCCTTCATTCTACTTCCTCATCTATTTTTCTTTTTGTCTCTTTTGCAAACAGTTGCACCGACCGTGAGGATCGTCCCCCCTACTGGCATTTTGCGAGAGGGCGACTCGCTGAGCCTGACCTGCTCCGTTACTGCCAACCCTCTGTAAGTGTGTGTGTGTGTGTGTGTGTGTGTGTGTGTGTGTGTGTGTGTGTGTGTGTGTGTGTGTGTGTGTGTGTGTGTGTGTGTGTGTGTGTGTGTGTGTGTGTGTGTGTCAGGCTGGAAAATGCTGGATTTATCACTGAAAATGTATGAGCTGATCTTTCAAGTTCACGTAGGCACGTTGTGGAATGTCACAGTCCATACAGCATGAGTGAGTATTCAAGAGTAAACTGTCCTTTGCGATACAAGTATGCAATATCACCATTCCAACAGGAGTGACTATCCATTTAAAGGGGAACATTATCACAATTTCAAAAGGGTTAAAAACAATAAAAATCAGTTACCAGTGGCTTGTATTTATTTTTCAAAATTTTACCGGTCTCCAAATATCCCTAAAAAAACCTTTAAAGTGATTGATTTTCGCTATATGCGATGCCACCATCCATTTCCCTGTGACGTCACACAGTGCTGCCAATGTAAACAAACAATGGGAATACCACAGCAAGATATAGCGACATTAGCTGGGATTCAAACTCGGATTTCAGCGACTTAAGCGATTCAACAGATTACGCATGTATTGAAACAGATGGTTGGAGTATGAAAATATTGAAGAAGAAACTGAAACTATTGAGCGAATAGCTATCGACGCTATTCATAGCCATAGCATGGCCGAATAGCTGCGTTAGCATCGCCGGTAAAATGTGCGGACCAAACAATCAGGACTTTGGCATCTTTTGACACTGGAGCAACTTAAATCCGTCGATTGGTAAGTGTTTGTTTCGCATTAAATGTGGGTGGAAGGAAACGTAATATTGTTGCAAATGCATCTGCAGGTTATCCATACATCTCTGTGCCATGTCTGCTTTAGCACTGCCGGTAAATAGCATGTTAGCATCGAGTTTGTTACCATAGCAACTTATTACTTTCACCTGCCGCTTGTGCTCCCAACGCACACCTGGTTGTCATCACTGACATTATTATTTAAGCCTGCTCTTGCTGTTCTTTTCGGTCTGGCTTCTTTGTTTTTGCATCACGCGACTGCCACGTAAGTTTGTCTTGTCTCCTAGCCCCTGCTAGTTGTCACAGTCTGTGCTAAGTGTTAGCCTTAGCTTCCGGTGTGCTCGGCACCTCATCCAGTCGGTTTGTTTTCTGTTTTTGTACCAGTGTTGTTATTTTTACCATTAAATCAAGTCCTTACCTGCAATGTCCTGTCCAGATTGTCCTTTGCATCCCTGGGAGAACAAAATTCCGCATCACCATGCAACCCAAAATGATCTGCCAATAGAACAAGAAAATGTGGCTTGTCATAACTTTTCAAAACAAGTCCAATTAGCTAACCTCAATGAACCCCAAAAATATCTTAAAATACCGTATTTCCTTGAATAGGGGCGCTAAATAATTAAAAACATATTTTCACTCCTGCGCTTATTCAAGGCATGCGGTAAAAGTAAGCAGGCGCTAATCATTTTAAAAGCTCTTCTCACCCCTGTGCTTACCAATGGCATGCAGTACAAAAAAATAATAAAAAAAATAAAAATAAAACTAATAAAAAATTCTTCTGCGGCCCGGTGGTTGGGGACCACTGCTCTACAACATGTCATCGCGCCCGCCTTTACACCATGCTATCTGCCCCCAACCCCGCCCACCTCAACCGACGCATGGGAGGAGGGGGAGGGGGGAGGTGGGGGTTGGTGCTAGCGGGGTGTATAATATAGCCTGAAAGAGGCATGGATGCATGGCATTCTGGGTAATTGTTATGTTGCGTTTATAGTGTGTTACTGTGAGGATGTTCTCCAGAAATGTGTTTGTCATTCTTGTTTGGTGTGGATTCACAGTGTGGCGCATATTAGTAAGAGTGTTAAAGTTATTTATATCACAACCTTCAGTGTAACCTGTATCACCCAGTATGCCTTGCAGTTGTGTACGTGTGTCTGCGGAAGCCACATACAACGTGTTACTGAACTGGCAAGCTGTCTGTATTTGTTGTAGAAGGCGTCAAAGGCAATGGCTTCATTGCACGCCCCTATTACTGTTATATTGGTGACTACCAGCTGATAGATGCCAGAGTGGTTGCGGCTCCCATTGTCTTCTTTAATTTGTGAAATGGGTCAAGATAGTTCTTTGAGTGATAAAGGTTGCCGACCCATGATATAGGGCAGGGGTAGGGAAGCTATGGCTCTAGAGCCAGATGTGGCTCTTTTGAAGACCGCATCTGGCTCTCGGATAAATCCGAGCTGACATTGCTTAACAGGATAAGTAATGAATAATTCCACTTTTAATCACAGTGTTAAACATAACGTTCAAAATATAAAACATTCTCATGCATTTTTATGTTCAAGAAGTTGCGTTAATGGTAAGAAGTAATTTATTTATTATTGGTTAGTGTTGGGCTTGCCCTCCTGGGGGTTCTTCAGACCACCAAGCACCAACATGAGAGCCTGTTTTAGGGTTAAAATATATATATATTTTTTTCAATTAGTCCCTCAGTTGCTTTCCTGCAATTGTCTTTTTCTCTTTCGTCCTCACTCACGCTCTGGCTTCAGCCCCAGCCCCGTCTCTGCTCCTGGCTGCTGCTTATAACAGAGCGACAGGTGATTAGATAAAAAGGCCCACGTGGGCCAACTACGCACCTATCGCTGATTTCGAGGCCGGTCCTGGCAACATCCCGCTTTGCTGCAGGCCCGCAGGCCACGCCCCCTCCACAGTTAACTTCAAAATAATTATGTTAATATAAAGAATAAGAGACCTATTATACTCTGGAAATGTTCGTCTTACTTGAAAATGCACGCGTTCAGTTGTGTTCAGTGTTAAAAAAAATATTATATGGCTCTTATGGAAATATATTTTAAAATATTTGGCTTCTTGGCTCTCTCAGACAAAAAGGTTGCCGACCCCTGGTATAGGGCAAGGGTTCTACTTATGGTACATGAAGTTTAGACAAATGAGGTTATTGTTATGGTACATGAAGTTATACTTATGATACATGGGGTTATGGTCATGGTTCATGAGGCAACAGTTATTATATTACATGAAACAATGGTTAAGGTTATATTAGACAAGGTAGTTTTGGGTTTTGTACAGAAAAACAGTCCGAGAAAAGTGGGGTGTGTATATTAAGTCGCATAGAAAATGCTAGTGTATTATCTCCAGAGATTATTCACAGCGATCCAGACAAGAATATGTTCATTTAAAATAAACACAAAATGTGAGAAGAAGAGAGGGTCTTAATAGCTGCTGAACTTTAGCTCCGGTCATTATCCTCACATTTAATTGCGGCAACATTCATGAATAGTTAGATACCTTTATATTTCTCGTACTGTAATCTCCCACTAATTACCTTCTTTGTATGAACCTCATGTCGGCGAATATTAAGTTATAATGAACATAATTAAATCATCCCATGCAGCTCCAAACGTACCATACGTCTCAATTATCACACGTTAGCGTCCGGCTATTATTTAGCCTGTGCGTGTGCTGCGGGATCGAAGTTACTTGTCAGAAAGACAACAGAGAAATGGAAAAAATGTGTAAAACAACCTTTGATGCTGACCTTGTTAGTTCTTGGAACGGTGGTTCTCGAACCTTTTTCACCGAGTAACACCTCAGAAAAAACTGGGCTCAGCATACAACCATAATGACGGACTAAAACGCAGTAGCATTCTAGGACTAAGTATTGATTAAAAACAAGGTAGTGTAAAGTATATTTAATTTTTTGGGCCACTGTAAGAATACACACAGTTTGAACAGTCACACTGTGTTTCAATATTTACATCAATCAATCAATCAATGTTTATTCATATAGCCCAAAATCAGAGATTAGTGGTGGACAGGTGAGCGTACTGACCTCTAACCAGAAGCAGGTGAACCCATGGAAACCAAAACAAACCCAGAGGTGCACAAAATAGGAACTAAGGGAGTCCAAAACTAACAGAACATTTGATCCGGCCACAGATCATGACAACTAGTACCGCTATATCGTACAACACTAGCATGAATGATGAATACTCGACCACATATTCAGTGGCATAGTGGTTAGAGTGTCCGCCCTGAGATCGGTAGGTTCTTTGTTCAAACCCCGACCTAGTCTCTGATTAGTGTTCGACAGCAGGTGATCACTGTTGACCACTAATAAGAGATTAGTGGTCGACAGGTGATCGTTTCAACTACTAACCAAAGACAGATGAACCCATGGAAACCAAAACAAACCCAGAGGTGGACAAAACAGGAACTAAGGGTGTCCAAAACTAACAGAACATATGATGCGGCCACGGATCATGACAAACGGTACCGGTATATCGTGCAACACTAGCGCGAATGATGAATACTGGGCCACATACTCAGTGGCCTAGTGGTTAGTGTCCGTCCTGAGATCAGTAGTTCGTGAGTTCAAACCCCGGCTGAGTCTCTGATTAGTGGTTGACAGCCGACCACTAACCAGATGCAGGTGAACCCAATTAATACCCATGGAAACTAAAACAAAGCCAGAGGTGCACAAAACAAGAACTAAGGGAGTCCAAAACTAACAGGACATAACTAAACAAAACATGATCCGGCCACGGATCATGACAACTAGTACCGGTTTATCGTAGAACACTAGCGTGAATGATAAATTCTAGGCCAACTACTCATTGGCCTAGTAGTTAGTGTCCTCCCTGAGATTGGTAGGTTCTTTGTTCAAACCCCGACCTAGTCTCTGATTAGTGGTCGACAGCAGGTGATCACTGTTGACCACTAATAAGAGATTAGTGGTCGACAGGTGATCATTTCAACCACTAACCAGAGACAGATGAACCCAATTAATCCCCACGCAAACCAAAACAAACCCAGAGGTGCACAAAACAGGAACTAAGGGAGTGAAAAACTAACAGAACATATGATGCGGCCACGGATCATGACAAACGGTACCGGTATATCGTACAACACTAGCATGAATGATGAATTCTAGGCCAACTACTCAGTGGCCTAGTAGTTAGTGTCCTCCCTTAAATTGGTAGGTTCTTTGCTCAAACCCCAACCGAGTCTCTGATCAGTGGTCGACAGCAGGTGATCACTGTCGACCACTAATCAGAGATTAGTGGTCGACAGGTGAGCGTACCGACCACTAACCAGAGGCAATTGAACCCAATCAAAACCCCATGGAAACTAAAACGAACCCAGAGGTGCACAAAACAGGAACTAAGGGAGTCCAAAACTAACAGAACATTTAATCCGGCCACAGATCATGACAACTAGTACCGTTTAATCGTACAACACTAGCGTGAATGATGAGTTCTAGGCCAACTACTCAGTGGCATAGTGGTTAGAGTGTCCGCCCTGAGATCGGTAGGTTCTTTGTTCAAACCCCGACCTAGTCTCTGATTAGTGGTCGACAGCAGGTGATCACTGTCGACCACTAATAAAAGATTAGTGGTCGACAGGTGATCGTTTCAACTACTAACCAGAGACAGATGAACTCATGGAAACCAAAACAAACCCAGAGGTGCACAAAACAGGAACTAAGGGTGTCCAAAACTAACAGAACATATGATGCGGCCACGGATCATGACAAACGGTACCGGTATATCGTGCAACACTAGCGCGAATGATGAATACTGGGCCACATACTCAGTGGCCTAGTGGTTAGAGTGTCCGCCCTGAGATAGGTTGTTCGTGAGTTCAAACCCCGGCCGAGTCTCTGATTAGTGGTTGACAGCAGGTGAGCGTGCCGACCACTAACCAGAGGCAGGTGAACCCAATTGATACCCATGGAAACTAAAACAAACCCAGAGGTGCACAAAACAAGAACTAAGGGAGTCCAAAACTTACAGGACATAACTAAACAAAACATGATCCGGCCACGGATCATGACAACTAGTACCGGTTTATCGTAGAACACTAGCGTGAATGATAAATTCTAGGCCAACTACTCATTGGCCTAGTAGTTAGTGTCCTCCCTGAGATTGGTAGGTTCTTTGTTCAAACCCCGACCTAGTCTCTGATTAGTGGTCGACAGCAGGTGATCACTGTTGACCACTAATAAGAGATTAGTGGTCGACAGGTGATCATTTCAACCACTAACCAGAGACAGATGAACCCAATTAATCCCCATGCAAACCAAAACAAACCCAGAGGTGCACAAAACAGGAACTAAGGGAGTGAAAAACTAACAGAACATATGATGCGGCCACGGATCATGACAAACGGTACCGGTATATCGTACAACACTAGCATGAATGATGAATTCTAGGCCAACTACTCAGTGGCCTAGTAGTTAGTGTCCTCCCTTAAATTGGTAGGTTCTTTGCTCAAACCCCAACCGAGTCTCTGATCAGTGGTCGACAGCAGGTGATCACTGTCGACCACTAATCAGAGATTAGTGGTCGACAGGTGAGCGTACCGACCACTAACCAGAGGCAATTGAACCCAATCAAAACCCCATGGAAACTAAAACGAACCCAGAGGTGCACAAAACAGGAACTAAGGGAGTCCAAAACTAACAGAACATTTAATCCGGCCACAGATCATGACAACTAGTACCGTTTAATCGTACAACACTAGCGTGAATGATGAGTTCTAGGCCAACTACTCAGTGGCATAGTGGTTAGAGTGTCCGCCCTGAGATCGGTAGGTTCTTTGTTCAAACCCCGACCTAGTCTCTGATTAGTGGTCGACAGCAGGTGATCACTGTCGACCACTAATAAGAGATTAGTGGTCGACAGGTGATCGTTTCAACTACTAACCAGAGACCGATGAACCCATGGAAACCAAAACAAACCCAGAGGTGCACAAAACAGGAACTAAGGGTGTCCAAAACTAACAGAACATATGATGCGGCCACGGATCATGACAAACGGTACCGGTATATCGTGCTACACTAGCGCGAATGATGAATACTGGGCCACATACTCAGTGGCCTAGTGGTTAGTGTCTGTCCTGAGATCAGTAGTTCGTGAGTTCAAACCCCGGCTGAGTCTCTGATTAGTGGTTGACAGCCGACCACTAACCAGACGCAGGTGAACCCAATTAATACCCATGGAAACTAAAACAAAGCCAGAGGTGCACAAAACAAGAACTAAGGGAGTCCAAAACTAACAGGACATAACTAAACAAAACATGATCCGGCCACGGATCATGACAACTAGTACCGGTTTATCATACAACACTAGCGTGAATGATGAGTTCTAGGCCAACTACTCAGTGGCATAGCAGTTAGAGTGTCCTCCCTGAGATCGGTAGGTTCTTTGTTCAAACCCCAAATGAGTCTCTGATTAGTGGTCGACAGCAGGTGATCACTGTTGACCACTAATAAGAGATTAGTGGTCGACAGGTGATCATTTCAACCACTAACCAGAGACAGATGAACCCAATTTTTCCCCATGCAAACCAAAACAAACCCAGAGGTGCACAAAACAGGAACTAAGGGAGTCCAAAACTAACAGAACATTTAATCCGGCCACAGATCATGACAACTAGTACCGTTTAATCGTACAACACTAGCGTGAATGATGAGTTCTAGGCCAACTACTCAGTGGCATAGTGGTTAGAGTGTCCGCCCTGAGATCGGTAGGTTCTTTGTTCAAACCCCGACCTAGTCTCTGATTAGTGGTCGACAGCAGGTGATCACTGTCGACCACTAATAAAAGATTAGTGGTCGACAGGTGATCGTTTCAACTACTAACCAGAGACAGATGAACTCATGGAAACCAAAACAAACCCAGAGGTGCACAAAACAGGAACTAAGGGTGTCCAAAACTAACAGAACATATGATGCGGCCACGGATCATGACAAACGGTACCGGTAAATCGTGCAACACTAGCGCGAATGATGAATACTGGGCCACGTACTCAGTGGCCTAGTGGTTAGAGTGTCCGCCCTGAGATCGGTTGTTCGTGAGTTCAAACCCCGGCCGAGTCTCTGATTAGTGGTTGACAGCAGGTGAGCGTGCCGACCACTAACCAGAGGCAGGTGAACCCAATTAATACCCATGGAAACTAAAACAAACCCAGAGGTGCACAAAACAAGAACTAAGGGAGTCCAAAACTAACAGGACATAACTAAACAAAACATGATCCGGCCACGGATCATGACAACTAGTACCGGTTTATCATACAACACTAGCGTGAATGATGAGTTCTAGGCCAACTACTCAGTGGCATAGTAGTTAGAGTGTCCTCCCTGAGATAGGTAGGTTCTTTGTTCAAACCCCAAATGAGTCTCTGATTAGTGGTCGACAGCAGGTGATCACTGTCGACCACTAATACGAGATTAGTGGTCGACAGGTGATCATTTCAACCACTAACCAGAGACATATGAACCCAATTAATCCCCATGCAAACCAAAACAAACCCAGAGGTGCACAAAACAGGAACTAAGGGAGTCCAAAACTAACAGAACATTTAATCCGGCCACAGATCATGACAACTAGTACCGTTTTATCGTACAACACTAGCGTGAATGTTGAGTTCTAGGCCAACTACTCAGTGGCATACTGGTTAGAGTGTCCTCCCTGAGATCGGTAGGTTCTTTGTTCAAACACCAACCGAGTCTCTGATTAGTGGTCGACAGCAGGTGATCACTGTCGACCACTAATCAGAGATTAGTGGTCGACAGGTGAGCGTATCGACCACTAACCAGAGGCAGTTGAACCCAATCAATCCCCAGGGAAACTAAAACGAACCCAGAGGTGCACAAAACAGGAACTAAAGGAGTCCAAAACTAACAGAACATTTAATCCGGCCACGGATCATGACAAATAGTACCGGTTTATCGTACAACACTAGCGTGAATGATGAGTTCTAGGCCAACTACTCAGTGGCATAGTGGTTAGAGTGTCCGCCCTGAGATCGGTAGGTTCTTTGTTCAAACCCCGACCGAGTCCCTGATTAGTGGTTGACAGCAGGTGAGCGTGCCGACCACTAACCAGAGGCAGGTGAACCCAATTAATACCCATGGAAACTAAAACAAACCCAGAGGTGCACAAAACAAGAACTAAGGGAGTCCAAAACTAACAGGACATAACTAAACAAAACATGATCCGGCCACGGATCATGACAACTAGTACCGGTTTATCGTAGAACACTAGCGTGAATGATAAATTCTAGGCCAACTACTCATTGGCCTAGTAGTTAGAGTGTCTTCCCTGAGATTGGTAGGTTCTTTGTTCAAACCCCGACCTAGTCTCTGATTAGTGGTCGACAGCAGGTGATCACTGTTGACCACTAATAAGAGATTAGTGGTCCACAGGTGATCATTTCAACCACTAACCAGAGACATATGAACCCAATTAATCTCCATGCAAACCAAAACAAACCCGGAAGTGCACAAAACAGGAACTAAGGGAGTCCAAAACTAACAGAACATTTAATCCGGCCACAGATCATGACAACTAGTACGGTTTTATCGTACAACACTAGCGTGAATGTTGAGTTCTAGGCCAACTACTCAGTGGCATAGTGGTTAGAGTGTCCGCCCTGAGATCGGTATGTTCTTTGTTCAAACCCCGACCGAGTCTCTGATCAGTGGTCGACAGGTGAGCGTACCGACCACTAACCAGAGGCAATTGAGCCCAATCAATCCCCATGGAAACTAAAACGAACCCAGAGGTGCACAAAACAGGAACTAAGGGAGTCCAAAACTAACAGAACATAACTACAAAAAAACATGATCCGGCCAAGGATCATGACAAGTAGTACTGGTATATCGTACAACACTAGCGCGAACGATGAATTCTAGGCCACCTACGCAGTGGCCTAGTGGTTTGAGTGTCGCCCTGAGATCGGTAGGTTGTGAGTTCAAACCCCGCCCGGTGAGCGTGTCGACCACTAACCAGAGACTGGTGAACCCAATTAATCCCCATGGAAACTAAAACAAACCCAGAGGTGCACAAAACAGAAACTAAGGGAGTCCAAAACTAACAAAACATAACTAAAAATACCATGATCCGGCCAGGAGTCATAACAACTAGTACCGGTATATCGTACAACACTAGCGCGAATGAAGAATACTAGACCACCTACGCAGTGGCATAGTGGTTAGAGTGTCCGCCCTTGAGAGTTCATACCAAAAACTATAAAAATGGGACCCATTACTTCCCAGGATTTAGGGTTGGAATTGGGGCTTGAATCCTTAAAATTATTCACGAGCGCGGCCACTGCTGCTGCTCACTGCTCCCCTCACCTCCCAGTGGTTGAACAAGGGGATTGGTCAAATGCAGGGGACAAACTTCACCACACCGAACTTTAACTTTGAATGTCTAAATGAGGATAAAACTGCTTTAGGAAAATTGATGTTTTTGAGGAACTGTGATATTTGATTTCCTGCCCCTTAAATGTCTAAAAGTCTGCCCTGCATGGCTTCTCCGTCTCTGGGCTGCTGGAGGACTTTCGGTGTCCTTGCAAAGCTCCCGTGAATGTGTTCGATACCTCCGGTCAAATCCACAATGATGACTTTCGGAAAGGTGTTTAAACAAAAGCCCTGCTAAAGCTTTGCAAAGCTTGGATAGGGACACTGACTCACAGTGTGTTGGATGGTCCAGCAGATCTCACACACACACACACACACACACACACACACACACACACCCTTAGCTGTCAATCCCTGCCATGCGTTAATGACCAATTAGGAGTAGAGGAATAAGAAGTGGACCGGGATGTCATTTGACTTGACTGGCTTCTTGGTGCTACTTAATGCTGTGTGTGTGTGTGTGTGTGTGTGTGTGTGTGTGTGTGTGTGTGTGTGTGTGTGTGTGTGTGTGTGTGTGTGTGTGTGTGTGTGTGTGTGTGTGTGTGTGTGTGTGTGTGTGTGTGTGTTTTCTTGTCTCTCTACACTTGTCTGGCCCCCTCACCCACAGTGCAGTCCAAACAATTTAGTGTTGTGGTAACTTCTCGCCTCCTGAACATTTGTCAAATGTTGCCTGTGTGATTATTATTTTCTTCATTGTTATCAAACCCCGGAGTTTGCCCACCACGTTAGTCGGAATGACTGGAAATTTCTCACACAGTTACATGCACTCCACAGCAGGACTGGGCAATTAGTTTGCCTCGGTGGGGCCAAATTTAGAGAAAAAAATGTGTCTGGGGGCCGGTTATCTATTTGTCTACACACACACATATATATATATATATATATATGATTGGAATAGTGTGATGTTGTTGCGCTATATCATGAACGAGACAGGGTGTTATGTTTTGTTTTGAAGTATTGGTTTTATTTTGAAGAACCGGATGTCCGGTGCAGGAAGTGACTCTGCGTTTTTTTTTCGGATATTTACTTCCTCTTCTATCGGACTTTTGCTGCTGAGGTAATAGTTCTACATTGCTCTGTTTCTTGTGTAAATATTATTTTTAAACTTTCAAAATACTTGAAAAGTTAAATCATTAATCTTGTAGGTATAAGTGATGTGTTGTTTTAAGTATTTTTTTATGCACAATTTTGTTAAGTAAGGTTTAGAGCGTCGAATGTTTGAAATGTTTGGTCATAATTACACATGGTATTTACGCAGGTATCACTCCGCCAGAAAAGTAGAGACCTGTTTATGTGTTTCGTGTTTCCAAAACAGGTATGTGGATTTGTGTGTCATTATTTTTTTTTTGTGATAAAACGTTTTTGTTAATGTAATTTAACTTATTATTTTTGTATGAATGTTGTTTACTTCCTCTTCTATCAGACTTTTGCTGATGAGGAATCACTCCGCCAGAGAAGTAGAGACTTGTTTAGGTGTTTCGTTTTTCCAAAACAGGTGGCCAATAAATGATAAAAGGACGGAATGGTGGAGTGTCTCTTACTTAAAAAACTACATAACGCGGAATAAGAATTACTACATATATATATATATATACACACAGGACAAGTCGCTACCTCATAACAGTATATATATATATATATATGTATGTATAGGTATGTGTGGGTGTGTGCAGAAAGCCCGGGGCCCCATAGATTGTAACAAGCCTTGTGTTACAACAGCGTGGCTTCATAGTAAAAGAGTGTGGGTACTAGACTGGCCTGCCTGTAGTCCATACCTGTCTCCCATTGAAAATGTGTGGCGCATTATGAAACCTGTTGAACAACTTAAGCTGTGCATCAAGCAAAAATGGGAAAGAATTGCACCTGAAAAGCTTCAAAATTTGGTCTCCTCAGATCCCAAACGTTTACAAAGTGTTGTTAAAAGGAAAGGCCATGTAACACTGGTAAAAATGCCCTTATGCCAACTTTTTTGCTATGTGTTGCTGCCAATAAAGGCTTACTAAAACCCACTACTAGCGACCACGCGGTCTGATAGTTTATATATCAATGATGAAATACTAACATTGCAACACATGCCAATACGGCCTTTTTAGTTTAATAAATTGCAATTTTAAATTCCGCGCCAAGTATCTTGTTGAAAACGTCGCAGTATGATGACGCGTAAAATGACGCGTGCACGTGACGTCACGGATTGTAGCGGTCTTTTTGTTCCAGCCCCGATCACAGCTATAAGTCGTCTGCTTTAATCGCATAATTCCACAGTATTCTGGAAATCTGTGTTGCTGAATCTTTTGCAATTTGTTCAATTAATAATGGAGACGTCAAAGAAGAAAGATGTGGGTGGGAAGCGGTGTATTGCGGTCGCTTTTAGCAACACAAACACAGCCGGTGTTTCCTTGTTTACATTCCCGAAAGATGACGGTGAAGCTTTACTATGGAACATAGCGGTCAAGCCAAAATGGTTCCCTACCACATGTCAACAGGCAGGTTTCGGTGAGAAAATGGTGGTAATAAGTTGGCTCTTACTGTAGTCATGAGCGGAGAGCTTGTGTCATTCCTCCTGCACCTGTCAAAGAGGCAGCTGCGGACTCTCTTGCGTCCTCCGACCGGCCGCCCCAAAACGTGGGATGCTTCCACCGTGGAGGAGGGGAAAAAAAATATCGGCCTGGCCCCGACGGCTGCCTTCGCTTCGCCTCGTCGAGAAACGTGGCTTCCCTCAGAGACACCGGCGGTCACCACACCTGTGGCCGCACCCCTCTGATTTTCACTAAAACGCTAAAACGCAAGTAACATAATAAGCAGATAAGGGATTTTCCAGAATTATCCTCGTAAATTTGTCTAATAACATCTGATTCGCTCTGCAGTCTAGTTTTATTTAGTTTTTTTTCCTAGTCCTTTACTCTCACATTCCTCATCCACGAATCTTTCATCCTCGCTCAAATTAATGGGGAAATCGTCACTTTCTCGGTCCGAATCGCTCTCGCTGCTGGTGGCCATGATTGTAAACAATGTTCAGATGTGAGGAGCTCCACAACCCGTGACGTCACGCGCACATCGTCTGCTACTTCCGGTACAGGCAAGGCTTTTTTATTAGCGACCAAAAGTTGCCAACTTTATCGTCGATGTTCTCTACTAAATCCTTTCAGCAAAAATATGGCATTATTGCGAAATATCCCCGTTTAAATAACATCTCATTTCAGTAGGCCTTTAAATTCTAAGTTAATGATTATTTGCTCAAAAAAAATTAAGTTTCTTCGTTGGAACATTAATAAATATCTTGTCTTTGCAGTCTATTCAATTGAACTTAAGTGGAAAATAATTTGCAAACCATTGTATTCTGTTTTTATTTACCATTTATTTACTGGTTTTGTGTTTTGTAATAGCACTGTTACTTTTAGCACTGCTATTGCCCAATGCTGGTTGTATACGGGCCCGAGGTTTAATTATTCTTGGGATGCAACTCAGTAGTCTTCTTCCTCCAAACACGACGAGTTGAGTTTATACCAAAATGGATACATGGATGATACAGCAGAGGATTGGGAGAATGTCATGTGGTCATCTGAAACCAAAATAGAACTTTTTGCTATAAACTCAACTTGTCGTGTTTGGAGGAAGAAGAATACTGAGTTGCATCCCAAGAACACCATACCTACTGTGAAGCATGGAGGTGGAAACATCATGCTTTGGGGCTGTTTTTCTGCTAAGGGGACAGGACGATTGATCCGTGTTAAGGAAAGAGTGAATGGGGCCATGTATCCTGAGATTTGGAGCCAAAACCTCCTTCCATCAGTGAGAGCTTTGAATGCTTGACCAAATACTTATTTTCCACCATCATTTACAAATATATTCTTTAAAATTCCTACAATGGGAATTCCTGGATTTTCTTTCCACATTCTGTCTCTCACAGTTGAAGTGTACCTATGATGAAAATTACAGACCTCTGTCATCATTTTTATCGGGAGAACTTGCACAATCTCTGGCTGACTAAATACTTTTTTGCCCCACTGTATAAACTATCAGACTGAGTGGTCGGTAGTGGTGGGTTTCAGAAGGCCTTTACACTTTGCTGGGGATGGGAGCTCTAGATGAGTCAGGACTGTAAATCTCTGCACGCTAACACAAGCCATGACACACAGCCAGTCACAGCTTTGTTCGGCAGGGTGTCGCTGTAATCCCCACACCTCCTGTGTGTGTTTGTCAGAGTCCTCCTGTGTCGGTCTCGTCTCGATCCACCTCTGACTGTGTGTGTGTTGTGTGTGTGTGTGTGTGTGTGTGTGTGTGTGTATATACTCCAGTCAAGAATCTGACAGGCTTTGTTCGGGGAATATATTTTGCGAGCCTCCTTTTCAATACCTGTTGTTACTCAGAAGTGACAATTCTCCATCGAACAGTAGACTGCGGTGTGTTTAGACTCCTTATCATGTTGGAAAGCTGCCACGCTTCCCAGTTTCTGCTTCACGATGTCAAAACCGCTGCTGTCGATCGTGGTCACGAAGGGTAGGAAGGAATTCTGAAGGAATCAATAAAGTACTATCTATTTTTCTAGGCAGCTCCAGAAAGCCAATCAACAAGATTGTGGGGCGGGCGGTCAAAAGTAACGGGAGTTCCGCCTGGCTGAAGTGTTTATCTTGTCTCCATTTAATAGCAGAACAGTATTTTTTTTGTTGTTATGAAGTGCAGGGGACAAAAACTGCACAGGACATAATGTTCCTCTCTTGAAATTACGACCATGCACAAGCCGATATGTAAATGGTGTGTAATGTAGTAGAAAGGATCGGGATCAGGCCTAAAATCGAATCCCACTTTGGAACTGACTGACTGACAGACATACCAACGGTTATTCCTTATCTCATTTCCGACATTTACTTTAATTAAAACTTTTTTAGTTGTTTTGCTAAATAACCAACTAACTGATAGACAAATCAACAATTGTTCCTTATTTCATTTCCTGAAAATTGCGTGAAAATCTGCCAGTAACCTTTTGAGTTATTTTGCGAGCTAGTTAACTGAGAAACCGACGGTTGTATCTTATCCTATTTCGGACATTTACTTTAACGAAAAAGTTTTTCAATGTTTTGCTAACAAACTATAAAACCAACTAACTGATAAACATATCAACTATGGTTCCTCATCTAATTTCTTAAAAATTACGTGAAATCTGCCAGTAACTTTTTTAGTTATTTTGTGAGCTAGCTAACTGAGAAACCAACCCTTGTTTCTTCTCCCATTTCGGACATTTACTTTAATGAAATTTTTGTTGTTGTTTTGCTAACTAACTAAATAACCAACTAACTGATAGACGACTCAACAATTGTTCCTCATCTCATTTCCTGAAAAATGTGTGAAAATCTGCCAGTAACTTTTTGAGGTATTTTGCGTGCTAGCTAACTGAGAAACTAACACTTGTTTCTTATCCCATTTCGGACATTTACATTAATGAAAACCTGTTTAGTTGTTTTGCTAACGAACTAACTAACCAACTAAGTTGTAAACAAATGAACAATTGTTCCTTATCTAAATTCCTAAAAATTGCATGAAAATCTGCCAGTAACTTTTTGAGTTATTTTGCAAAATAGCTAACTGAGAAACCAACAGTTGTTTCTTATCCCATTTCGGACATTTACTTTCATGAAAACATGTTTAGTTGGTTTGCTAACTAACTAACTAACCAACCAATTAAGTTATAGACAAATCAACAAATGTTCCTTATCTAATTTCCTGACATTTGCGTGAAAATCTGCCAGTAACTTTTTGACTTATTTTTCGAGTTAGCTAACTGAGAAACCAACAGTTGTATCTTATCCCGATATGGACATTTACTTTAATGAAAAAGTTTTTCGTTGTTTTGCTAACTAACTATACAACCAACTAATTGATAAAGAAATCAACAATTGTTCCTTAGTAATAGCTAACTGAGAAACAAACACTTGTTTCGTAGCCTATTTCGGACATTTACTTTAATGAAAACTTTTTTAGTTGTTTTCTAACTAACTGTATAACAAACTAACTGACCAAAAAATCAACAATTGTTACCTATTTAATTTCCTGAAAATGGCGTGAAAATTTGCCAATAACCTTTTCAGTTATTTTGCGAGCTATGTAGCTGAGAAACCATCAGTTGTTTCCCATGTCGGACAGTTCCTGAAACGTTATATAACCCTTAGAGGTATTGTGTGTATTGACACACTGACTGACTGATTGACTAACAGACAAACAGTTGTTTCTTTTCCCATTTGGGACATTTTCGGTAATGAAAACTTGAGTTGTTTTGCTAACAAACGAACTGATGGACAAGCCAAGAGTTTTTCCTTATCATAGTGGGACATTTCCTGAAAGTTGAGTGAAAGTCTTCCTGTTACTTTTTTTAGCTGATTTGCCAGCTAACCACCTGAGAATCCAACAGTTGTTCCTTATCCCTTTTTGGATATTTCCTAAAAGTTTGAATGAAAATTTGCAGATCATTTAGTTTTTTTGCTAGCTAACTGAAAAAAAAAACAAGTTGTTCCTTATCCCATTTCGGATATTTACTTAAATGAAAACTTGTTTAGTTGTTTTGCTAACTAACTAACTAATAATACACAAACCAACAACTGTTTCTTATCTCCATCCATCCGTTTTCTACCGCTTATTCCCCTTGGGATCGCGGGGGCGCTGGTGCCTATTTCAGCTACAATCGGGCGGAAGGTCGTGTACCCCCTGGACAAGTCGCCACCTCATCGTATTTCCTGAAAATTGACAACACAAGCCTGATCCAAACTGTATCATCACAAAGTGAACTGTACTGTTTAATAAAAAGTGGCCTAGTGGTTAGAGTGTCCGTCCTGAGATGAGTAGGTCGTGAGTTCAAACCCCGGCCAAGTCATACCAAAGACTTAAAAAATGGGAGCCATTACCTCCCTGCTTGGCACTCTACATCAAGGGTTGGAATTGGGGATTAAATCACCAAAATTTATTCCTGGACGCGGCCACCGCTGCTGCTCACTGCTCCCCTCACCTCCCAGGGGGTGAACAAGGGGATGGGTCAAATGCAGAGGACAAATTAAATAAAAATACAAAGAGAGACGAGACTTGGACCGCTCTGACCACTCTTTTCCCCGCAGGCCTCAGAACATCCAGTGGTCCAAGATCAACGACACCTTACCCGAGCGGGCCGAGATCTCGGGACCCACCTTCCAGATTTCCCGCCTGAGCCAGTCGCACAACGGCACGTACCTTTGCCAGGCGCAGAACAACTTCGGAAGAGCCGCCGACCACTACACCCTGCTGGTCTACGGTGAGTCTACTCCCTCCTCGTCTTTGTCTGCGGCTCCTGTGAAGAACTTCTTCCCATTTTTCTTCAATCCCTCTGCGGTAATTGCCATCTGGTTTCCGAGGGATTTTCTGTTTGATTCTTCTCTGTATTTTTCTTGTTGATTGACTCCTATTGGTCCCGTCTTCCCATTGTCGCATTGTGGCCATTCTTTCAGCAGAACAACAGGATTTTTTTGCATTCTGACGCTCGTCTCAACCGTCTTTCTGTTTTATTTGCTTTCTTTGAATGTGTTGCAAAACAGGGTGCTTCTGTTCTACAATATGCTCTAAAAAAATGTTATGACAAGATGTTACGCCACAAATCAATCAATCAATGTTTATTTATATAGCCCCAAATCACAAATGTCTCAAAGGACTGCACAAATCATTACGACTACAACATCCTCGGAAGAACCCACAAAAGGGCAAGGAAAACTCACACCCAGTGGGCAGGGAGAATTCACATCCAGTGGGACGCCAGTGACAATGCTGACTATGAGAAACCTTGGAGAGGACCTCAGATGTGGGCAACCCCCCCCCTCTAGGGGACCGAAAGCAATGGATGTCGAGCGGGTCTAACATGATACTGTGAAAGTTCAATCCATAGTGGCTCCAAGACAGCAGTGAGAGTCCCGTCCACTGGAAACCATCTCAAGCGGATCAGCAGCGTAGAGATGTCCCCAACCGATACAGGCGAGCGGTCCATCCTGGGTCCCGACGAGCGGTCCATCCTGGGTCTCGACTCTGGACAGTCAGTACTTCATCCATGGTCATCGGACCGGACCCCCTCCACAAGGGAGGGGGGGACATAGGAGAAAGAAAAGAAGCGGCAGATCAACTGGTCTAAAAAGGAGGTCTATTTAAAGGCTAGAGTATACAGATGAGTTTTAAGATGAGACTTAAATGCTTCTACTGAGGTAGCATCTCGAACTGTTACATCAAACATTTTACCCCAAAATGTTACGTCAAAAATGTTGTCAAAATGTTCCACCAAAAATGTTCCGCCAACATGTTACACCAAAAATGTTACGTCAAAAATGTTACGCCAACAGGCTAATTTTTGCATCCCAACGCTCGTCTCGTCCGTCTTTCAGTTTTACTTTCTTTCTCTGAATTTTCTGCACAACGGGGTGCTTCTGTTCAACAATATGTTCCAAAAAATGTTACACGAAAAATGTTTCGCCAACATGTCACGCCAAAAATGTTATTGGGAAAATGCTACGCCAAAAATTTTACGACAAAAATGTTCGCCAAAAATGTTATCCGAAAATGTTAAATCAAAAATGTTTACGCCAACATGTTAAGCCGAAAATGTTACGTCAAAATTGTTACACCAACAGGCTTTTTTTTGCATCCTGATGCACGTCTCGTCAGTCTTTTAGTTTTACTTTGTTTCTTTGAATTTGTTGCACAATGGGGTGCTTCTGTTCAACAACATGTTCCAAAAATACTCCCCAAAAATTTTACGCCAACATGTTATGCGAAACATGTTGTGCCAAAATTGTTCACCAAAAAAGTTACGCCAAAAATGTTACAAATGTTGGAGTGGTATAGCTCAGTTGGTAGAGTGGCCGTGCCAGCAACTTGAGGGTTCCCGGTTCGATCCCAGCTTCCGCCATCTTAGTCATTGCGGTTGTGTCCTTGGGCAAGACACTTTACTCACCTGCTCCCAGTGCCACCCACACTGGTTTAAATGGAACTTAGATATTGAGTTTCACTTTTTAAAGCGCTTTGAGTCACTAAAGAAAAGCGCTATATAAATATAATTCACTTCACAAAAATGTTAGGCCGACAGACTTTCTTTTGGATCTTGACGCTCGTCTCGTCTGTCTTTCAGTTTTATCTGCTTTCTTTGAATTTGTTGCACAAATCTGTTCAACAGTATGCTCCAAAAAAATGTTACACCAAAAATGTTATGCCACAAATGTTACGTCATCGTGTTACGCCATAAATGTTATGCCAAAAATATTACGCCAACAGGCTTTTTTTGCATCCTGACGCTCGCCTCGTCTGTCTTTCAGTTTTATATGCTCACTTTGAATTTGTTGCACAACAGGGTGCTTCTGTTCAACAATATGCTCCAAAACGTGTTATGCCAAAAATATTACGCCAAAACGTTGCGCCAAAAATGTTACGCAAAAAATGTTACGCCAAAAAATGTTACGCCAACATGTAACACCCAAAAAATGTACGCCGAAAATGTAATACCAAAATTGTAACGCCAAAAATGTAACACCAAAAATTTCACACCAAAAATATTTGCCAAAAAAGCTATGACAAAATGTTACGCCAAAAATGTTACACCAACATGTTACGTCAAAATGTTTTGCCAAAACTGTTATTCCAAAAATGTTGCGCCAAAAAAATTACGCCAAAAATTTGCACCAAAAATGTAAAGCAAAAAATGTTAGGCTAACACGTTACGCCAAAATCGTAACGCCAGCATGTTACGCCACAGATGTTAAGCCACAGATATTACGCCACAGATGTTAAGCCACAAATGTTATGCCAACATGTTACGCCAAAAATGTCGCGCCAACATGTTACGCCACAAATGTTTTGCCAAAAAAGTTGTGACAAAATGCTACACCAAAAATGTTATGCCAACATGTTACGTCAAAATGTTGCGTCGAAATGTTACACCAAAAAATGTTACGCCAACAGTTTTTTTTTTGTATCCTGCGCTCGTCTGTCTTTCAGCTTTATATGCTTTCTTTCAATTTGTTGCACAACAGGCTGCTTCTGTTTAACAATAAGCTCCAAAAAATATCTATTATCGTCATTGCCATCATCTTCATATGCGTTATTTTGCTACTTCTTTTTTCGCCACACTGCCTGGCATCAAATCTTCCACAAGAAGCATAACTCTGCCTTGCTTGTAAAATAAGAGCATAAAAAACAATGTGAAAGTGAATCCATTACATAACTCTGAGCAGTACACGACGACAACAATAAAGCATCTGTTGAATTTAAAATGCACGTTAACCGGGTTGCGGGGGGGGGGGATTTCCGCCGCTCAGGTTTCGCCGGTTTTCAAAGATTCACCGGTGACTGCGAATTCTTCATGAGGTTTGACCTGAATAGACGGCGCCTCAAAGGGGATGATGATGATGTTGATGCGTGCAACGTTGCCTGCCAACCTGTGTTAGCGCTGACTTGTTATTCGAAAAGTGAGAGGAAAGGATGGTCTTTGCCTGAGATGGAGGCGCTTTATTTTGCCATCAAAGTTATATTTTTTTGTGGTGTGGGCGGTGGAGGGGGTGCTAAAAGAAACATGTGAATAAGCTGTTCTGGGCTTTTTAGAGAAGAACCACATGTTGGTGCGTCTGTGATTTATTATACATACTGGCAATATAAAGTGTTGTTTTAGGAGCTTTGTCATATTTCATCGAACGCATTTTTCGGGTTATATATATATATATATATATATATGTATGTATATACAAAGCATATTTTTTTTGTTTTCTTTGAATTTGTTGCACAACGGGGTGCTTCTGTTCAACAGAATGCTCCAAAAAATGTTACGCCAAAATTGTTAGGTCACAAATGTTCCGCCACAAATGTTCACCAGAAATTTTAAGCCAAAATGTTACGCCAACAGCCTTTTTTTGCATCCTGACGCTTCTCTCGTCTGTCTTTCAGTTTTATTTGCTTTCTTTCAATTTGTTGCACAGCGGGCTGCTTCTTTTCAACAATATGCTCCAAAACGTGTTATGGCAAAAATGTTACGCCAAAAATATTACACCAAAACGTTGCGCCAAAAATGTTACGCAAAAAATGTTACGCTAACATGTAACACCCCAAAAATGTAAGCCGAAAATTTAACCCCATAAATGTAACGCCAAAATTGTAACCCCAAAATTATTACGCCAAAATTATTTGCCAATAAAGCTATGACAAAATGTTACGCCAAAAATGTTACACCAACATGTTACGTCAAAATGTTTTGCCAAAAATGCTACGCCAAAATGTTGCACCAACATGTTACGTCAAAATTGTTACGCCAAAATTGTTACGCCAAAATTGTTATGCCAATAATGTTGCGCCAAAAATGTTACGCCGGAAATGTTACGCCAACAGCCTTTTTTTTTGCATCCTGACGCTCGTCTCTTCTGTTTTTCAGTTTTATTTGCTTTCTTTGAATTTGTTGCACAACAGGGTGCCTCTGTTCAACAATATGCTCCAAAACATGTTACGCCAAAATTTTTGGGGGAATCCTACCAAATTTGCATTTATATTAAATTTCATACCACTTCCTGTTTGAAAAAAATTGAGATATATGTTCTTCCCAGGACAGCAAGCAATACGTATTAATGTATGATTTATTACAACAAAATAGCCATCCTTTGCTCCGATTATTGTTGTGCACACTCTTGGCATTCTCTCCATGAGCTTCAAGAGGTAGTCACCTGAAATGGTTTTCACTTTACAGGTGTGCTGGAAGCTCATGGAGAGAATGCCAAGTGTGTGCAAAACAGTAATCAGGGCAAAGGGTGGTTATTTTGAAGAAACTAGAGTCACATCTTCCGGGGTGTTCGATCTACGCTTGTTTTGGACTATTTTTCCTTCCGGCCAAAACAAGATTTTATTTGATCCTAACAAATGGTTACCAGTTAAAGACGCTGCCGTCACTCGCCATGCTCCTTTTTCCGCCGCCTGTGTCACCGCACGCTGACGTGGCAAATCGTCAAGTAGGAAGGAAGGCCATGTAACATCTTCATGGGTGGGCGCCCCCTCATCTACCCCATAACGCACTTACACTTACACTCTCACATGCACGCACCGGGCATCAAACAACACTCACAAAGGAGGTCTTCCGCGGGGGGGGGGGCAACAGCGACAAGATGAAAGGTGGCGTCTCAACCCACGTTCTCTTTGTCACCCTGGTTCTCGTGAAGAAGGTTAGACATGTTGAGCTTTGATGTCCCGGAGAATTCTTTAGATGTACAATATGTAAAATTAAGAATCAAATCCGGAAAGGTGCATGGCAAACCTAATCGTATAAAGTAGATCCACATACCGCATTTTCCGGACTATAAGGCGCACTTAAAATACTTTTTTTCCCCTAAAAACTCAACAGTGTGCCTTATAACCCCAAATGTATGGAAAAATTCTGGTTTTGCTTGCTGACCTCCAGGCAATTTTATTTGGTACATGGTGTAATGATAACTGTGACCGGTAGATGGCAGCCACACATAAGAGATGAATGGAAAATGGTTATACGAACCCCGTTTCCATATGAGTTGGGAAATTGTGTTGGATATAAATATAAACAGAATACAATGATTTGCAAATCATTTTCAACCCATATTGTGAAGTGAATTATATTTATTTAGCGCTTTTCTCAAGTGACTCAAAGCACTTTTACATAGTGACACCCAATATCTAAGTTACATTTAAACCAGTGTGGGTGGCACTGGGAGCAGGTGGGTAAAGTGTCTCGCCCAAGGACCCAACGGCAGTAACTAAGATGGCACAAGCGGGAATCGAACTTGCAACCCTCAAGTTGCTGACACGGCCACTCTACCAACCGAGGTATGCCGCATATTCAGTTGAATATGCTACAAAGACAACATATTTGATGTTGAAACTCATAAACTTTATTTATTTTTTGCAAATAATAATTAACTTAGAATTTAATGGGTGCAACACGTGCCAAAGTAGTTGGGAAAGGGCATGTTCACCACTGTGTTACATCACCTTTTTTTTAACAATACTCAAACGTTTGGGAACTGAGGAAACTGTTGAAACTTTGAAAGTGGAATTCTTTCTCATTCTTGTTTTATGTAGAGCTTCAGTCGTTCAACAGTCCGGGGTCTCTGCTGTCGTATTTTACGCTTCATAATGCGCCACACATTTTCCATGGGAGACAGGTCTGGACTGCAGGCGGGCCAGGAAAGTACCCGCACTCTTTTACT
This sequence comes from Nerophis ophidion, assembly GCF_033978795.1. Lineage (NCBI taxonomy): Eukaryota > Metazoa > Chordata > Actinopteri > Syngnathiformes > Syngnathidae > Nerophis > Nerophis ophidion. The sequence continues at coordinate 8,162,801 of NC_084621.1, forward strand.
ACAAAGCCACGCTGTTGTAACAAGTGCTTGGCATCGTCTTGCTGAAATAAGCAGGGGCGTCCATGAAAAAGACGGTGCTTAGATGGCAGCATATGTTGTTCCAAAACCTGTATGTACCTTTCAGCATTAATGGTGCCTTCACAGATGTGTAAGTTACCCATGCCTTGGGCAATAATACACCCCCATACCATCACAGATGCTGGCTTTTGAATTTTGCGTCGATAACAGTCTGGATGGTTGGCTTCCCTTTTGGTCCGGATGACACTATGTCGAATATTTCCAAAAAAGATTTGAAATGTGGACTCGTCAGACCACAGAACACTTTTCCACTTTGCATCAGTCCATCTTAGATAATCTCGGGCCCAGAGAAGCCGGCGGCGTTTCTGGATGTTGTTGATAACTGGCTTTTGCTTCGCATAGTAGAGCTTTAACTTGCACTTACAGATGTAGCGACAAACTGTATTTAGTGACAGTGGTTTTCTGAAGGGTTCCTGAGCCCATGTGGTGATATCCTTTAGAGATTGATGTCGGTTTTTGATACAGTGCCGTCTGAGGGATCGAAGGTGACGGTCCTTCAATGTTGGTTCCTGGCCATGCCGCTTACGTGGAGTGATTTCTCCAGATTCTCTGAACCTTTTTATTATTTTCTGGAGCGTAGATGTTGAAATCCCTAAATTTCTTGCAATGTCACTTTGAGAAAGGTTGTTCTTAAACTGTTTGACTATTTGCTCACGCAGTTGTGGACAAAGGGGTGTACCTCGCCCCATCCTTTCTTGTGAAAGACTGAGCATTTTTTGGGGAAGCTGTTTTTATAGCCAATCATGGCACCCACCTCACGGTGGCAGAGGGGTTAGTGCGTCTGCCTCACAATACGAAGGTCCTGCAGTCCTGGGTTCAAATCCAGGCTCGGGATCTTTCTGTGTGGAGTTTGCATGTTCTCCCCGTGAATGCGTGGGTTCCCTCCGGGTACTCCGGCTTCCTCCCACTTCCAAAGACATGCACCTGGGGATAGGTTGATTGGCAACACTAAATTGGCCCTAGTGTGTGAATGTGAGTGTGAATGTTGTCTGTCTATCTGTGTTGGCCCTGCGATGAGGTGGCGACTTGTCCAGAGTGTACCCCGCCTTCCGCCCGATTGTAGCTGAGATAGGCGCCAGCGCCCCCCGCGACCCCAAAAGGGAATAAGCGGTAGAAAATGGATGAATGGCACCCACCTGTTCCCAATTAGCCTGCACACCTGTGGGATGTTCCAAATAAGTGTTTGAGGAGCACTCCTCAACTTTATCAGTATTTATTCCCACCTTTCCCAACTTTTTTTACACGTGTTGTTGGCGTCAAATTCAAAAGTTAACGATTATTTGCACAAAAAAAAAGTTTATGAGTTTGAACATCAAATATGTTGTCTTTGTAGCATATTCAACTGAATATGGCTTGAAAATGATTTTCAAATCATTGTATTCTGTTTATATTTACATCTAACACAATTTCCCAACTCATATGGAAACGGGGTTTGTAGATTATATTCCCTGTACTAAAGTGTTACCATTTTGTTTTATTATTAGAGATGATTAAAGTGTAAATATATGTAATTGGTAAGATAAGGTATTTTATTTACACTCTTTCGGGGGCCACACAAATTGATGTAGCGGGCCAGATTTGGCCCCCGGGCTTGAGTTTGACACCTGTGATATAGAGGATCTTTGACGAGCGTATCTGAGTAGGTTATTAAAGAGCACAGCGCTCATGTCATGTATAAGATTTTTGACCGGTGATTTTGCAGGCCCAGAGCATAATACTACCACCACCATGCTTGGCGGTAGGCCCGGTGTTCCTGGAATTAAAAGCCTCGCCTTTTTTCCTCCAAAGATATTGCCGGGTATTGTGGGTATTGAGTTTGACACCTGGGATATAGAGGATCTTTGAATGACTTTTTTTTGTTGTAAAAGTTATTCAAAAACAGCAGATCACTTCTCTCATATAGAGGATCTTTGACTAGCATTTCTGAGTAGGTCGTTAAAGAGCACAGCGCTCATGTCATATATAAGATTTTTGACCGGAGATTTAGCAGGCCCAGAGCATAATACTACCACCACCATGCTTGATGGTAGGGGTGGTGTTCCTGGAATTAAAGGCCTCGACTTTTTTCCTCCAAACATATTGCTGGGTATTGCAGTTATTGAGTTTGACACCTGGGATATAGAGGATCTTTGAATGTTTTTTTTTGGTTGTAAAAGTTATTCAAAAACAGCAGAGCACTTCTCGCATATAGAGGATCTTTGACAAGCGTATCTGAGTAGGTCGTTAAAGAGCCCTCATGTCTTATAGAAGATTTTTGCCTGGTGATTTTGCAATCGGTCCCTAAAAAAAAAAAGGTGCTCCTGATGCAGAGAAGGTGAGACGTGTGGAGCTTTGAAGTCCCCCCCCCCGGCTTCTTCTATCTCTATTTTTACATACTCTTCATTTCATCATCCCTTTAGTTCACGCCGTAGCTCTGCGCAGGTCATTAATTTCATGTGTATTCCCTTTTTTGCAATAAAAAAAAGGTTACAGGCGAACTAAAGAACTCGCTTTCCTTCCAGCAGATTTTGGACCAGATTGTCAAATACGTGACACAAGCCCCCTCTGAAGTGCAGAAAAAATAAATAAATTAAAAAAAAACATCCAAACGTTAACGGTAGATGAAGCCTCCCCCCCCCCCTCCAGTGGGCGTGATTGTCCCCCTACCTTATCTCAACCAGCGTGGTCCATTCAGCCGTCATTAAGGATTCCGTCGCCGAGACGAAACGTCGCTCCCAATTTTCCCGCCCGTCACAAGTAGTGATATTTGCAACGTGGTGCAAAGTGCACATTTTCATTCTAAAAATAAACCTGTAATGATAATTGAATGTGAAATCATTGAAGTGCTGTCGCCTCTGGTGATCAAGTTCATCATTCAATTGAAATTTAAAAAAAAAAATATATATATATATATATATATATATATATATATATACATATATATATATATATATACATACAGTTGCGATCAAAAGTTTGCATACACTTGTAAAGAACGTAATGACTTGGCTGTCTTGAGTTTCTAATAATTTCTACAACTCTTATTTTTTTGTGATGGAGTGATTGGAGAACATACTTGTTGGTCACAAAAAAAACAAACATGAAGTTTCGTTCTTTTATTAATTTATTGTGTGTCTACTGAAAATGTGACCAAATCTGCTGGGTCAAAAGTCAATCAATCAATCAATCAATGTTTATTTATATAACCCTAAATCACAAGTGTCTCAAAGGGCTGCACAAGCCACAACGACATCCTCGGTTCAGATCCCACATACGGGGCAGGGAAAAACTCAACCCAGTGGGATAACAATGAGAAACATTGGAGAGGACCGCAGTTGTGGGTGACCAGTGCAATGGACGCTGACTGGATCTAACATAATATTGTGAAAGTCCAGTCCATAGTGGATCTAACATAATAGTGAGAGTCCAGTCCATAGTGGATCTAACATAATAGTGAGAGTCCAGTCCATAATGGATCTAACATAATAATGAGAGTCCAGTCCATAGTGGATCTAACATAATATTGTGAAATTCCAGTCCATAATGGATCTAACATAATATTGTGAGAGTCCAGTCCATAGTAGATCTAACATAATAGTGAGAGTCCAGTCCATAGTGGATCTAACCTAGTAGTGAGAGTCCAGTCCATAATGGATCTAACATAATAGTGTGAGAGTCCAGTCCATAGTGGATCTAACGTAATATTTTCAAAGTCCAGTCCATAGTGGATCTAACATAATAGTGAGAGTCCAGTCCATAGTGGATCTAACCTAGTAGTGTGATAGCTGTCCATCCCGGGTCCTGACTCTGGACAGCCAGCACTTCATGTCTACCGAACTAGTGCCTTCCACCTCTTCACAAAGGAGAAGGGGGCAGAGGACAAAAGAAAAGAAAAGAAACGGTAGATCAACTGGTCTAAAAAGGGGGTCTATTTAAAGGCTAGAGTATCCAAATGAGTTTTAAGATAAGACATACAAACCCTGTTTCCATATGAGTTGGGAAATTGTGTTGGATGTAAATATAAACGGAATACAATGATTTGCAAATTATTTTCAACCCATATTCAGTTGGATATACTTTACGTTTAAGTCAGGACTTTGGGAAGGCCGTTCTAAAACGTGGGACTTCTCTGGGTGCGTTTTGGACATTTTTGGACATCCTGGTTACACTTCCGGTTCACGGAACAAAACAGGAAATGCATTTTCAAACTGATAAACTCGTCAAAAAGATGGCGCCAAGGCTCAAACAATAACGCACCTTTCCAGTGGCTCCATCTGTGATCTATGAAAACCAATTGTCGGATACAAAACATTATATCCGTCAGCTAACAAAAATCCATAATTCAGCAACACTGTTTTATAAGCCGCAGGGCTCACAGCATAAGAAAAAAGTTGCGATTTTATAGTCCAGAAAATACAATAATTTATGTTTAAAAAATGTTTATATGGCAGATAAGCCTTAATGATCAATTCCCATTCCCGCTCTGTATTACATGTAAAACACAAAGCATCCCTTCAAGGTCCGCAATGGTGCACAGGAAAGCACCCTTTTGAACATTTTGGGAACTTCCCACAAATTCAGTGCAAAAGTCCCCAAAAATGTTCAAATAATCTCTCCATGTAGAAATAATGGAATATTATCCTACCTGTTTGAGGTAGGTATTTTGAACATTTTGGGGACTTTTGCCGACTTTTCTCACTTGTTTTAGTTATATTGTAAAACTTACAAACGTTGCTTGGAGTGTTGAATGGAGAATCCTTTCGAGCAGAAATGCTACGGGCGGTTACACTTCTGGTTCACGGAACTAAACAGGAAATGCATTTTCAACCCGTTGAACTCATGCAAAAGATGGCGCCATCGCGCAAACAATGACGCACCTTTCCAGTGTGTCTATCTGTGATCTATGAAAACCAAGTGTCAAATACAAAACATTATATCCCTCAGCTAAGAAAAATCCATGATTTAGCCACACCGTTTTATGAGCCACAGGGCTCAAAGCATATGAAAAAATTTTCACTTTTAAAGTCCGGAAAATACAATAATTTTTGTTTAAAAAATGTTTATATGGCAGATAAGCCTTATCGAGCAATTCTTTTTTCCACTCTGTATTACATGTAAAACACAAAGCATCCCTTCAAGGTCCGCAATGGTTCACAGGAAGGCACCTTTTTTAACATTTTGGGAACTTACAAAACATTATGGCCGTCAGTGAAGAAAAATATGTGATTTTGCCACACCGTTTTATAAGCCGCAGGGTTCAAAGCGTAGGAAAAAAGTTTTGGTGTCATAGTCGGGAAAATATGGTAATGTATGTTTAAAAAATGTTAATATGGCATGCAAAACACAAAGCATCCCTTCATGAATGGTCTCCACTGTGAGCTCGAGGACCCCAAAACACCACCCCCCCACCCCGACTGCGCCTTTTTGCCTGATTTCTTGTTTATGCTCCCATAAATGATGAGCAGTGCCTCCTGGATGCGTGTAAATCTCCCACTTTAATTTATGGAAGTTAGACTCCGTGGGCTATAGCTATCTTATTTCACACTTTTACGGCTTTCTGAACACCGACGAGTCCGCTCGGCCCATCTCGCCTGGCCGGCCAGAAGAGGACTTGAGGGAATTGGCCAAAGAGCCGTAACTTTCACATGGCATCAAATAGGAGAGCCTTTCATTCTGTGCGCCTTGTTAACACTTCCCACTTTTTTTTTCTCCCTGCTTTTTTGTGCCCCCCTGAGGCCTGCAGGCTTCTTTTTTTTTTTTATGGCAGATGGTCTCAGTTTTTACAAGTGTGGAATAAAACCGCTCATCTCCAGCCTATTTCAATTCCCGCAAGGACGCCCTCTGCCAAGGACAAGGCACGCAGGGAAAAAGGAGTAAAGTCGGCACCTTCCTCAAAGTCCACCTGCAAGACGCTTTGGAACATGAGGGGCCAAGAAGACGACCTTAGGGCCGGGTCTCTCTGATCATTGCGAGGACCGGATTAACTTTGTCATGGATGAAAGCGACCTTCAGCCGGGCGACAGCCAATAACGCTTGTAAATCTCTGATGTAAACCAACAAAATGTATTTTAAAGATTAATTTATTACCAAAAGGGTCGACTCAAGGATGTGTTATATATTAAAACTTTTATGATGGGACTATTATGTTAGATCCACTATGGACTGGACTCTCACTATTATGTTAGATCCACTATGGACTGGACTCTCACTATTATGTTAGATCCACTATGGACTGGACTCTCACTATTATGTTAGATCCACTATGGAATGGACTCTCACTATTATGTTAGATCCACTATGGACTGGACTCTCACACTATTATGTTAGATCCACTATGGACTTGACTCTCACACTATTATGTTAGATCCACTATGGACTGGACTCTCACACTATTATGTTAGATCCACTATGGACTGGACTCTCACACTATTATGTTAGATCCACTATGGACTGGACTCTCACTATTATGCTAGATCCACTATGGACTGGACTCTCACACTATTATGTTAGATCCACTATGGACTGGACTCTCACACTATTATGTTAGATCCACTATGGACTGGACTCTCACTATCATGTTAGATCCACTATGGACTGGACTCTCACTATTATGTTAGATCCACTATGGACTGGACTCTCACTATTATGTTAGATCCACTATGGACTGGACTCTCACAATATTATGTTAGATCCACTATGGACTGGACTCTCAGTATTATGTTAGATCCACTATGGACTGGACTCTAACACTATTATGTTAGATCCACTATGGACTGGACTCTCACACTATTATGTTAGATCCACTATGGACTGGACTCTCACTATTATGTTAGATCCACTATGGACTGGACTTTCACACTATTATGTTGGATCCACTATGGACTGGACTCTCACACTATTATGTTAGATCCACTATGGACTGGACTCTCACTATTATGTTAGATCCACTATGGACTGGACTCTCACACTATTATGTTAGATCCACTATGGACTGGACTCTCACTATTATGTTAGATCCACTATGAACTGGACTCTCACACTATTATGTTAGATCCTCTATAGACTGGACTCTCACTATTATGTTAGATCCACTAAAGACTGGACTCTCACACTATTATGTTAGATCCACTATGGACTGGACTCTCACTATTATGTTAGATCCACTATGGACTGGACTCTCACACTATTATGTTAGATCCACTATGGACTGGACTCTCACACTATTATGTTAGATCCACTATGGACTGGACTCTCACACTATTATGTTAGATCCACTATGGACTGGACTCTCACTATTATGTCAGATCCACTATGGTCTGGACTCTCACACTATTATGTCAGATCCACTATGGACTGGACTCTCACAATATAAAGCTAGATCCACTCGACGTCCATTGCTACAGTCACCCAGGCGAGGATCCCTACATCTGCGGTCCCCTCCAAGGTTTCTCATTGTCATCCCAGTGGGTTGAGTTTTTTCTTGCCCTGATGTGGGATTTGAGCCCAGGAGGCCATTGTGGCTTGTGCAGCCCTTTGAGACACTCGTGATTTAGGGCTGTGTAAGTAAACATTGATTGATTCGGCATTAGAAAATTAATTTAGTTGTTGTAGTTTCCCTGCTCTCTAAGCAGCCTGTACAGCAGAGGTCACCAACCTTTTTGAAAGCAAAAACTACTTCTTGGGTACTGATTAATGCAAAGGGCTACCAGTTTGATACACACTTAAATAAATTGCCAGAAATACCCAATTTGCTCAATTTACTTTTAATAAATAAATCTATATATATATATATATATCTAAAAAAATGGGTATTTCTGTTTGTCATTCCGTCGTACATTTTTTTTTCCTTTTACGGAAGGTTTGTGTAGAGAATAAATGATGAAAAAATCATTTAATTGAATGATTTAAAAGAGAGAAAAAACAAGGAAAAAAATGTAAATAAAATTTTGAAACATAGTTTATCTTCAATTTCGATTCTTTGAAATTCAAAATTCAACTGAAAAAAATGAATAGAAAAACTAGCTAATTTGAATCTTTTTGAAAAAAATACAAAAAGGAATTTATGGAACATCATTAGTCATTTTTCCTGATTAAGATTAATTTTAGAATTTTAATGACATGTTTTAAATCTGCACTTTGTTAGAATATATAACAAATTGGACCAAGCTTTATTTCTAACAAAAACAAATCATTATTTCTTCTAGATTTTCCAGAACAAAAAATTAAAAATACATTCAAAAGACTTTGAAATAAGATTTAAATTTGATTCTACAGATTTTCTAGATTTGCCAGAATATTTTTTTTGAATTTTAATCATAATAAGTTTGAAGAAATATTTCACAAATATTCTTTGTCGAAAAAACAGAAGCTAAAATTAAAAATTAAATTAAAATGTATTTTTTATTCTTTACAATAATAATAATAAAAAAATACTTGAACATTGATTTCCATTGTCAGGAAAGAAGAGGAAGGAATTTAAAAGGTAAAAGGAATTGATCATTTAAAAATCCTAAAATCATTTTTAAGGTTTATTTTTTCCCTAAAATTGTCTTTCTGAAAGTTATAAGAAGCGAAGTAAAAACATACATTAATTTATTTAAAGAAGTGAAGACCAAGTCTTTAAAATATTTTTGGGGATTTTCAAATTCTATTTGAGTTTTGTCTCTCTTAGAATTAAAATGTCGAGCAAAGCGAGACCAGCTTGCTAGTAAATAAAGACAATTAAAAAATGGAGGCAGCTCACTGGTAAGTGCTGCTATTTGAGCTATTTTTAGAACAGGCCAGCGGGCGACTCATCTGGTCCTTACGGGCACCGCGTTGGTGACCCCTGCTGTACAGTACGTACGGTAAGTTCCTCGCTCCACCACTTTGTCCCATAAAACCTGCGGTGGTGAGAAAGTGTGACATCTACATTTCTGAAGAGCTGTGAAAGAGAGACATTCTCACCTCTCACTTTTCATTTAACGACTTGTCAACCTTTCTCCTTTATCCGCGCCTTCCTCTTCTCACCTCTTTTTCACCTCGTGTCCACTCCCCCTTCCTCTCTTGACTCCTCCCACTCCCGCCTGTTTATCACCTTGACAACAGCCTGCCCCGCCTGCTCTTGGTTCACCTGCAGTTCAATCCCTTCAGCACCACGGACAGCTCCCTATTGGGGCATGACATGGGGGAGGGAGGGGCGAGTAACGGGCGGGGGTGGGGGGTCGAGGGATAAAGAATGGAGGACGACGGAGGTGAAACGGGGGTTAAGATCCAGCATCACACGTGTCAGTTAAGGCCCCCCCATCCCCCGAGTGGAAGCGTAGGTGGGAGGGGCAAAACAACGCGGCCAGGGAGCACTCGGGGGCGGGGGGTTGATGGCCAAGCTGAGTCAGCAAGAGGAAATGGAGACGCGGGCGTTCTCTCTGATATCAAACTAACCCTCGAAAGAGAAAAAGCGAGGAAGAAGTGAACTCGTTGCCGCCGGGGCGTGCGAGCTGCGATTTACGGCGCCTGCTACCGGCGCTGTCACCTGGCGAAAGGGAAGACGGGGATTCAATCTCGCAAAGAAGAACAAAAGGTTAGAGCGGGAACAAAAAAAAGGGTGCAGGGATGGCTAGAAAGTGAGGTGAGGCATCTTGACGCAAGCAAAGTGCTGTTTGTTGTTTGCTTCAAAGTGTGCGGCTTTACTCTGTTGCAGCATTAAAGGCCTACTGGAATGAGATGTTCTTATTTAAACGGGGATAGCAGCTCCATTCTATGTGTCATACTTCATCATTTCGCCATATTGCCATATTTTTCCTGAAAAGATTTAGTAGAGAACATAGACGATAAAGTTCCCAACTTTTGGTCGCTAATAAAAAAGCCTTGTCTGTACCGGAAGTAGCAGACGATGTGCGCGTGACGTCACGGGTTGTGGAGCTCCTCACATCTGAACATGGTTTACAATCATGGCCACCAGCAGCCAGAGCAATTCGGACCAAGAAAGCGACACTTTCCCCGTTAATCTGAGCGAGGATGAAAGATTCGTGGATGAGGAAAGTGAGAGTGATGGACTAGAAAGAAAAGAAAAACTAGACGGCAGAGCGAATCAGATGTTATTAGACAAATTTACTAGGATAGTTCTGGAAAATCCCTTATCTGCTTATTGTGTTACTAGTGTTTTAGTGAGATTATATGGTTGTACCTGAAAGTCGGAGGGGTGTGGCCACGGGTGTGTCTCCCAGGGAAGCCAGGTTTCTCGACGAGGCGAAGGCAGCGGGTTGGGCCGGGCAGAGATTTTTTTTTTCTTTCCCTCCAACAACGGTGGAAGAATCTGACAGTCGGGGGCACCTGGTGGGAGGGTGCAAGAGAGTCGCAGCTGCCTCTTTGACAGGTGCAGGAGGACAACGCAACCTCGCCGCTCATGTCTACGGCAAAAGCCGACTTATTACCAACATTTTCTCACCGAAACCTGCCAGTTGACTTGTGGTAGGGAACCATGTTTGCTTGACCGCTCTGTTCCATAGTAAAGCTTCACCGTCATCTTTCAGGAATGTAAACAAGGAAACACTGGCTGTGTTTGTGTTGCTAAAGGCAGTCGCAGTACACCGCTTCCCACCTACATCTTTCTTCTTTGACGTCTCCATTATTAATTGAACAAATTGCAAAAGATTCAGCACAGATGTCCATAATAATGTGGAATTATGCGATGAAGAGAGACGACTAAGTCGTGAGTGGTGCTGGAACAAAATGTCCTCTACAATGCGTGACGTCACGCGCACGCGTCATCATACCGCAACGTTTTAGCATGGTACTTCCGAGCGCAATTTAGTAAACTAAGCCGGCCGTATTGTCATGTGTTGCAATGTTAATATTTCATCATTGATATATAAACTGTCAGACTGTGTGGTCGCTAGTAGTGGCTTTCAGTAGGACTTTAAAAATGGCTGAATTAACCAAAACAATCAATACTAGGTTAAGGTTCAAACACCGATGACTTCTATTAAAACAGACAAGAAGCAAGGAATTAAACAGCGACAGGATTCAATTTGCTGTCACTGTTGACGTTTGACTCCGTTTCACCAATCAAACAGAGCCAGGCGATCACATGATTAACTGCACACTTTTTAAATTCTTTACTCATAAATTTCAACATTTAAAAACAGTTGAAAATAATAATCAAAGTTAGTACAAAAAACTGTACAAAACAGCATAAAACCGTACAAAACAGTGTCAGGGGTTATAGAATGCAATATATATATATGTATATATATAAAAAATAAAGTGCAAAGCCATAGGCTCACTCAATCTCAGTAAATAACTTACATTTGGAAGACAGCATCATCGTTTTCACAGCTTTTTGGTTGTTCGAGGTAGAGTGTTTTAATGTATAGTTCTAAATCTTTTTTTAAAGGCACAAAAAACAGGTCAGGTATTGAGAAATTTACATTTATGAATATAAAACTTAGCCAATAGTATAATAAGGTTGCAAAGGTAAATTTCATTTTCAATTTTTTTTCAATAAAGTGTAAAACCAAATATATATTATTTAATATATATTATTGTTTTAGTTGCTTAAGAGATATTCCTGGCACTGATTTTGTTCATTGCTATTTTTATATTTTTGTGCATTACTTGTTGCCGTCATCATTAAACAAACAGGTTACTCATCAGTTACTCAGTAGTTTATTCACAACACACTTTCTACTTTTACTCAAGTAAATATTTGGGTGACTACTTCTTACTTTTACTTGAGTAATAAATCTCTAAAGTAACAGTACTCTTACCTGAGTACAATTTCTGGCTACTCTACCCACCTCGGCATGTAACCAAATATTAATATTGCTGTATGTATACTTTTGACCCAGCTTTGGTCACATTTTGGGTAGAGCCATAATAAATTCAAGAAAGAACCAAACTTCATGAATGTTCTTTGTGACCAACAAGTATGTGCGCCTTCACTAAAAAATAAGACTTGTAGAAATTATTGGAGAGCCATGACTGTCACGTTGGAAGCTCATTGAGTCACCTCAAGATGCTCGAGGATCAGGACAAGCAGGGATTGCAGGTAGGAGCTTGGTTTAATACAACAAATAAAAGGACACTGGTGCAAAACGGGCAAAAGAAAAGGCATGCCGACGCACCGGAAGCTAGCGCTAAACTTAGCATACTGTATAGTCCAAAGAGTCCAAATAGACGTGCCGAGCGCACGGCAAGCTAAGGCGAGACTTAGCAATAGTAAAGACATAAAATATACCAACGTGATTGTTGCGTGAGGCAAACAACGAACCAAGAATGATTTGAGGTCGAAAGCAGGCTTGAATACTAAAGCAAACAATTACCACAGGTGTGCGTCAAAAAGCACAGCAGGTGGAACAAATTAGAAACCATGGTAACCAGACAAAACAGAAGTGCACAAACCAGGGATCAGAAAAGTCCAAAAATAATCAGGGAAGCACACAAAAAGGACTCAAGAACAAAAACTATGTATGATCCGGGAGGCGGATCATGACAATGACATTATGTTCTTTACAAGTCTATGTCAACTTTTGATGCAGCATTTTGGATGGAGCCCCTGTATTTGAGCTCATTAAGTGTACCTAATGAAGTGATACACTTCTTAAACAGACACCCGCACATAAAGCTGGGGACCACATCTGCCGCAGGGACAAGACTCCGGTCCATTGTTTCATTTTCTGTGTAAGTGCTGTTAAGCAGCAGAATTGCACTCTTTATGTTTTTTTGCGTTAAAGCGCCATGTGCGCGCTCTCTCGCCGCTGCTCGGAGAATGTGCTGATTGTCTGACGAAGGCCCGGAGGGCTCCTTTATGTAATTGAACGGAGCTGCTGCACTCTGATGAATCGGCCGGCCAATAAAACGCATTAGAATGGAATTGCAGGGGTGGCAAGCGAGGGGAAGAAAGGGAGAAGATTCGAGGCCATTATATGGATGTACTGTATGCATCTGCATGTGTGTGCCTGCAAAGACAAGAAGGCTCTTTGTATTTTATCTGTCTGCAAATGCAGAGGTCGGAGCGTGGTGGAAGACTGTACAAGAGTACAGCCCAGACGTGTCTCCTCAGGAGCCAAATTGAATCCTGTCTCTGTTTAATTCCTTGCTTCTTGTCTGTTGCATTTGTTTCACTTTCCTGAAGGAATCAATAATCTATCAAATATCCATCCATCTAACACTTGGGTCAGCAACCCGCGGCTCCGGAGCCGCATGCGACTCTTAAGCGCCGCCCTAGTGGCTCTCTGGAGCTTTTCCAAAATATCGTATTTCCTTGAATTGCCGCAGGGCATATATTCTGCGCCTGCTTTGAATTACTGCCGGGTCAAACTTGCTTCGCAAAAATAATTAGCGCATGCTTAGTATTACTGCCTGGTCAAACTCGTAACGTCATGAGTGGAGGAGGCTGATTTCAATACCTGTAATTTGAAATTGCATAAAGCGAAGAAGATTAAGCTCTATTCTGTAGGATTTAAGGTCTAAGCTTACATCACACTCAAATGTTTACTGCATGCCTTTGATAAGTGCTGGATTGAGAAGAGGTTTTAAAATAATTACCACATGCTTACTTTTACCGCATGCCTTTGGTAAGCGCAGGAGTGAGAAGAGGTTTTAAGATAATTAGCCCCCCAGCGGCAATTCTAGGAAATACAATATTTGAAAAATGGAAATAATGAAAAAACATATTTTTTGTTTCAATTTGTTTTTTTGTAGAAGGACAAACATGACACAAACCTCCCTGATTGCTATAAAGCACACTGTTTATATTAAACATGCTTCACTGATTCGAGTATTTGGCGAGCGCCGTTTTGTCCTACTAATTTTGGCGGTCCTTGAACTCACCGTAGTTTGTTTACATTCACAACTTTCTCCAACTTTCTAAGACGTGTTTTATGCCACTTCTTTTTCTGTCTCATTTTGTCCACCAAACTTTCAACGTTGTGCATGAATGCACAAAGGTGAGTTTTGTTGATGTTATTGACTTGTGTGGAGTGCTAATCAGACATATTTGGTCACTGCATGACTGTAAGCTAATCGATGCTAACATGCTATTTGAGCTAGCTATATGTAAATATTGCATCATTATGCCTCAGTTGTAGCTATACTTGAGCTCATTTAGTTTCCTTTAAGTCCTCTTAATTAAATTTATATCTCATGACACACTATCTGTATGTAATATGGCTTTTAATTTTTTGCGGCTCCAGACGGATTTGTTTTTGTATTTTTGGTCCAATATGGCTCTTTCAACATTTTGGGTTGCCGACCCCTGGTCTAATAGATGTCATCGGTGTTTGAACCTGAACAAATTATTGATGTTTTTGGTTCATTCAGCCATTTTTAATGCTGCAGTAGAGTAAAGCTGCCCACTTTGAAGCAAACAGCACCTTGCATGTATTCACGTGGGAATACATCACATTTTTCTCATAGAATATTTTCCCTCATCTCGTGTTGGAACAATGGTTTCATAGCCAGGAAAAATATCCCATAGGCCAGGGCTCCCCAATCTTTTTTGCACCAGGGACCGGTTTAATGTAAGCATTATTTTTTTTCATTCTTCATTATTTTTCCTCCTGGCAGCACAGTGGTACAGGGGTTAGTGCATGTGTCTCACAATACGAAGGTCCTGAGTAGTCCCGAGTTTAATCCCGGGCTCGGGATCTTTCTGTGTGGAGTTTGCATGTCCTCCCGGTAAATGCGTGGGTTCCTTCCGGGTACTCCGGCTTCCTCCCACCTCCCAAAGACATGCACCTGGTTATAGGTTGATTGGCAACACTAAATTGGCCCTAGTGTGTGAATGTGAGTGTGAATGTTGTCTGTCTATCTGTGTTGGCCCTGCGATGAGGTGGCGACTTGTCCAGGGAGTGTGTCAAATATGAGTTATTAAATGACTCCCGCCTCCTGGTGGTAGAGGGCGCTAGTGATCTGTCTTGCGACTACTCGGCTGCAGAAGAAGTGACAACAAGCAGCAAGAGTTAGCAGCGATCGTTTATTTTTTCCTCTCGCTTGCACTTTTAACATGGAGGATTACATATCTAAAATAAAACCGTTTTCTAAACTGGACTTTCAATGGAAGCAGGAGGTAATAAAGGAAGATCTCCATCGAGACTGAGAGACTTTTAAAACTGAAGAAAGATAAGGAAGACTTCTATAAACAAGTTATCGATGCTTTTGATCAGAAGGAGCTGCGCATGGACTTCATTTATAAGTAAAGGTGAGACCATAATAACTTTTTTTTAATTAAATGTGCTTTTCATGATGGTATCTTTACATCACACTCAAATGTATAAGCGCAGGCCTAAATCTACCGCATGCCTTTGGTAAACGCCGGAGTGAGAAGAGGTTTTAAATTAATTAGCGCCCCCGGCGGCAATTCAAGGAAATACGGTAGTTCAATTCAATTCAGTACGGTGCGTTGAAAAGTATAGAAGATGGACGAGGGGTACGACGTGACCAGGGATTAGGTTTCTCGAAAAGTTGGCGACAGGATGCAAAGATAATGGCGGACCGTGGCAGATTGTGTCGTGACCTGTCATACCAGGTCTAACCTTCATCTTGTTTTGCTCTCCATATGTGCGCTCTTCTCTCTGTTGCAGTTCCTGTTTGGCTGCCTCCTTCCCCTCATCTCTGATTGGCAATCTAGGTTGCCAATGAAGCGTTTTTATATGCCCTTAATGTGCCCTTCACACAGGGCTGGATTGTTATGATGTTTCATACAAAACCCCAAACCAGTGAAGTTGCCACGTTGTGTAATTCATAAATAAAAACAGAATGAAATGATTTGCAAATCTTATATATATCAACTTATATTCCATAGAATAGACTGCAAAGACAAGATATTTAATGTTGGAACACAAAAACGTAATTTATTTTTGCAAATAATCATAAACTTGGAAATTAATGGCAGCAACACATTGCAAAAAAGTTGTCACAGAGGGCATTTTTACCACTGTGTTACATGGCCTTTCCTTTTAACAACCCTCAGTAAACCTTTGGGAACTAAAGCTTTTGAAGCTTTTCAGGTGGTATTCTTTCTCATTCTTGCTTGATGTACAGCGTAAGTTGTTCAACAGTCCGGGGTCTTCGTTGTGGTATTTTAGGCTTCATAATGCACCACACAGGCCGGGACTACTCTGAATCAACGCTGTTGTAACACGTGGCTTGGCATTGTCTTGCTGAAATGATAACGTTGCTTGGATGACAACATATGTATCTCCAAAACCTGTATGTACCTTTCAGCATTAATGGTGCCTTCACAGATGTGTAAGTTACCCATGCCTTGGGCACTAATACACCCCCATACCATCACACATGCTGGCTTTTCAACTTTGCGCCCTAAACAATCCAAATTGTCTTTTTCCTCTTTGGTCCAGAGCACACAATGTTCACAGTTTCCAAAGACTATTTGAAATGCGGACTCGTCAGACCGCAGAACACTTATACACTTTGCATCAGTCCACAATAAAGTGATATAAAGGATATCACCACATTGGGTCAGGAACACTTAAAAAAAACACTGTCAGTAACTACAGTTGGTCATTACATCTGTAAGTGCAAGTTAAAACTCTACTATGCAAAGCAAAACCAGTTATCAACAACACCCAAAAATGCAGACGGCTTCGCTGGGCCCGAGGTCATCTAAGATGGACTGATGCAAAGTGGAAAAGTGGTCTGATGAGACCACATTTCAAATTGTTTTTGGAAACTGTGGACTTCGTGTCCTCCGGACCAAAAATGAGAAGAACCATCCGGATTGCTATAGGCGCAAAGTTCAAAAGCCAGCATTTGTGATGGTATGGGAGTGTATTCGTCGTCGTCGTCCTCTTCTATGGCTCGCTCTTTGATTGCTCTTGCCAGCTCTCCAACTCCTTTCTGATCTTTCCTCCTTCTCCCCTTTTATACTCCGCAAAGAGATAAGTCAATCGTGTGCCGGTGCGCGACCCACGCACCTGAATCAGATTGCGGCGGCGTCGCGCCCGGCACACCCCGCTTTTCCACTCCGCCGCATTCTCCGCCTTCTTGTCACCATCTTGGGCAGGGTTCCAGCGTGTCCTTACCCGCCGTCGGCCTGTCAGCTCTGCCTCTCCAAATATACATGTATGTATACATATATATATATATATATATATATACACATCTCCCCTTGTCTCGACATAATAAAAGGCCATGTAACAAACTGGTAAAAATGCCCCTGTGCCAACTTTTTTGCAATGTGTTGCTGCCATTAAATTCTAAGTTAATGATTATTTGCAAAAAAAAAATTAAGTTTCTCAGTTCCAACATTATATATCTTGTCATTGCAGTCTATTCAATTGAATATAAGTTGAAAAGGATTTGCCAATCATTGTATTTTGTTTTTATTTTACTATTTACACAACATGCCAACTTCACTGGTTTGGGGTTTTGTATTTTACAACAGCAACATGCTCGCTAGATAGCCCATCAGCTGAAGAAAAACAGGATTTGACCTCGCCCTTAAAGCTCACACGACTGTAGTTGATTGACGGACAGAAGGAAAATCTCTAGGCTTTATTTTAAGATGTGTAGAAAAGCCTGGAGGTGTGGTGTGTTTTCCTCCATGATTTCATGAAAACCCAGAACCTGAGCATCCTTCTCAGAGATGGAGCAAAACACTGAGGTTTTTTTTTCTCACCTTTGGCGCTGGTTAATAAGCTCTGTGGGACACCGCTGTTAGAGCATCGTTAAAAACTCACCTTTTTGCATAACAGAGGACCTTTTGGTTTTAATTAACGGGAGCGTCTCACATGAGACGTGTACAACTTCATAGCAGCTGTAAACCTCTAATTTCCGTTAAAATACTTGGCCACCCAGCACCTGGACCCAGGGGTGAAGCTGAGACTGTCTCTTTTCAGAAAGTACAGAAAGTAACCATTGCCGCGTTTCCACCACACTCGGTTGCCTTTTCAGTACAAGTTAGTACCATCGAATACATACTAGTTTGAATGCATCACTTGTAAGGGAAGATTCTAATAAACAATATATGAGTTAGTGGCTGTTGGCTTTGGGAAGAGGGCACATTTTATCCAGGAGGACACTAAGGGCACTAGAAGACTCGAGTAGCAAAGTGGAGACTCTGGATGAAGAATGCTATAATACTATAACTATAATACTGCAGCATCTGCAGCTAAAGCACAGCAACAGGGTAAAATTAGCAAATTGATTAGAATAAAATACAATTTAAATAAAAAATAATAGTAAAATAAAAATAATTTAAATTAAAATTCCAATTTAAAATGAAACAAAAAATTAATTAATATGAAAATAAAATATATATACATCAGGTTAAATAACACATCAAATATAAACAAAGTAGAAAATAATTAGTTAAAATATTAAATTAATTATATTTAAAATTAGACATAAATTAAAATATTAAGTACAATATCAACACATACATAAAATTAGACTCAACATTAAAAATAAAATAAAATACATCACAAAAAATTTAAAACAATACAAGGAAATATGGAGGATATTTCTTTTAAAAGAAAACCTACAATCAAAAATCGAAAGACATAAAATTAAACAATAAATTCAATATAATAAAATAAGATCAAATAATAAAATAAAATATAACATATCAAAATCAAACAAAGTGGAATAGAATGAAACCAAACATTAAAATATACAAAATTAAATTGAACATAGAACGGAACATAAAAATTAAATACAATTATATAAGACAACTTTAGACCAAAAATGCAAAACAAAAATGAAGTGCAACAGACATCCATTTTCTACCGCTTATTACCTTTCGGGATCACGGGGGGCGCTGGCGCCTATCTCAGCTGCAATCGGGCGGAAGGCGGGGTACACCCTGGACAAGTCGCCACCTCATCGCAGGGCCAACACAGATAGACAGACAACATTCACACTCACATTCACACACTAGGGCCAATTTAGTGTTGCCAATCAACCTATCCCCTGGTGCATGTCTTTGGAGGTGGGAGGAAGCCGGAGTACCCGGAGGGAACCCACGCATTCACGGGGAGAACATGCAAACTCCACACAGAAAGATCCTCAGCCTGGAATTGAACCCAGGACTGCAAGACCTTCGTATTGTGAGGCAGACGCACTAACCCCTCTACCACCGTGCAACAGACAATTAACTTTAAACTTAAAATGAAATAAGCTCAAATAAAAAATAGAATAGAACATATCAGAACTAAACCAAGTAGATAAGAATAAAACAAACTAGAAGAGTATCAACAAACATAAATTAATAAACATTTGAAATTCAATAAAACAAAGTAGAATACAATAAAACCAAACATTAAAATAAACAAAACTAAACAGAACATAGAACAGAACATAAAGTTTAAATACAATATTAAAGACAACCTAAAACCAAAAAACGCAAAACAAAAATGAAGTGCAACACACAATTACCTTTAAACTTAAAAGTAAATAAGCTCAAATTAAAAAAATTAAATAGAACATATCAGAACTAAACCAAGTAGGACAGAATAAAACAAGCTAGAAGAGTGTAAACAAAATAAAACCTCAAATTAAATACAACATTTGAAATTATATTACACAAAGTAGAATAGAATAAAAACAAACATTAAAATAAACAAAACTAAATAGAACATAGAACAGAACATAAAGTTTAATACAATTTTAAATACAACCTCAAACCAAAAACGCAATACTTAAAGTAAAACAAAAATTAATTGACACATACAATTAACTTAAAATTCAAATTAAATAAGCTCACATTAAAAAAAAATGGAATAGAACAGATCGGAACTAAACCGAGTAGAACAGAATAAAACAAACTAGAAGAGTACAAACAAAATGAAACCTCAAATGAAATACAAAACTTGAAATTCAGGTAAACATAACATTAGAAATAAAACAGAATAATACAGAAGTGAATAAAAGATAAACATTTGAAATACATATAAATAAAAAAACATGTAAAAAAAAAAGTCATAAAATACAATAGGATTGACTAAAATAGTCTATATTTAACAATATAAAAAATAGCTTAAAGAGTACAAACAAAATAAAACCTCAAATAAATACAAAATGTTTTGAATTCAATTTAACATGACATTAGAAATAAAACAGAATAATACAGAATTGAATAAAAGATATAATTAAATGTAAAATTTCAAATACATATAAAAAAACATTTTTAAAAAAGTCATAAAATACAAAATAGAATAGGATAGACTAAAATAATCTGTATTTAACAGTAGATTTAAAACTTCTGGAACTTCCTGGCCAGGTGACCAATATCAGGTGAAATAATACCTCATAACACCTCCGGAGTCGATTGGGAAGCATGCGGTGCAAATATGCAGTGTGCCACTTCTCCAACAAGGTCCCATAAAGTACCAGCTTTAGTCAAGTGCAGGACCAACTTCTGCCAAGTGAAAATGCACAATAGCAAGCGGGGGCTCGGAAATGCAAACTGTGCAGCAAACTATGCAGTGCACCACTTCTCCCAACCAGGCCCTTAAAAATCATCAAGAAGGTGCACAAGACCCAAGCAGCGGGACCGCCGTATCCTTGGGAACACTCCTGCAAGAAGGAGATACTAAAGAGAGACGTCATTATCGCCAGTGCCACCTCATCCATTCCTGGAAATAACGTGGGCCGCGCGCCTGATTGGCAGCCATACAAGCGTTAATGAATAACAATGTGACGTGGCGCGCTGGCGGCCAAGAGAACGACAGCTGCGGAGCATTCTCCTTAATTAAGTCGGCGAGAGGCGGGCAGGGAAAAGTGAGGGAAGGACGGCGGGAGGAGAGACCCTTAAGCTGCAAAATGGCGAGAAGGAAAAATGATTAGGTCATTGATGCTATGAGGAATTAATCAGCGTCCAGTTAATTAGCGCTACAGTCTTGATCATTCATCCTCGGCCTCCACGCACACACACGCACACACACATTTGTGTATTTCATACCATCTGGAGACCCCCCAAGAATGCCTACCTCTTGAGGACCGCCCTTTCTAGATATATAAGGGATTCTATTTACAACATGAATAATATATACATGCTCTGCATATAAAAAAACCAAAAATGAGTTGGAATTTCAATGGAAAAACGTAAAATTTTGGCGACATTACTCGCGTTGAGTAAAAAAAAAGTTGGGATTTTACTGAATAACAGTCGCACTTTTGCAAGAAACATTTAAAAGTTTGCAATTTTAATGAAAAGAGTCGTAAAAAGTCACGACTATCAGAAAACTGTAAAATGTTGGCAATATTACATTAATAATCAGAATTTCACTTGGGAAAAAGATGACAAAAGTCATCATTTTACTCAAAAAAATGTCTATTTTACAAAGAACAACAAAAGAATTGGCAGTATTGTGATAAAAATCAGAATTATGTGTGACAAATGTCCCCATTTTGCATTAAAAAGTCATAATTTTACATGAAAAGGTCATAATTTTTACGAGGAAAATATCGCAATATTACAGAAGCAGAAGGAATATAAAAAAAAATTCCCAATTCTATAGGAGAAACATTTTGAGAAAAACACTGCTTTTAGTTAATTTGTATATATTTTCTTATTTTTTGTGTGTAATTTTTTTTAGTCTCCATTATGTACTTTTAAGTTATTACAGTATGTCTCTATACACATATTTATTTATTTATTTATTTTTATCAATATTGGCCAAAGGGGGCGTATTTAAATTTCTTACACACACTTGTTATTTCATATGTTGACCAGAGTGGAAGCACTTTTAAAACTGACACACTGTCAATTTGAAAAATCCGTCCTTTTTGGGACCACGCTAATTTTGATAGATTTCAACACCATGGGTGCACAAATGAGACTTTCTCTATTTGATGCAATGGTTTTTCCCATATTGGGACCATGATTTATGTCCTAACTTGTTCACCGGTCCTCATATGGACGGAACTTTTCCTTGTTGATGTCTCTAGAAGGGTAGAAATACATGAACACACACGGAGACACACACACTCACAAACACACTCACATACACGCACACACACAAGAATACACACACATTTGTGTATTTCATACCTTCTGGAGACCCCCGAAAAATGCCTACCTCTTGAGGACCGCCCTTTCTAGATATATAAAGGATTCTATTTACAACATGAATAATATATACATAATATGCAAATATAAAAAAAAGCGTAAAAAAATGAAAAATGAGTTGGAATTTCACCGGAAAAATTTAAAATTTTGGCGGCATTATAATGAAAGTCGTCATTTTACCAACGCGAGTTGAGTAAAAAAAAAGTTGTGATTTTACTGAATTACAGTCGCAATTTTACAAGAAATGCTTAAAAGTTTGGCAATTTTAATGAAAAGAGTCGTAAAAAGTCACGACTTTATAAGAAAACTGTAAAATGTTGGCTATTTTACATTAATAATTGGAATTTCACTCGGCAAAATGACGACAAAAGTCGTCATTTTACTCAAAAAAATGTCTTTATTTTACAAAGAACAACAAAAGAATTGGCAGTATTGTGATAATATTCAGAATTGTGTACGACAAATGTCCCCATTTTGCATTAAAAAGTCATAATTTTACATGAAAAAGTCATCATTCTTACGAGAAAACATTTTAATATTACAGAAGCAGAAGGAATATCAGAAATTGTTCCCTATTTTATAGGAAAGTAAGTCCTCACATTGTGAGAAAAACACTGCTTTTAGTAAATTTTTGATTTTTTTGTGTGTAATTGTTTTTGTTATTTACCTCGTAATTACAGTATGTCTCTATATACCTATTTATTTATTTATGTCAATATTGGCCAAAAGTGGGCCTATTTCAATTTCTTACACACTTGTTAGTACATATGTTGACCAGAGGGGGAGCACTGCAAATTTTTTCACACACTTGTTATTTCATATGTTGACCGGAGTGGAAGCACTTTTAAAACCGACACACTGTCAATTTGAAAAATCCGTCATTTTTGGGACCACTCTAATTTTGATAGATTTCACCACCAGGGTTGCACAAATGAGACATTCTCTATTTGATGCAATGGTTTTCCCATATCGGGACCATGATTTATGTCCTAACTTGTTCACCAGTCCTCATATGGACGAAACTTTTCCTTGTTGATGTCTCTAGAAGGGTAGAAATACAAGAACACACACACTCATTGCCAACACAATCTGTGTATTTATCAGTTTTTGTCTGACTTTGTAGAATATGGGCCTTTATCCCCGGATAAAAGTATTTACCTCCACATGACGACGTGTACATGTCCTTTAAGGAATGAAAAGGTAAAAAGTAAGAATCGGCGGTAAGGGGACGCGATAGTGCTGACAAGAGAAGAAGAAGAGTGCAAAAAGAGATTGATGAGCTCGGGGCCGATGGGAGAAAGAGACAGCGGAGTACTTACCAATAAATTAACTCCTGACTAGAAAACCCTAGTGTGTGTGTGTGTGTGTGTGTGTGTTATCACTGTATGCAGCATGCCGGAATGTTCTGGACGGGCATGCATGTGTGAGAGAACAATACGAGAGAAGCTTTTATGGTCAAACACAATTTCGGGACGCCGCTCCGATATGTTTGGGTCTTGGCACAGTTTCTCCCGCAGGAAATAACGGAGATAGAAGTATCACTTCTGTTGCAAGTATGCCGGAAAATGTACAAAGATGTTAAATACTGTAACACGTCACGTAGCCTGATGTCACATAAACATAACCCTTAACCCGGGGTCAGCAACACGCGGAGCTCGAGCCGCATGCGGATCTTTAGCGCCACCCTAGTGGCTCCCTGGAGCATTTTTTAAAAAAGGATTGAAAATCGAAAAAGATGGAGAGTTTTTTGTTTGTTTTAATGTTTTTTGTTTACCTTCCCAATTGTTAGAAAGCCCACTGTTTACTCTGTTTTTGTGTATGCTTCAGTGATGAGACTATTTGGTGAACTTGGTTTTGTCCTACTAATTTCGGTGGTTTTTGAACTCACCATACTGTTTACATGTAAAATCTTCCACTCCTTAGTCTCATTTTGTCCACCAAAAGTTTTATACCGTGCGTGAATGCACAAAGGTTGATCTTTGTTGATGTTATTGACTTATACTCGTACTAATCAGGCATATTTGGTCAGTGCATGACTGCAAGCTAATCAATGCTAAAATGATATTTAGGCTAGCTGTATGTATATATTGCATCATCATGCCTCATTTGTAGCTATAGTTGAGCTCGTTTAATTTCCTTTACTTGTATCCTCTTTGTACATCATTTAGTTTTGCATGACTTTTGACACATTATCCGTATGTCATATTGGCTGAATTTCTGATAGTTGTTGTTTGTGTGTCATGTTGTTCCAGACCACAGCAAACATTAGTTAGCTTGCCAAAGATTGTAACAAATCTATTAGAAGAAGACAGCCTGCAGTTTCCTTTAATTTGGAAACACATCTATATAAATAGAAGAAGATGAAGGGAATTTTTTGTTTGTTTACCTTCCCAATTGTTAGTAAGCCCACTGTTTACTATGTTTGTGTGTATGCTTCACTGATGACAGTATTTGGTGAACATGGTTTTGTCCTACTAATTTCAGCAGTTTTTGAACTCACCATACTGTGGACTGTTTACATGTAAAATCTTCCACTCTGTCTCATTTTGTCCATTAAAAGTTTTATACTGTGTGTGAATGCACAAAAGGTGATCTTTGTTGATGCTATTGACTAATACTAATATTAATCAGGCATATTTGGTCAGTGCATGACTGCAAGCTAATCAATGCTAAAATGCTATTTAGGCTAGCTGTATGTACATATTGCATCATCATACCTCATTTGTAGCTATAGTTGAGCCTGTTTAATTTCTTTTACTTGTATCGTCTTTGTATATAATTTAGTTTTGCATGACTTTTGACACATTATCTGTACGTAATATTGGCTGCATTTCTGATAGTTGTTGTTTGTGTGCCATGTTGTTCCAGACCACAGCAAACATTAGTTAGCTTGCCAAAGATTGTAACAAATCTATTAGAAGAAGACAACCTTTACTTGGACACACAAATATATAACTTTGGCCCTTGAAAGCCAGTCTTTTCCAGGAGTTATCTCACTTTCTGAATAGCCTCTGATTTACTAATGGTTTCTAATGTTGTAAAAATGTGTAGAATAATTGTAAAATGTCAACATTTTGGCCAATGATTTGCTTCAGTCTGCAACACATAGTAATGTTGATAGTAGGCTATTATAGCTAATATAGACACTTACGTCATGTGTTGTCTTCATTATAAGACTTATGTAAGACTTTTAAAGTTATTTTGATAGTAGGCTATTATAGCCACTTACGTCATGTGTTTTCTTTATTATAAGACATATATATATATATATACAAACCCCGTTTCCATATGAGTTGGGAAATTGTGTTAGATGTAAATATAAACGGAATACAAAGATTTGCAAATAATTTTCAACCCATATTCAGTTGAATATGCTACAAAGACAACATATTTCATGTTTAACTCATAAACTTTTTTTTTTCTTTTTTTTGCAAATAATAATTAACTTAGAAATTCATGGCTGCAACACGTGCCAAAGTAGTTGGGAAAGGGCATGTTCACCACTGTGTTACATCACCTTTTCTTTTTAACAACACTCAATAAACGTTTGGGAACTGAGGAAACTAATTGTTGAAGCTTTGAAAGTGGAATTCCTTCCCATTCTTGTTTTATGTAGAGCTTCAGTCCTTCAACAGTCCGGGGTCTCCGCTGTCGTATTTTACGCTTCATAATGCGCCACACATTTTCCATGGGAGACAGGTCTGGACTGCAGGCGGGCCAGGAAAGTACCCGCACTCTTTTACTACAAAGCCACGCTGTTGTAACACGTGGCTTGGTATTGTCTTGCTGAAATAAGCAGGAGCGTCCATGATAACATTGCTTGGATGACAACATATGTTGTTTCAAAACCTGTATGTACCATTCAGCGTTAATGGTGCCTTCACAGATGTGTAAGTTACCCATGCCTTGGGCACTAATACACCCCCATACCATCACACATGCTGGCTTTTCAACTTTGCGCCTATAACAATCCGGATGGTTATTTTCCTCTTTGTTCTGGAGGATACCACGTCCACAGTTTCTAAATATAATTTGAAATGTGGACTCGTCAGACCACAGAACACCTTTCCACTTTGCATCAGTCCATCTTAGAAGAGCTTGGGCCCAGCGAAGCTGGTGGCGTTCCTGGGTGTTGTTGATAAATGGGTTTTGCTTTGCATAGCAGAGTTTTAACTTGCACTTACAGATGTAGCGACCAACGGTAGTTACTGACAGTGGTACCATGAATTGATTAACATGGACCCCAACTTAAACAAGTTGAAAAACTTATTCGGGTGTTACCATTTAGTGGTCAATTGTACGGAATATGTACTGTACTGTGCAATCTACTAATAAAAGTATCAATCAATCAATCAAAGGTTTATGAAGGGTTCCTGAGCCATTGTGGTGATATCCTTTACACACTCATGTCGGTTTTTGATGCAGTACCGCCTGAGGGATCAAAAGTCCGTAATATCATCGCTTCCATGCAGTGATTTCTCCAGATTCTCTGAACCTTTTGATGATTTGACAGAGTGTGGATGGTAAAATCTCTAAATTCCTTGCAATAGCTCGTTGAGAAATGTTGTTCTAAAACTGTTCGATAATTTGCTTACAAAGTGGTGACCCTGGCCCCATCCCTGTTTGTGAATTACTTAGCATTTCATGGAAGCGGCTTTTATACCCAATCATGGCACCCACCTGTTCCCAATTAGCCTGCACATCTGTGGGATGTTCCAAATAAGAGTTTAATGAGCATTTCTCAACTTTATCAGTTTGAACATCAAATATGTTGTCTTTGTAGCATATTCAGCTGAATATGGGTTGAAAAGGATTTGCAAATCATTGTATTCTGTTTATATTTACATCTAACACAATTTCCCAACTCATATGGAAACGGGGTTTGTATTTTTGTGTGCACAATCCTACTAAACTCGTGACGACCGTGTCGTGTTGGACTGTGAAGACTTGAAGCAGCGTGTCACCGACTCTGACTCAACATGTGATCCGATGCTCGCACATTTTCTCCGTCGTCATTTCGGCTTTTCGTCTCTTCTTTTTTGTGTGTTTCGTTTTTTTTTTTTTTGTCGCTAACGTCTATTTCTCTGGCTACCTGGCATGGATTCGCCAGCGTGTGACCAGACGTCAGCTATTGTTCGTCTGGGAAGCAATGAGACCATCGCAGCGAGGCGTTGTTTCCATTGGGATCACATCTGTCACGGACAGTGCCTCCATCTCTCCTGGCTCCATTGTAGCTCCGAGTGTGTGTCAGCAATAGATTGTGTCGCCATGTTGTGGTGTTGTTACCTTGTAGATGTGTATCCACGTCTGCGACCTCCTGTTTTGATGCATGACTCATCGTGACGTCCGTCTTTCAACTCTCCTCTCATCTGCAAAAGTCTGTCGAGGCTCCATTTCACGTGTAAAATACATTTGCAAAATAGATAATTCTGCATATAATAACACGTAGCACTCGTCTACAGCCATAATTGTTTGGAATAATAATATATACTAAAATATAATTCAAAATAATAGTTGTCATAATGGATAATCAGTTAAAATGATGCACAAAATATATATTTTTTCATATAATTTAAAAATAAAATATTAAAATAATACAAAAAGAGTAATCTATAAAAAAAAAAATAACATTATGAACTGAAAAAAATACATAAATATTATAATTGTGGAATGGGTCCGGTCCGATCCGGTGGCCATGTACTGCTTGCCTGTGTATCGGCTGGGGACATCTCTGCGCTGCTGATCCGCCTCCGCTTGGGATGGTTTCCTGCTGGCTCCGCTGTGAACGGGACTCTCGCTGCTGTGTTGGATCCGCTTTGGACTGGACTCTCGCGACTGTGTTGGATCCATTATGGATTGAACTTTCACAGTATCATGTTAGACCCGCTCGACATCCATTGCTTTCCTCCTCTCCAAGGTTCTCATAGTCATCATTGTCACCGACGTCCCACTGGGTGTGAGTTTTCCTTGCCCTTATGTGGGCCTACCGAGGATGTCGTAGTGGTTTGTGTTGTGGTTTGTGCAGCCCTTTGAGATACTAGTGATTTAGGGCTATATAAGTAAACATTGATTGATTGATTGGTAAGAAATAGGGGGAAATATTATAGTGAATATTTTTGGAAGAATCAGCTGGTAGTACTAATAAATGAAATCAAATAAAATAAAACATGTAAGATATAAAATACATATTCATGGTATAAACTCAATGAAATATATGATATAAAATAATCAATATTGTACATATTTGAAATAATATACAGTAATTATATAACACAAAGTAAATATATAATGTAAAAAAGTTCGATAAAAGGTTAAAAAAACAGCACGTGTTACTCATCCACAGTACATATCAGCAATAATTGTTAGGAATAATAATCTCTACTAAAATTTAATTCGAAATAACATAATAGTTATTACAATTGATCATCAGTTAAAATGATGTACAAAATAAACGTTTTTATATAATTTAAAGATAGGATATTAAAATAATACAAAAGTAATCTACAAAAAATATTAATAGATAACTATATGAACTAAAAACAATACATAAATATTACAAGAAATAAGGGAAGCAACTCAATATTATAGTGAATATTTTTTGAAGAATCAGCTTTTAGTACTAATAAATGACATAAATCAAATATAAAAAAAACCATGTATGATATAAAACACATATTCATGGAATAAACACAATAAAATACATGATATAAAATAATATTCAATGACATGCATGTTTGAAATAATATACAGAAATTATATAACACAAAGTAAATATATTGTTGCGATCCGCTACTCGGATCTTCACAGTTTGTTGTTTTGTTCTCTTGTTTGGTATCACTCTCCGTCATTTGACTGCTTAGTTTGTGTTTAGTCTGTTTCCATGGTTTCTTATTAGTCTCAGCTGCTACTCTCGGTTCCCGCACACCTGTTACAGTTGATTACTGCCATTATATAAGCCTGCCTCTTTTCGTTGTTTGTTGCTGGGACTCTAATTTGCCAACGTGCAACAGTGACGACTAACTACTACCGTACGTATATTCTCGCTAGCTTTTCACGCTACGACTTTGCTTCTATTCCAGCTCTCACGCTGATGATTTGTTTTTCCCTTTTTTGTGCCTTCGTGCCAAGTTTTAGTTTTTCTGTTTGTATTCCTAGCTTCTATGCTAGCGTTCTCGGTTTGTTTTTCTGCCTAGCTCCAATGTTTTTGTTTCTCAGCTTGTTTTGTTACCTAATAAATTCATTAATGTTTTACCTCTTGCTGTGATCATGCCGATGCATTCCTGGAGGGACAAACCCGACAAACCGTTACATATATAATGTAATAAAGTATGATAAAAGGTTAAAAAAAAACAGCACATTGCACTCATCCACAGTACATATCAGCAATATTTGTTAGGAATAATAATCCGTACTAAAATATCATTCAAAATAATAGAAACAACTGTTATTTTAATTGATAATCAGTTAAAATGATGTACAAAATAAATGTTTTTCATATAATATAAAAATAGGATATTAAAATTGTACAAAAGTAATCTACAAAAAAAACATTTACAGTAAATGTTATGAGCTAAAAACAATACATACATATTACGAGAAATAAGGGGAAAAACTCAATATTATATCGAATATTTTTTGAAAAATCATCTTTTAGTACTTTTAGATGAAATCAGATAAAATAAACGTACGATATAAAATACATATTCATGAAAAAAACACAATGAAATACATGATATAAAATAATATTCAATATCATTATCATACATATTTAAATAAATAAATGATAAATGGGTTGTATTTGTATAGCGCTTTTCTACCTTCAAGGTACTCAAAGCGCTTTGACACTACTTCCACATTCACACACACATTGACACACTGATGGAGGGAGCTGCCATGCAAGGCGCCAACCAGCACCCATCAGGAGCAAGGGTGAAGTGTCTTGCTCAGGACACAACGGACGTGACGAGGTTTGTACTAGGTGGGAATTGAACCAGGGACGCTCGGGTTGCGCACGGCCACTCTCCCACTGC
Source organism: Nerophis ophidion (assembly GCF_033978795.1). Lineage (NCBI taxonomy): Eukaryota > Metazoa > Chordata > Actinopteri > Syngnathiformes > Syngnathidae > Nerophis > Nerophis ophidion. The sequence continues at coordinate 8,192,900 of NC_084621.1, forward strand.
GCCACGCCATATACAGTAATTATATAACACAAAGTAAATATATCATGTAATAAAGTATGATAAAAGGTTAAAAAAAACAGCACATTGCACTCATCCACAGTACATATCAGCAATAATTGTTAGGAATAATAATCTGTACTAAAATATCATTCAAAATAATATAAATAGTGGATCTAACATCATAGTGAGAGTCCAGTCCATAGTCGATCTAACATAATAGTGAGAGTCCAGTCCATAGTGGTTCTAACATAATAGTGAGAGTCCAGTCCATAGTGGATCTAACATAATAGTGTGAGAGTCCAGTCCATAGTGGATCTAACATAATAATGAGAGAGACCAGTCCATAGTGGATCTAACATGATAGTGAGAGTCCAGTCCATAGTGGATCTAACATAATAGTGTGAGAGTCTAGTCCATAGTGGATCTAACATGATAGTGAGAGTCCAGTGCATAGTGGATATAACATAATAGTGTGAGAGTCCAGTCTTTAGTGGATCTAACACAATAGTGTGAGAGTCCAGTCCATAGTGGATCTAAAATAATAGTGAGAGTCCAGTCCATAATGGATCTAACATAATAGTGAGAGTCCAGTCCATAGTGGATCTAACATAATAGTGAGTGTCCAGTCCATAGTGGATCTAACATAATAGTGAGAGTCCAGTCCATAGTGGATCTAACATAATAGTGTGAGAGTCCAGTCCATAGTGGATCTAACATATTAGTGTGAGAGTCCAGTCCATAGTGGATCTAACATAATAGTGAGAGTCCAGTCCATACTGGATCTAACATAATAGTGAGAGTCCAGTCCATAGTGGATCTAACATAATAGTGTGAGAGTCCAGTCCATAGTGGATCTAACATAATAGTGTGAGTCCAGTCCATAGTGGATCTAACATAATAGTGTGAGTCCAGTCCATAGTGGATCTAACATAATAGTGAGAGTCCAGTCCATAGTGGATCTAACATAATAGTGTGAGAGTCCAGTCCATAGTGGATCTAACATAATAGTGAGAGTCCAGTCCATAGTGGATCTAACATAATAGTGAGAGTCCAGTCCACAGTGGATCTAACATAATAGTGTGAGAGTCCAGTCCATAGTGGATCTAACATAATAGTGAGAGTCCAGTCCATAGTGGATCTAGCATAATAATGAGAGAGACCAGTCCATAGTGGATCAAACATAATAGTGTGAGAGTCCAGTTCATAGTTGGGCCAGCAAGAGATCATTTTGAGTGGAGACGTCCCTAACTGATGCACAGAAAAGTGATCCACCCTGGGTCCCGCCTTTGGACAGCTAGTGCTTCATCTGTGGTCACCAAATCTGTGCTGAACAATAGTAGATTTGTTGATTTACGTCATTTGTGGAGAGGCGGAGCCGGCAGTCCGAAAACAAGGCAGGGCACGCCGGAGCCCGGCCCAAAATGGCGGCGAGGAGGCGTGGCCGGCAGTCCGACAGCGAGGCAGGACACGCCGGAGCCCGGCCCAAGATGGCGGCGAAGAGGCGCGGACTGCCAGCAAGCATCGAGGCGGGGCGCCCCAGAATCAACCCTGCAAATATTATCAGGTGTGTGGGTCGCCCAGCTGGGCACAATTTAAATCTCCTCTCGCACTCAGCATCGGCTTCCTTCTGGCTCCTCTTCTCTCCGTCTCTCCTCCCTTTTACACAGTGCGAGAGGAGATTTAAATTGTGCCCACCTGGGCGACCCACACACCTGATAATATTTGCGGAGTTGATTCTGATGCACCCGCCTCGCTGCTTGCTCGCAGTCCACGCCTCCTCGCTGCCATCTCTGGCGTGCCTTGCCGGCTCTGCCTCTACATAAACAACAAATTGTAAATGCTAATAATACAAAATGGATGTCATAATATAATCAGAAAGTGCAGCCTTATTGAAATATAGCATCACGTTTGCAGTTCATCTGCCTTTTAAGCACTTTCTTCCCTCTCCAATACCGAAAATCTATGTGGAGCCGAGATTATTAGAATCCTAATTATGCTGCAGCCCGTCCGCTGATTTAACGCACGGCCGTTATATTACGTGTCACATTTTATGTGAAGCCATAACTTGGCCATTAAAGCCTCGCAGACGTCTTGTGTTAAAACACCAAGGCGAGTTGTAGATGTTCTAATAGCATTTGTTCACGTGTGTGTCCTTGTCTGCCTGTAGAGAATGTGTCAGCCCCTCCCACTCCTCCATTCACCACCCCAACCCTCCTCCTCCTCCCATTGGACCAGAAAGGTAACACACCAGCACTTTTTTTTGTGTTGTTGTTTTAATCCCGCTTCTGTTGACCTTCATTTTCACGCTTCCCTCTTTTGTCTCCCGCACGCACACTTTTCATGCGCTGCAACCTCCCTCGGCCGCACGTTCACACATGCAAGCATGCCTGTGCAGAATCGCCCTTTTTTATCATTCTGCCGACTCGGCACGTGTGCAGCCGGAGCGTGCACGTGCTCGGTCCTGCCAGAATTAGACTGACCATACGTCCTCTTTTTTCACCCAGATATGTCCTCTTTAACGGGCCTGTCCGGGCTGTCCGGGAGGGGTTTCTTAAATGCCTTTTGAGTCAGGATTGCGTGTATTTTCAATGTACAAACCCCGTTTCCATATGAGTTGGGAAATTGTGTTAGAGTAAATATAAACAGAACACAATGATTTGCAAATCATTTTCGACCCATATTCAGTTGAATATGCTACAAAGACAACATATTTGATGTTCAAATTAATTTAAAAAAAATTTTTTTTGCAAATAATTATTAACTTTAGAATTTGATGCCAGCAAGACATGACAAAAAAGTTGGGAATGGTGGCAATACTGATAAAGTGTAGGAATGCTCATCGAACACTTATTTGGAACATCCCACAGGTGTGCAGGCTAATTGGGAACAGGTGGGTGCCATGATTGGGTATAAAAACAGCTTCCCCAGAAAATGCTCAGTCTTTCACAAGAAAGGGGTGAGGTACACCCCTTTGTCCACAACTGCGTGAGCAAATAGTCAAACAGTTTAAGAACAACCTTTCTCAAAGTGCAATTGCAAGAAATTTAGGGATTTCAACATCTACGCTCCATAATATCATCAAAAGGTTCAGAGAATCTGGAGAAGTCACTCCACGTAAGCGGCATGAATATCGGAACGTAACAGTTGCGTACAGCAAACAATGAAGCCACCCGGACTGTGGCTCACTGATTAGTTCTCAACAGCAGGTGAACGTGCAGAGCACTAATCAGAGGCAGGTGAAACCATTTAGTACCCATGGAAACCGAAACAAACACCCAAAGTGCACAAAACCGTAACTAAGGGAGTCCAAAACTAACAGAACATAACTAAACAAAAACATGATCGGGATCACGGCTCATGACACACTGCTGTCAACATAGCACAAAAAATGATTTATTTAGATAATTATATTTTTTATAAAGCAAGTTCAAAAATCATTGGGAAATTTTCACCTAGTCCCGGCTTTGGCGTGCTGCCCGCCTTGGCACGCATATGTGTGTCCTCTTTTGGGGGATTTCAGGATATAAAATAGAATAGAATAGAATGGACTTTAATGTCATTATATTTTCATATAATGAGATGAAAGGCCTACTGAAATGAGATGTTCTTATTTAAAAGGGGATAGCAGGTCCATTCTATGTGTCATACTTGATCATTTCACGATATTGCCATATTTTTGCTGAAAGGATTTAGTAGAGAACATCTACGATAAATTTCGCAACTTTTGGTCGCTAATAAAAAAGCCTTGCCTGTACTGGAAGTAGCAGACGATGTGCGCGTGAGGTCACGGGTTGTGGAGCTCCTCACATCTGAACATTGTTTACAATCATGGCCACCAGCAGCGAGAGCGATTCGGACCGAGGAAGCGACGATTTCCGCATTAATTATAGCGAGGATAAAAGATTCGTGGATGAGGAAAGTGAGGGTGAAAGACTAGGAAAAAAAAGAAAAAAAGACGAGGGCAACAGATGTTGTTAGACACATTTACTAGGATAATTCTGGAAAATACTTTATCTGCCTATTGTGTTGCTAGTGTTTTAGTGAGATTATATTGTCGTACCTGAAAGTCGGAGGGGTGCGGCCACGGGTGTGGTGACCGCCAGTGTCTCTGAGGGAAGCCACGTATCTCGATGAGGCGAGGCAGCCGGGCTGAGATTTTTATTTTTTTTCCCCTCCATGGAGTAAGCGTCCGCCAGTCGGAGGAGGCAAGAGAGTCCACAGCTGCTGGAGGAACGACGCAAACTCTCCGCTCATGTCTACGGTGAGAGCCGAATGTAGACAAGGAAACACCGGCTGTGCTTCTGTTGCTAACGACGGCCGCAATACACCGCTTTCCACCAACATCTTTCTTCTTTGTAGTCTCCATTATTAATTGAACAAAGTGCAAAAGATTCAGCAACACAGATGTCTAGAATGCTGTGTAATTATGCGATTAAAGCAGACGACTTATAGCTGGGATCGGGCTGGAACAAAATGTCCGCTACTAACCGTGACGTCACGCGCACACGTCATCATACCGACGTTTTCAACAGGATACTTCGCGCGAAATTTAAAATTGCAATTCAGTAAACTAAAGCGGCCGTATTGGCATGTGTTGCAATGTTAATATTTCATCATTGATATATAAACTATCAGAATGCGTGGTCGCTAGTAGTGGCTTTCAGTAGGCCTTTAAGGGACTCCAATTTAAGGTGCGGTATTGGGAACAAATATGGGCAGAAGAGGTAATAAAGGAAAAACTAACAATTGAAACAAACAGACTAATATCCAGTAAAAATAACAAGCAATCATGTACAATATGCAAAACACTATACAAAATACTGTACAATATACAGAACAAGACAAGAGTACCGAAGTAATAAATAACAATCAGTGTCGGCCATATTGCACTCAAAGGGTAGTACTGCACAGTAGGGTATGAGGGCAGGATATTGTGAAAGGGTGAATTATTATTATTATAAGTTAGAGTTCAACATGGTGACAGCTCTGGAAAAGAAGCTGTTTGTTCTGGCTCTGATGCACTTGTAGCGCCTACCTGATGGAAGGTGGAACAGGTGGAAGCCAGGGTGTGTGCTGTCCTTGGTGATTCTTTATGCTTTCTTGAGGCAACAGGAGTCGTGTAAATCCTTCAGGGAGGGCAGGGGACAGCCGACAATTTTTTGTGCAGACTTTATGACCCTCTGAATCGCCTGTTTGTCTGCTTCAGTGCAGCTGGCGTACCACACTGTTATGCAGTACGTCAGCAGGCTCTCGACAGCCGAGCGATAGAAGGTCACCATCAGCTGTCTCTCCAGTCTGTTCTTCCTCAGCACCCCCAGGAAGTGGAGTCTCCGCAGTTGTATTTTGGGTCCATTACAGGTCAGATGATATGAGGGTGCTGAGGAACTTGGTCAGCTATGGTCAGCCTAGCCAGAATTAACCAGTGCCTGGTGCGTACTGCCAATGAATCCGAACGGAGTCAGGTCTCCGGTCCTGTAAAAAAAAGCAGCTCCACACAAGAAAATAAAAACATCTCAATCAATCAATGAATCAATGTTTATTTATATAGCCCTAAATCACAAGTGTTTCAAAGGGCTGCACAAACCACAACGACATCCTCGGTAGGGCCCACATAAGGACAAGGAAAATCTCACCCCAGTGGGACGTCGACAATGATGACTATGAGAAGCCTTGGAGAGGACCGCATATGTGGGCAAGCCCACCCCCCTCCCCAGGGGACCGAAAGCAATGGATGTCGAGCGAATCCAACATGATACTGTGAAAGTCCAATCCATAGTGGATCTAACATTACCGTGAGAATCAAGTCCAAAGTGGATCCAATATAGTAGCGAGAGTCCCGTCCAAAGTGGAGCCAGCAGGGAACCATCCCAAGCGGGGGCGGATCAGCAGCGCAGAGATGTCCCCAAGCCGATACACAGGCGAGCGGTCAGTACTTCATCCATGGCCACCGGACCGGACCCCCTGCACAAGGGAGGGGGGGGCATAGGAGAAAAAGAAAAGAAACGGCAGATCAACTGGTCTAAAAAGGGAGTCTATTTAAAGGCTAGAGTATACAAATGAGTTTTAAGGTGAGACTTAAATGCTTCTACTGAGGTAGCATCTCGAACTGTTACCGGGAAGGCATTCCAGAGTACTGGAGCCCAAACGGAAAATGCTCTATAAGACGCAGACTTTTTTTGGGCTTTGGGAATCACTCCCGTGTTTATGTGTACAAACGGTGTCAGAAAGCAGACCGAGGGAGCGCGCAAGAGCGATCGGAGATGCGGGTGGATGTCGGATCGTGTTATCTCAGAAGAGTGTGACAGCTTGTAGAAAGAGCTCGGCGCTCATCCGAGGAAGTGTGTTCGCGACACACCGAGTCGTCTATTTATCTCGCACACAAACACTTGCTCGTCTATTTATCTCGCACACAAACACTTGCTTTTCACCTTCAGCTTTCTCGAGGAGACGCCACGTCGCTGGCGGGGAGCTGTTGTTGACCTACTCTGCAGGTGCGGAAGCGTGGAAGACAGCCACAGGAAAACACTACAGTGTGAACATTTAGTTGGGGAAAAAAAACTCATATTCACCCAAGGTCATTTTAACTTATAAGTCCATGGCGGATGGTTGATATGAAATAGGTTTGTGTTATTGTCCTTTGTTTGAGTGACTTCACTTGATAGGTAGGTAGGTATCAGAATCAGAATCCATCCATCCATTTTCTACCGCTTATTCCCTTCAGGGTAGAGGGGGGGTACTGGGAACCCACGCAGTCACGGGGAGAACATGCAAACTCCACACAGAAAGATCCCGAGCCTGGCATTGAACTCAGGACTACTTTCGTATTGTGAGGCAGATAAACATAATCAGAATCAGAAATACGTTATTAATCCCAGAGGGGAAATTTAAATTTTCAGCACAATCCCATTCGCGATCAGACAAACATTACAGGGAGACAGCGCAGGATTGCTTACGGGTCTGCCAATCGGTCTAAGCCTGGGCCGCTGTAGAGGGGGTCCAGACTGAGGCCAAGGGAAAAAAACAATTAATGGCATAGTACACATCTCCCTTACATGTGTGTAAGAGGAAAACATCAAAGAACACAAAGAACCGGCATAGCTCGGTTGGTAGAGCGCCGTGCCAGCAACTTGAGGGTTGCAGATTCGATTCCCGCTTCCGCTATCTTAGTCACTGCCAATGTGTCCTTGGGCCGGACACTTTGCCCACCTGCTCCCAGGGCCACCCACATTGCTTTAAATGTAACTTAGATATTGGGTTTCACTATGTAAAGCGCTTTGAGTCACTAGAGAAAAGCGCTATATGAATATAATTCACTTCACTTCACATTAAAGACATTTAAAGAGTAGAGCTGATGCAACCAGCCACTTCTACATACAGCTATGAATAAAAAGTAAAAGAAACAAACTATAGACTGTGGTGGCCTCTGCGGTGTTCCATGCCATCATCTGCTGGGGTGGAGGGAGAAACAGGAGCAGACCCAACAAAGCAACCAAGAGACGACTCCACTCTGGGCTGCCAAACAACTCTAGGCCAGTGTCCAGTCCGCATGGATGAGCGAGGATGCGTCCAAGGAAACCGGAGTGTCCGATACCTGCTTAGGATGATGTAAGGACTATCATGTAGTGTGATTTAGAGCAGGGTTCTTCAACCTTTTCTGATTTTTTGAGTTGAAAAAATGCGGAGGCACACCACCGGCAGAAATCCTTAAAAAAACGAGACTCTGTGGACAGTAAAAAGTCGTTGTCGCAATTGTTGGATATGACTTTAAACCAAAGGTGTCCAAAGTGTAGCCTGGGGGCCATTTACGTCCCGCAGCTAATGTTTTACTGGCCCGCAACACATCATTCTAAAAATACTAAAACATTTTTTTAAAACATTCAAAAGTGGAATAAAAGAGCAAACAGGTGAAATGCAACAAGGAAAAGGTGTTTGTCATTGTTGACTCTTAATACTCTAATAACACCATTTTTTTCATAATTTCTCAAAAAATAATAATGAATCTAAATCAATGTTGCTATAAATTATTGATTGATTAAAGGACAAAAAGGACATAAATACAAAAACATAAAATCTTAAAAAATATGAAAATTGTTTAATAAAATACATAATTATATACTAATACTATATATACAAATTATTCTATTGATTTTTATAATAAATATATTAAAATAAATACACTCTACATATAGTGTATATATAGTATCATATATATATATATGTATATATATATGTGTATATATATATGTATATATATATATATATATGAGGCTGGTATAGAGATTTAAGTGTTGAATGAAAAAAATAAATAATTAAAAAGCATGACCTTTTTATGAGTGGGGCACTTTTGGATGCCCTAGAATTTTAGTAGAATTTAATAACTGTCTTTGTAAAAATATTAATAATAATACACTCAAATCAAATTTGCTATGAATTATGGACCATTTTAGGGATCCAATTACTTTGCAGAAAATATTCCACTTTGAAAATCTTTTTGGGAAAAATATTGTATATTTTGTATTTTTGACCCCAAAAAATAGGGTTTCGACAAAAAGCACGTAAAATGTAATAAAAATAATTAAGTACAATTAAAAATCAAGGGTTTTATTAAAAAAATAATATATGACTTATTTTGAACCTTTTTTAAGAGTGAAACCCTTCTGGGTCCCTAGGACCTAACTTTAAAGGAAGCCCCAAAAATAAAAAGTATATTATATTGGTTTTGAAAATGAAAAAAAATATATCAAAATTGCCCCCGCGTGCTTTGATTTTTCAGTGTTTGGCCCTCACTGGAAAACTTTGGACACCTCTGCTTTAAACCATAACCAAGCATAGCTCTTGTCTCAAGGTAGGTGTACTGTCACCACCTGTCACATCACACCCTGACTTATTTGGACTTTTTTTTTTGCTGTTTTCCTGTGTGTAGTGTTCTAGTTCTTGTCCTGCGCTCCTATTTTGGTGGCTTTTTCGCTTTTTTGGGTAGTTTCATGTCTTCCTTTGAGTGATATTTCCCGCATCTACTTTGTTTTAGCAATCAATAATATTTCAGTTGTTTTTATCTTTCTTGGTGGGGACATTAATGATCATCATGTCATGTTCGGATGTACATTGTGGACGCCGTCTTTGCTCCACAGTAAGTCTTTGCTGTCGTCCAGCATTGTATTTTTGTTGACTTTGTAGCCAGTTCAGTTTTAGTTTTGTTCTGCATTGCCTTCCTTGAGCGTCAATGCCTTTTCTCAGGGGCACTCACCTTTTTGTTTATTTTTGGTTTAAGCGTTTGACACAATTTTACCTGCACACTGCCTCCCGCTGTTTCCTACATCTACAAAGCAAGTAGCTACCGGCTGCCACCTACTTATATGGATGAGTATTACACAGTCATTTGCAGATTATAATTACACGTACCGTATTTCCTGGAATTGACGCCAGGGCGCTATAATTTAAAACCTCTTCTCACTCCGGCACTTACCAAAGGCATGCGGTAAATTTAGGCCTGCGCTGATAAATTTGAGTGTGATGTAAGGATACCATCTTGAAAAGCACATTTAATTAAAAAAAATATTATGGTCTTACCTTTACTTATAAATGAAGTCCATGCGCAGCTCCTTCTGAACAAAAGCATCAATAACTTGTTTACAGAAGTCTTCCTTATCTTTCTTCAGTTTTAAGTCTCTCTGTCTTGATGGAGATTTTCCTTTATTACCTCCTGCTTCGATTAAAAGTCCAGTTTAGAAAACTGTTTTATTTTAGATATGTAATCCTCCATGTTAAAAGTGCAAGCGAGAGGAAAAAATAAACGATCGCTGCTCACTCTTGCTGCTTGTTGTCACTTCTTCTGCAGCCGAGTAGTCACAAGAAGGATCACTAGCGCCCTCTAGCACCAGGAGGCGGGAGTCATTTAATGACTCATATTTGACACACGCAGCTACGGTATATTAATAAAACATAGCTTCTTACTGTTCTTTTTAGCATATTCAATAGCTTGGACCTTAAATACTACAGAATGGCTCTTAATCTTCTTCCCTTTATGCGATTTCAAATGATTGAAATCAGCCTCCTCCATTTTGAAAATGATGACAGGTGAAGTGTCACTCGTGACGTGACGAGTTTGACCCGGTGGAAATTCTGGGCATATGCTAATTACTTTTGCGAAACAAGTTTGACCTGGTGGAAATTCTAGACAGGCGCATACTATATACCCGGCGGCATTTCAAGGAAATACGGTATGCAAAAAAATGTGGGCACACCAGACTGTATCTCACGGCACACCAGTGTGCCGCGGCACAGTGGTTGAAAAACACTGCTCTAGAGGATGCTGCTGCCTCCTCCCACTGTGTCCATGCCGATGTTGTCCATGTATTAATGATTCATGCTGTACCGCCTCAATGTTAAGGTGCGAGGGCGGCATCAATAACTCTCTGTCCTTGCCGCGTCCTTATTGGCTTTGCTGCTCCTGGCTTCACCGCACCATGAGCTTCATTCGGCTGGTCAGTCAATTCATGTATTTCCATTCACATACACGGTGCACATATTCTTCCGTCCATCGGCACGCACGCACCGTGCAAACGTCTGTTTGTCTAATCGATGGAAACATTGGTGCAGGTTCAGACAAAACCACAGGTATTTGTCAGTCCATTCACACACACACACCCATCATTTAAAAATGGTCTCTGCAGTCGTGTACACACCGTAGACATCCGTCTGTCCCTTCACTCACACACACATGATGTAAACATACGTGTCCTTTCTTAGAAGCTAAACATCTGCATGTCCATTTACACATACAAACTCATGCTTCCACCAGTCTGTCCGCTCATACACACAAAGTGCAAGTACTCTTCAGTCCATTCTCATGCATCAATTACAAATGTCTGTCCATTTGTATGTGGCAAATTGTCATTCCATACACGCACATAATTATTACCACCAGATGTTTGTCCAACCACATACACGCCATGAAAAAAATCTGTCTACTCACAGGCACACACAATCTAAGCTGTCTGTCCATTCACACGCACACAAACACAATGCCGGTATTTATTAGTCTGCTCACAGGCACACACAACGTAAACTGTCTGTCCATTCACACACACAAACACAATGCTGGCATTTATTACTCTGCTCACAGGCACACATAATGTAAGCTGTCTGTCCATTCACACACTTACACAAACACAATGCAGGTATTTATTAGTCTGCTCACAGGCACACATAATGTAAACAACTGTCTGTCCATTCACACGCACAAACACTGCAGGCATTTATTACTCTGCTCACAGGCACACAAAATGTAAACAACTGTCTGTCCATTCACACACACAAACACAATGCCTGTAGGGGGGTGTCAGGGCCTGCTTCCTCTCCGCTTTGTAGATCTCGGGTCAAAACAAAAATCTTCCAATAGATTAAAGAAACCGACACCTTCATGTCGCTTCCCATCCTACACCATGGAGTTTTATAAGCCTTTTGATTGGTAAGATCAAAGACAGCTTTTGTCTGCTCGCCGGGAACTCATTGAAGTGATAACTTAGAAACAATTATTCTGACAAAGTGTTTGTTTTTTTAGAACCACTGGAAATTATTGTGAATTTTTTCTGCTCAACTTGTGACCAAAAAGATGCAACTTTCAAAACAATTCAAAGAAAAGGTGCCTGTAGGGGGGGTCAGGTCCTGCTTCCTCTCCGCTTTGTCGATCTCGGGTCAAGACAAAATCTTCCTGTGGATTCCACTAGATCAAAGAAATTGACACCTTCATGTCGCTTCCCATCCTCCACCGTGGTAAGATCAAAGACAGCTTTTGTTTGCTCGCCGGGACCTCATTGAAATGATGACTTAGAGCCGGTGTGTCCAAAGTGCGGCCATGGGGCCATTTTCAGCCCGCAGCTAATTGCTTACCGGCCCGCCACACATTCTGGAAATGCTATTTCAAAAATAATTAAAAAAAACATTTAAAAAAGTGGAAGGAGGTGACTTCTAACAAGAAAAGTTGACACAAAGCTGTCATGCAGGCTGTTTTTTGTTGTCTTTCCATTGCTCAAACAAAAAAATACACAACAAAAATCAATGTTATAATCAATTATTTTCAAGGCTCCAATTACTTCAAAAACTTTAAAATGTTTTATGTGCAAAAAATATTGCATATATTGTGTGGTTGCCATATAAAAACATCAAAGTTTTATTTACAAAATACCTTAAAACAAAATAATAGTTTACATTTAAAATCAACAGATATATCTGAAGTTGATCTTGTAACTTAAGTGTTGAAAGTTAAAAAAGCTATCTAATAAAAATGTATCACTTTATGAGTGGGGCACCTTTTGGATCCCAAAGATATTTAGTGGGATTTTATTTATCTTTACACTGTGATTACTCCAAAAAATAATAGTGGATTAAAATCAATGGTATCCAGCATTATTGATCTTTTATGGTTTTGATTCTTAAATACTGCAGACTTCAGTTTTACTACAAAAACAAAGTTATCTTTGACAAAAAAGGCAAAAACCCTTTTTATTTTTATTTTTTATTTTTACTTCATATCAACCTCAAGAGATGTACTGTAAGCGTTAATAAAAAAAAAAAATAATAATTTGACTTATTTTTAACATTTTAATGACTGAGACCCTTTATGGTCCCCGGGACCACTAAAGGTAAAAAAAAAAATCCATATATTTTCTGAAGGTTTGAAAATGAAAAATATCAACATGACAACCGCATGCTTTAATTTTTCAATTTACGGCCCTCAGTGGAAAAACTTAGGACACCCCAGACTTAGAGACAATTATTCTGACAAGGTGTTTTTTTTTTTTTTTTTTAGAACCACTGGAAATTATTGCGTTATTATTTCTGCTCCATTTATCACCAAAAACAGGGGTGTCCAAACTTTATCCACTGATGGCCGCACACTTAAAAATCAAAGTAAGCGGGGGCCATTTTGATATTTTTTATTTCAAAAAACAATACAATATATGTATTAAAAATATACATTTCGGCCTCTACTCAAGTTTAATCTCGGGGACCCCAAAGGGTTTTGGTCCAAAAAATATTAAAAATGTGTCATTATTCAGGATTATTATTTTTATTATTATTCAAGTTTTAAATCTCTAGATCAACATTAGGTACATCTGTCAATATAATGATTTTAAAGATTTAAGTTGTATGCTCTTTTTGTCACGAAAAAAACAGTTTTTTGACGGAAAAATAAAAAAGTATGCAATATTTTCACCCAATAATTTTTTTAAGTGGAATATTTCAGATTATATAATAATTGGAGCATTAAAAATGTCAATAACTCCTAACACCATTGATTTTAATTAAATATTATTTTTTGAGCAATGACACTTAAAAACAAATCACACAAAAATTACTGTTTACTTTAAACACATTCGTCTTGAGATCAACTTCAGATCCATCTGTCAATTATAACTTTTATTGTTGTTTATGTTTTTTTTTTGTTCTTATTGGGCGGTTTTTGAGAAAAAAAAACTTTGTTTATAAAAAAATATCTCAAAGTGGAATATTTAATGTGACATTGATTTTGATTGATTTTTTTTTTTTTTTTTAAGAAAATAACAGCCTGCATGGCAGCTTTGTGTTATTTTAGAGTAAACATTCCAACATTTTCTTGTTACATTCCACCTGTTTACTCTAATATACCACTTTTTCTGTTTTTTATTATTTTAATCGTATTTTTAGAATGTGCTTAGGGTCGGTAAAATGGGACCCGGGCCGCACTTTGGACACCCCTGGGCTACAAAGTCAACAAAAAGAGAATGCCGGACGAAAGCAAAAACTTACTGTTGAGTTTGAGTTTATTGACGGAGATAGATATCTACATATATCCATATTTAAGAGTTATTTCTCTATATTCATAGTCATATTTGAAAACAGCTAGTGTTTTTCCATTTGTTCTCTTTTAGGTTGTCCGCAAGTAAACTGCGAGTATTAACCTTGAAGCTGTAGGAATGTGAGGAGTAGCCATACTCCTTTCTTATCTCTCCCTGTCCCAGGCTTAGCAGAACAACAGATATGTGGATTAGTTCCGGTAGGTGTGGGCGGGGGAGATAGTGAAGAAGACAGCGCGTCTGTAGGGTTTTCAGATCAACTAGGCGAGGCGAATTGATTGTGTTGTTTTTTAGGTTGGTCTCTCCAAAGCTTTGGAATAAATTGCAAAATACCTATTCTGTTCTGGGTTATCATTTAAAATCAGCTTATGTGTCATCAAAAGAATTTGGGATTGACCAGCAACTTAAATTCCTTTGGAAAAACATCTGGTCCGAACGCAACAACTCTGGAGCGAAGACGGACGTCCACAATGTACATTCGAACATGACATGACCATCAACAGTGTCCCCACAAAGAAGGATAAAAACAACTGAAATAGTTTCGATTGCTAAAAAAAAGTAGCTGTGGGAAAATATCGCTCAAAGGAAGACATGAAACTACCCAAAAAAGAGAAAAAGCCACCAAAATAGGAGCGCGGGACAAGAAGTAAAACACTACACACGGGAACACGCCAAAAAAGTCCAAATAAGTCAGGGTGTGATGTGACAGGTGGTGACAGTACACCTACTTCCAGACAAGAGCTATGCTTGGTTATGGTTTAGAACCACTGGAAATGATTGCGATATTTTTTCTGCTCCATTTATCACCAAAAAGATGCGACTTTTCCTCCACCCTTTGTGAAATGAGGGAATAAAAACAGTTGTTTCTATCAGCTGCTGATACATTTTTTTGTCTTCCCCCCACTCACCATCCAAAGATGTTGTTGAAAAGGTCAACACGAGCGATACCGCAAAATGCCAGTGAAATTCCGCTTGCTCTTTTACTTCTCTATCTTCCCCGGCGCTCGTTTCAAGTTAAGTGCTTGATTTCATTTCCCAGCATGTGGTGGAGGGGGTCGGGGAGGTTGGTGTATAAAGCTTCCCTCATTCAAAATGCATTGTGCTCTTCACAGGTGCTCAGCTGGAATGGTTTCTTAAGGCCATTGCTATTTCTTTAGTCACTCTCCTTATTTCCACACCTATTTCTTAACCATTCTGTCAGTGCGGGTGGCGATGAAAGGTGGTTAATGCAAGTCAGGTGGAAGATATCCACTTTTTCCATCCCCGTCTCCGTTCCCTCTTCCCCCACTTCTGGCACCTTCTACCCTACCTACCTACCAGGGGTGTGGGAAAAAATCGATTCAAATCGAATACGTTGTGCGATTCAGAATCGATTCTCATCTTTTTTTAAATTGATTTTTTTTTTTTTTTTCTGTCAATCCAACAAACCACTACACAGCAATACCATAACAATGCAATCCAATTCCAAAACCAAACCTGACCCAGCAACACTCAGAACTGCAGTAAACAGAGCGATTGAGAGGAGACACAAACACAAAGCAAAAGTAATGAAACAAAAATGATTAAAGCTGCAAGCAGCGATGGACGGGGCCGACTTTTGCTGTTGTTTCCTGCCTTTACCCATTCAACATATCTTTACCTTCTTGTTACCTAAGCCGACATGACAAACACGCTCAGAGGAGATACTGTTTGAAAAAAGGTGATTTTTACAAAACTTTTGTTTTGAAGGGGTGATTGCCAATTTCCTGTTGATTTTTGCTGAAGGATGTCAATTATTAAAATGTAGGTCTAAGTGAGACCTACATAGAGATTTTTGTTTCATGTCTCTTCGACATTCCTACCAGAAGTTACAAGCAGTTTTGTCTGTGTTGTCTTCCTAGGAGCAGTTTTGTCTGTGTTTTATTCCTAGGGGGCGCTAGAGCGCAATTTTGAGTTTTGGGGTTTGTTTTTTTATTAGATCGCGATTTTTGCCAGTCCTGATGTGTGTGTCCAGTTTGTATTTTAAGTATTTTAAGTGGGTCAAATTACAGCTCAAAGAGGCAAAACTGACATTTTTTAGGGAACTTTTGTTTTGAAGGGGTCTTTGCCAACTTCCTGTTGATTTTTGCTGAAGGGCGTCAGTGTATGAAATCTAGGTCTAAGTCAGACCTACATAGAGGTTTTTGTTTCATGTCTCTACGACATTCCAAACGGAAGTTACAAGCCGTTTTTTCTTTTTCCTAGGGGGCGCTAGAGCGCAGTTTTTTTTTTTTTTATTAGATAGCAATTTGCGCCAGTCCTGATGTGTGTGTAAAATTTGATGAATTTTGAAGCATGTTAAGGGGGTCAAATTACAGCTCGAAGAGGCGGCGGAAAAATAATAATATAAATAATAAAACCTTAGAAATACAATAGGGTCCTCTGTCCAAATGGGACATTCGGTCCCTAAATATTATCAACACCAGTATCAATATTAGTTATAATTTCAGCATAGCAGTGATTAAAAATCCCTCATTGACATTATCATTAGACATTTATAAAAATAATAAAAAAGAACAATAGTGTCACAGTGGCTTACGCTTGCATGGCATCTCATAAGCTGGACAACACACTGTGTCCAATGTTTTCACAAAATAAGTCATATTTTTGCTTCGTTTAATAGTTAAAACAAATGTACATTATTGACATCAGTTGATAAAACATTGTCCTTTACAATTATAGAAGCTTTTTACAAAAATCTACTACTCTGCTAGCATGTCAGCAGACTGGGGTAGATCCTGCTGAAATCTATGTATTGAATGAATACACAATCCTTTTGAATAGGAAAAATATCGTTTTTGAATCGAGATTCGCGTTGAATCGGAAAAATCGTTATATTATCGAATCGTGACCCCAAGAATAGATATTGAATCAAATGGTGGGACACCCGAAGATTCGCAGCCCTTCTGCCTACCTTTATCCTCCAGCAAATCCCCATCCCTCGGTTTTGATGCGTCGCTCCCTTTTGTGTTTATTCACCAGCACTCTCCCACAATCCGTCAAAGACCAAGGAGCTGGTCATTGACTTTGGGAGGTCAAGTCCACGGTCACAACCTATTGTGATCGAGGGAGTTGAGGTACAGACCGTGGACTCATTCAAGTACCTCGGGGTTTGGGTGGACAATAAGCTGGACTGGACTGTTAACACGGACCACCAGTACAAGAAAGGACAGAGCAGGCTGTACTTCCTCAGGAGACTGCACTCCTTCAACATTTGTAGAAAACTCCTGTGGATGTACTACCAGTCTGTGGTTGCCAGTGTTCTGTTCTACATGGTAGTGTGCTGGGTTGGCAGTACATCAAAGAAGGACAGCTCCAGACTTGAGAAACTGATCAGGCGGGCCGGTTCTACATTGGGAATGAAACTGGACTCACTGGTGACGGTGGCAGAGAAGAGGACTGTTGACAAACTAGTGAGCATCCTGGATGATGCCAGTCACCCTCTGCATAGTGTTATCAGTAGCCAGAGGAGCCTGTTCAGTTCTAGACTGCTTCATCCCAAGTGCAGGACTAATAGACTCAAGAACTCCTTTGTCCCACACGCCATTAGACTGTACAACTCCTCTCTGGGGGGGGCGGGGGGTACTAGGATGACAGGGGATGCAAAACATTAACAGTGTGATACGTTTTCATAACATGGTCACTACTGCCTACTTTCTCTTGTTATATTCTTATTTTACTGTTATATTGTTATTCCCATTGTTTTTATTCTTTTTGTAATATTTCTCTATTTTGTTTCCATTTAAACCCCCATTATTTACTTTTTACTTTTTTTTAAATTGATTTCAACTCTGTACACTGCTGCTGGAATTTTAATTTTCCTGAAGGAACTCTCCTGAAGGAATCAATAAAGTACTATCTATCTATCTATCTACACCTCTTATACTCACACTTTACCCTTTTCTTTGCAGATCCCGGTGCAGTGGTGGAGACTCACAGCGCGGTACCGTACGCGGTCATAGGGGGCGTGCTGGCGCTGCTGGTGTTCACCGTCATCTGCGTCCTCATCGTCACCGTCTGGTGCTCCGTTCGCCAAAAAGGTAAACATCGGTTTCAAAGTCCTAAGGCATAAGTCATTTAATTGCGGCTCGTACAGTGCACAAATTATGCCAGCTTATCTTCAGTATTTTTGAAACTTTCACTGAGGCAAACCCCCCACTAAAGGCTCTAAATCTGTCCAATAACAGTCTATCCGTCTATCCATTCACATAATGCTGAATTTACCCACTTTACTCACGCACATTACGTAAATATTTGTCTGTCAATTGAAAAATCATAAACGACACACACACAACAAGATAATGTGTGTCTATAACACACATAATAAACACCCGTCCGTCCATTCACGCACATGCACAATGCAAGCACCTGACATTTATTTACACATAATGTAAATAATTGTCTCTCCGTTTACATACACGGATCATTTTGTGTATCCTGATGAATACCATAATGTAAACAAACATCGGTTTATCCATTCACACCACTAAAGGCTCTAAGTCTGCCCAACAGTCTACTTGTCTATCCATTCACATAATGCTGAATTTACCCACTTTACTTACACACATTACGTAAATATTTGTCTGTCAATTGAAAAATCCTAAACGACACACACACAACATGAAAATGTGTGTCTATTCTCATATACAACACACGTAATAAACACCCGTCTGTCCATTCACGCACATTCACAATGCGAGCACCTGACATTTATTTACACAAAATGTAAATATTTGTCTCCAATTACATACACAGATCATTACCATGTATACTGATGCATACCATCATGCAAACAAACATTGGTTTATCCTTTTCACACCACTAAAGGCTCTAAATCTGTCCAATAAGAGTCTATTTGTCTGTCCATTCACATAATGCTGAATTCACCCAATTTACTCACGCTCATTAATTATTTCAGTCCATTGAAAAATCCTAAACGAAACATACACAATTAAAACATTTACAGTATGTATATACGCACACAAAAAACAAAAATATTTGCCTATTCCCTTATACAACACACATAATAAAGATCCGTCCGTCCAGTCACGCACATGCACAATGCAAGCACCTGACATTTATTTACACATAACGTAAATAATTGTCTCTCCGTTTACATGCACGGATCATTTTTGTGTATCCTGATGCATACCATAATGTAAACAAACATCGGGTTATCCATTCACACCACTAAAGGCTCTAAGTCTGTCCAACAGTCTACTTGTCTATCTATTCACATAATGCTGAATTTACCCACTTTACTCACGCACATTACGTAAATATTTGTCCGTCCATTGAAAAATCCTAAACGACACACACAACATGAAAATGTGTGTCTATTCTCATATACAACACACGTAATAAACACCCGTCTGTCCATTCACGCACATTCACAATGCGAGCACCTGACATTTATTTACACAAAATGTAAATAATTGTCTCTCCAATTACATACACATATCATTACCATGTATACTGATGCATACCATCATGTAAACAAACATTGGTTTATCCTTTTCACACCACTAAAGGCTCTAAATCTGTCCAATAAGAGTCTATTTGTCTGTCCATTCACATAATGCTGAATTCACCCAATTTACTCATGCACATTACTTAAGTATTTCCGTCCATTGAAAAATCCTAAACGAAACATACACAATTAAAACATTTACAGTATGTATATACGCAGACAAAAACAAAAATATTTGCCTATTCCCTTATACAACACACATAATAAAGATCATTCCGTCCGTCCAGTCACGCACATGCACAATGCAAGCACCTGACATTTATTTACACATAATGTAAATAATTGTCTCTCCATTTATATACGCAGATCATTATCATGTATCCCGATGCATAAAATGTAAAAACTTTGTCAGTCAATTCACTAACATGCACATTATAAATATGTGTCCCACCATATAGTGTTGTTTATCATAGTATGTCTATTCACACACAACAAGACACAAGTCACTTACACTCATCATGTATGTCAATACACCGAGACACTTAATGCACCTATTTCTCCCTGTTCCCATGTGCACCTATGGCATGTGTTTGTCTGTCCATTCACACGCAGTCTGATGAAAATGTCTTACCGTAGAGGCACACCTGCTCAGCGGCATTGTGGTTAGAGTGTCCGCCCCGAGATCGGTAGGTCGTGAGTTCAAACCCCGGCCGAGTCATTCCAAAAACTATAAAAATGGGACCCATTACCTCCCTGCTTGGCACTCAGCATCAAGGGTTGGAATTGGGGGTTAAATCATCAAAATGATTCCCAGGCGCGGCCACCGCTGCTGCTCACTGCTCCCCTCACCTCTCAAAGGGTTGGAAAGGGGTTAAATGCAGAGGACACATTTCACCACACCTAGAGTGTGTGTGACTGTCAGGTTCAACCCCTGATGACAGCTATTAAACAGTACAAGAAGCAAAGAATCAAACAGAGACAGAATTAAATTTGGCTCAATTTGAGGAGAAGCGTCTGGTCTGTACTCTTGTACAGTCTCCAGCACGCTCTGGAGTTTTACAAGCCTTCTTCTTGGTAGGTTTCCAAGACAGCTCTTGCACTCAATGTAACACAAAGTTTATGTGATAACTTAGAAACAATTATTCTAACAGTGACAATCATTGTTACTTTAACTTTATCTTTAACTTAACAACTGATTACAAGTTAACAATCGCGCGTCACGATGTGATTGCATAATGTTTGCTACCAGCGACGGCACATCCATATCTGGAATCTTTTAAAATGATGAGACGCTGTTCCGTGATGGACGACCTCGGACAGGCTAGTGGATGAGAGGAGCTCTTTTATGACTATGTGCGAGTGTATTAAGGCTCGTCCATTAAAATAAAACCTCCCTATCCTTTTAAGTGCCCACCCACCCACTCCGATGTTGGCAGCCTTCGACTGCGCACGTCAAGCTGCCAAGACGCAAATAACCGGGTCGGCCGTGAGGCAGACAAGCCGCCAGTTAACTTTCTACCAATCAGCATGGCGGCCCGACTATTAGGGCCGATCAATTTGGAGAAGAGGGGGCGAGGGAGTCATTTAGGCTTTTGTCCTGACTGTCAATACACAGGACTGTGGGGTGTGTGAATCATTCATGGCGCACACCGGCGTGTTATTGTGAACCAGTTTCTGTGTGATGCAAGCGCATAACCTTCCCTCCACCCTCTCTGCCTTCTTTTCCTCCTTAACCACCCGCCCCCCCACCACCACACCATTCCCAACCAACATTGCCCACACTCGACTTTTTAACTTCCACACGCTATAGGCTCGTACCGCACCCGAGAGCCCATTCTTGCTTGGTACTGACCTAACAAAGCCAACTAACGCATTTACCTGTCAGGTAAACAAGTAATGTAAATCCATCCGAAGCCAAGGACCCGCTAAGTCCCGCCCACTACATAAGTCTAAGTCGCGTCCACCTAAAGACGTGTCCACGGGGGTGACGACGACGAGAGAGGTGATACGTAACAAAGTTGGGGTGAAAGTCAGGGTTGGGGTTAGGGGCTAGGGCAGGGGTAGGGCACCTGTGGCTCTAGAGCCAGATGCGGCTCTTTTGATGACTTCATCTGGCTCTCAGATAAATCTTAGCTGGCATTGCTTAACACAGGGCTGTCCAAAGTGCGGCCCGCGTGTCATTTTTTAACGGCCCCACGGCACATTTTAAGAATACAATTTAAAAAAATTAAAAACATAAAAAGTGGTATAAAAGAGCAAACAGGTGAAATGTAACAAGAAATTGTTGCAATGCTTACTCTTATAACACAAAGCTGCCATGCAGGCTGTTTCTTTCTTTAAAAAAGAATAATGAATCAAAATCAATGTCATTTTGAATTATTGACCTATAAAGGCTTTGATTACATCACATTAAATATTAAACTTTGAGATATTTTTTGGGGAAAACGTTGCATATTTTGTGTTTGCCATATAAAAAACTGAGCTGTTTTTTTTTTTAAGAAGGGCCTAAAACAAACAAACAAAACATAAACAACAATAAAATAAAATAAAAAACGAATATATCTGAAGTTGATCTCGAGATTATTGTGCTAAAAGTAAACAGTAAAAAACATTTATAATTTATTTTTTAACACTTTAATGAGTAGGACACTTTTGGATCCCCAATTATTTTTTGTGTGATTTGTTTTTAAGTGCCATTGCTCAAAAAATAATAATGAATCAAAATCCAAAATTAAGGCTCCATTTATTATATAATTTCAAATATCCCACCTAAAAAAGTTATTGGGTGAAAATATTGCATATTTTGTGTTTTTAAAAAATGTTTTTTTCTAATGTTGATTTAGAGATTTAAAACTTGCATAATAATACAAATTATAATACTGAATAATGACACATTTTTAATATTTTTTTTGACCAAAACCCTTTGGGGTCCCCGGGATTATAACTGAGTGGAGGCCTAAATGTATATTTTTTATACATATATTGTATTGGTTTTTAAAATAAAAATTATGAAAATGGCCCCCGCTTGTTCTGATTTTTCAGTGTGCGGCCCTCAGTGGAAAAAGTTTGGACACCCCTGGCTTAACACGATAATTATGAATAATTCCGCTAGTAAGCACAGAGCTAAAAATAACGTTCAAAATACAAAACATTCTAATGCATTTTATCCATCCATCCTTTTTCTACCAGACTTGTTCAAGAAGTCGCATTAATGGTAAGAAGTATTTGACTTATTATTCGTTAACTTCAGAATAAGAATGTTATTAAAACTAATAAGGGATTTATTATACTCTAAACATGTTGGTCTTACTTAAAAATGCACACATTTAGTTGTACTCAGTGTTAAAAAATATTATATGGCTCTCACGGAAATACATTTTTAAATATTTGGCTTTCATGGCTCTCTCAGCCAAAAAGGTACCCGACCCCTGGGCTAGGGTTTAGGGTTAGGGAAGTAAAAGAATAGGGTAGAAGGTTGGTTATCAGTAGGGTTTAAACGTTGGTTGGGGTTTGGTTTGGGATCAATGGTTAGGGTTAGGGAATTAAAATAATAGGGTGTAAAGGTTGGTTAGGGAAGTAAAAGTACAGGCTAGAAAGGTTGGTTGACTTCAGGCTTGGGTAGGGTTTTGGTTGAGGTTGGGTTAAGATTGTGGTTGGGGTTAGGGAAGTAAAAGAATAGGGTTGAAATGTTGGTTAGGTTTTCAGGTTAGGTTTGGGATTTAGGGTGAAGATTACGGAAGTAAAATAATAGTGTGTAAAGGTTAGTTGGGGCTAGGGAAGTAAAAGTATAGGGTAGAAATGTTCGTTAAGGTTGGGGTTAAGTATGGGATTTATAGTTAGAGAACCAAAATAATATGGTGTAACGGTTGGTTAGGGAAGTAAAAGTATAAGGTAGAAAGGTTGTTTAACGTCAGGGTTAGCTTTGGGTTTTGGTTACGTTAGGGTTTTGGCTGGGGTTAAGTTAGGGTTGGGGTTAGGGTCGGTTTAGGGTTAATGTTGGGGTTAGGGAAGTACAAGAATAGGTTGGTTGAGGTTCGGGTTAGGTTTGGGATTTAGTATTAGGGCTAAAGAAGTACAAACTGTAGAATAATAGGGTGTAAAGGTTGGTTGGTGTTAGGGAAGTAAAAGTATAGGGTTGAAACGTTGGTTAGGGTTGGAGTTAAGTCTGCGTTTTAAAGTTAAGTTAGGGTTTTGGTTAAGTTAGGTTAGGTTAAGGTTGTGGTTGGTGTTAGGGAAGTAAGACAATAGGTCTAAAATGTTTGTTAGGGTCGGGGTTAGGTTTGGGATTTATGGTTAGGGATGTAAAATAATAGGGTGTAAAGGTTGATAGGGTTAGGGAAGTAGAAGTATAAGGTAGAAAGGTTAGTTATTGTCATGGTCAGGTTTGGGTTGAGGTTGGGTTAAGGTTGGGGTTAGGGAAGTAAATGAATAGGGTTGAAATGTTGGTTTGGGTTCGGGTTTGGTTTTGGATTTAGGTTTAGGGTTAGGAAAGTAAAATAATAGGGTGTAAAGGTTGGTTTGGGTTAGGGAAATTAAAAGTACAGGGTAGAAATGTTTGTTAGGGTTGGGTTTCAGTATGGGATTTAGGGTTGGAGAAGAAAAATAATAGTGTGTAAAGGTTGGTTAGAGTTAGGGAAGTAAATGTATTACGTAGCAAAGTTGGTTAACTTCAGGGTTACGTTAGGGTTTTGGTTAGTTAGGGTTGGGGTTAGGTTTAACGTTGGGGTTAAGGAAGTACAAGAATAAGTTTGAAAATATTGGTTAGGTTTGGGATTTAGGATTATGGTTAGGGAAGTAAAATAATAGGGTGTAAAGGTTGGTTGGTGTTAGGGAAGTAAAAGTATAGGGTTGGAACGTTGGTTAGGGTTGGGGATAGGTTTGGGATTTAAGGTCAGGTTGGGGTTAGGGTTTTGGTTTAAATTGGATTAAAGTTGTGGTTAGGGAAGGAAAGGAATAGGTTTGAAATGTTCGTTAGGTTTGGGAATTAGTTAGGGAATTAAAATAATAGGGTGTAAAGATTGGGTATGATTAGTGAAGTAAAAGTATAGGGTGGTAAGGTTGGTTATGGTCAGGGCTTGGTTTAGGTTGAGGTTGGGTTAAGGTTGTGGTTGGGGTTAGGTAAGAAAAGAATAAGGTTGAAACGTTGGTTAGGGTTGGGATTTAGGGTTAGAGAAGTAAAATATAGGGTCTAACGGTTGGTTGGGTTTAGGGAAGTAAAAGTATAAAATTGAAACGTTAGTTGATGTTAGGGTTAGGTTTGGCATTTAGGGTTAGGAAAGTAAAATAATAGGGTGTCAGGGTAGGTTAGGGTTAGGGTTGCATATAATCAGGCAAAAAAAAACATTACATTCAACCACCAAAATTCTACCAACTATAGTGCCTTGCATCAGACATCTTGGTTCAGATTACAAGTGTCCACTCTGACATTGTCATCATTATATTGTGGACACGTCTCTACGACGCGGTTCCCGCTTCCCGTGGGCGGGACTTAGCGTCTGCGGCCACTCGGCTCCGCCCTTCTCCAACAAGTCAGGGGAGCTGTGACTGGTGGTCGTGATTTAATAATGCCACACTAACCGTACCCTCCTCCCCCGATTTCCTTCCGGGTGTCTCTCCCCCACCCGCCCAACCCCCCCCACTCCCGCAGGCTCCTACCTTACCCACGAGGCCAGCGGCTTGGACGAGCACGGCGAGGTGCAGGAGGCCTTCCTCAACGGGAACGACGCCAGCCAGGGCAAGAAGGAGTACCTACTGTAGCCCTTTTTTCTCCCCTGTCACACACACACACACACACACACGCACACACACACACACACACACACGACTGTACATAAAAACAACACATGCATCAAAACTCGAGCGCCAAAAAATGATCTTTTCTGGGAAACGGGAGTGCCGTAATGTTCTGACCAGCTCAAAAAAAATGTTCCTCAATTGCCAAAAGCAGCTATGATTCCAGGAAATAATAGAAAGGAGTCTTTGGGAAGTGTTCATACTTAACAAAGCAAGCTTACCGTCTTGTTTGGCCTTCGACTCATTCGTATCCCTCCCTTTTTTTTCTAACCCTCCTCCTTTTTGTGGGCTCCCTGTAATGACAGGATTAGTGTGGAGCCTTGCAGACGAGGAAGAAAGGAGTTTGACTCGCAAAGACGATGAAGAATTATTTTAGAATGTCATTAGGAGGATAAAAAAAAAAACAAGGTTTAGAAGTCTTAATGGGAAGGGGCGGAAAAAGGGGATGACACACACACACACACACACACACATAAACATTGACAAAGCGAGTATACATATCTACGAAGTCCTTATTTGTATAAAAAAAAAACAGGGAAAAAAAGAACGGGAGCAGTAAATTAAACTTTTAAGAAAAGAAAATGTTTACTATCGCATTATGAAACTACTATACTAACAGAATATTAGCCTATAGAGCAAACTACTGTCAAGTGATCTTTAAAGAAAAAAAAATAGTTGTAAGAAAAACCAACAGAAAAAAAAAATGTCTTTATCAGAAAAAAGAAAAACTACGAAGGGCTGCGCTGGAACAAATTGATATGAGACTAAAGGTGCATTGTTGTGAGGGGGGGGGGAGAAAGTCGTGTTTTTTATCAAGAAATTGTTGTCATGTTCGGTAAAGTGTTAGTGGAAGACGTTGCGAGAGGAAATAATGGAAGTCGTCGATAAAATTAGGTCAAAGTACTCGGCCTCTGGAGCGTGATATGTCACCTCGTGGTGTTTTGTATATATATATATATATATATATATATATACACAATATATATAATTTTTGAAGCTTTGTGATATTTATTGGACTGAGAATGGTTAATGTTGCCCTTTTTTCTCATGGTTACCCCTGGTACCCTTCTGTGAAGGTACACACACACACAAAAAGGCAAAATAAAAAGCTAACTTTAGATGCACACGTAGCTGAATGACGTCTTGTGTAGTTTATTGGACTTAAGTTCCGTTTATAATTTTATATATATATAAATATGTATGTATGTACATATGTACATACATACATATATATATATGTATGTACATATATACATACATATATACACATATGTAAATACATATATATATATATATATACATATGTATATACATACATGTATATGTACATGTGTATATATATACATACATACATACATGTACATATATACATACATACATGTATATACACCATATACATGCATGTTTATACAAACATGTACATACATGTATATGTTGGTATATACATGCATGTATGTACTGCATGTACATATATATATACACACATGTATGTATACATATATATACACATGTATGTATATATGTACATGTATGTAAGTATATATGTACATGAATGTACTTATGTATATATATAAATATATACACGTATGTATATGCATATTTATATATGTATTTACATATGTATCTAAATATATACATGTATATGTGTATGTACGTATGTACTGTATGTATGTGTGTATGTACATTATATATGTATATATGTATGTACATATGCAAATACTGTACATACATAAATGTATATATTTATGTGTGTGTATGTATGTAAGTGTATATGTATATGCACACGTGTACATATATATATATATATTTATCTACATATGTATGTATGTAGATATGTATACACATACAGTATATACATGTGTGTATATATATATGTCTTTTTTTTTTACCCAGAAAGTCCTATTGAGATTGAAAATCCATTTTCCAAGGGAGTCCTGCCACACACATGCATACACCAGCACGGGTGAAGTGTCTTGCCCAAGGACACGACGGCAGTGACTAAGATCACGGAGCATTCCATTTATTCTTAAACACTAGACCGTCACTATCTGCATTTAGGATCCTGTGGGTATTTTGACATTTGGTTAAACAACAATGTATTCATAAAACTCGACCATTTTTTAAAATATCCCAAAAAAAAAAGCAGGAAATCCTCATGTTACGACTTTGCTCTCATAACTTTGCAACCTTTTCTCATATCCTTTTCAGCGTGGTTTTCCCCTCGTAGAGAAGGTCTCATTGAGGTTTTTTTTTTTTAAATGGATTATTCTAGTTTGAACAAATATTGATTGTTGTTACTGTTTATTATTATTATTATTATGATTATTGACGTTGTTACTATGACAATTGTAAATGTTCTGAAATGTACACTTCCCATGCTTTGTTTTTAATTCCCCTGTAGAGTAGCTGCTGTCTTCTTTATTTTTTTTTTCTACTATTTTCCTATAACCTATCCGCTTTCTCGCTCTCCCTTTTACTCTCCTCCTTCCTCCCTTTCTCGGTCCTTCACTGTTGATTTTGAGTGTCCATGTGTCATTGTTGATATGTAGGTAACTATTTCTTTTTAGGGCAAAGATACAAAAGCACGACAAAATAAAGAAAAAATTAAAAAAAAAGAATTTGGAAAAAAGAAAAAAAAGAAAACCCTTGTTTTGTTTTTCTTTGGTGTAATTAGCGGGTGATGTTTTGTTTCCATCAGAGAAAATTGATTGGGAATAGTGGAGTATAAGGCGGGGAGATAAAGTCGAGTAAACAACACAAGTGTGGTTGCCGCTGATGAATCATCAGGCTGTGTTTGTGCAAAAAAAAAAAAAAAAAGGTCTCCGCCATTAAGATGCACGCAGTCAATACCGATTCCGTGGAGAAGCACTCAACATGTCCGTCCGCGCTCTGGGCTGGATTTGAAAGCGAAGGTCGCCGGGTGACGACGGATCAATGGCGTTCTTCGGCGGGAGGCCGTCGTAAAGAAAGATTGTCAAACGGCAATCAAAGTAATGGACCGCCACCCAGCAGGAGTCGGACACTCCAGCACGTAGAAGACATGTCTGCGCTTTATTACCATGTAAAAGGTAGCCAATCCTATCATGGCTGCTATGATGGATAGCTAATAAAACTGCAAATATCGCCCTTTTATTCGCCTTCATCTTTTATTTATTCATTTATTTTTCCCCCCCCAGTGGGCTACACGGCAAGCTCGTAATAGGAAAACAAAACAAGCGCTCGGGGTTGTGTTTTTATAAAGCTCCGGTCGGACCGATGATTGAAAAAAAATGACAAAGACGTTGTAATTTTAATGCCAAGTCAGTAGTTGGCGCTGTACAGGAAAAAAAAACATGTCACAAAAAGCCATCCATCTTCTTTCGCTTATCCGAGGCCGGGTCGCGGAGGCAGCAGACTAAGCAGAGAATGTCATGCCCATGGGATCAGGTTTTGTTTTTGTCATGTTTGGTTTAATTTTTTTGCACACTCTGTTCCTGTTCCTGCACTTCTTTGTTTTCTTTGTTACCATGCCAACTCATTGATTTTCACCTTGCCCTCATGTCACGCCCCTCTCCCCATGTCATGCACTTGTTTTCAATCATCACAGCTATTATTTAAACCGGAAGTCAGCCTGGCAACTTTACACATCCCTCAACCCGATTCATGCCAAGACATGCTGTTTATTCCCTCCTGCTCATGTCAAGTAAGTTTTTGGTTCAGTTATGTCACAGATGTTAAGTTTTGTTTTCAGTAGTCAAGTTAGTTCTGCGCCATTTGTTTGCCTTTTGTTGTAGTTTATTTGTGTTAGTAATAAATTCAAATGTACTTAGATTCACGTCTCGCTCGTGCCAATTTCCCTGTGCGTTGGAAAAACTAACTATCCTATAGTCCTGACAGGGAAGCCCAGACTTCCCTCACCCCAGCCTCTTCGTCCACATCGTCCCCGAGGTGTTACAGGAAACAAAACATGTCACAAAAATCTATTCGTCTTCTTTCGCTTATCCGAGGTCGGGTCGCGGGGCCGGCAGCCTAAGCAGGGAAGCCCAGACCCTCCTCTCCCCAACTACTTCATCCAGCTCCTCCCGGGGGATCCCGAGGCATTCCCAGGCCAGCCAGGAGACATAGTCTTCCCAACGTGTGATGAATGAAAAAATACTTTGTGTCACGTCTCAGCTTACTTGCAGGTAAAAACATGATTTATTCCTCAAAATCAAAGTATTACAAAAAAAAAAATAAGCAGAAAACAAGCCAACAGAATTACTGTGAATTGATTAACATGGACCCCAACTTAAACAAGTTGAAAAACGTATTTGGATGGTTGGTACCATTTAGTGGTCAATTTTATGGAATATTTACTGTACTGTGCAATCTACTAATAAAAGTTTTAATCAACCAATCAAAAAACGTGCTTGATCGCACTTGAAGCTGAAGCAGATTCTTTTTTTTGTTTGTTTTTTGTTTAGTTTTTTTGTCATGAAAAAGGGAGGTTTTTTGGTTTGGTGCACTAATTGTAAGTGAATCTCGTGTTTTTTTATGTTGATTTAATTATATATATATATATATATATATATATATATATATATATATGAAAAATTCCTCTGCGGCCCGGTGGTTGGGGACCACTGAGATACACAACATTTTAAGGTGAAATTATTGCATCTTACCATATTTTGTTTTACATTTTAGTTTAGAAAAAATCTACTATTAAAATGCTTTTTAAAAATTGTGTAACATTAATATTCACTGATAGAAAAGGCCTTCTGGGGCCAAACATCTCTGGTTTAATAGGTACAATGAAACACAATTAAGCGTATAAAATCAACGTATTTTTCCATTCTCCTGCTACTTTAAAACCTCTTAAGGCCCAAGCTGTTTGTTTACATGTTTTTTTTAATTTTTCTTTGCTATTTGGGCTTATAGGACCCTAATTAAAATAAAAACTAAAAAGCATCTTTTGATATGATGTACTTAGTCCATAAGTACAGAAAAGTGTACTTTATGTTTCAAATTTTTACACTTTTTTTTTTTTTTTCAAAATTCCATTGTATGCTATACTATTCTGACACCACCAGATGGCAGTATAAGTGTCCACATAAGTGGCCATAAGACCCCAATTCAGTAGTGTACACAAGTTTGGCAATAAGAGCCAAAAGGTGCTGTCCACGCATGTGGCCACTAAGGCCTTTACTTGTGATGCCTCTCTTTCAAACTTTAGTCAAGGGTCCCTAAACGCACCACAGTTATGGGCAATGAGACGCAGAAGTGGAACTCATACATAACTTTCTCCTACATCCCACAAATATATTTTATAGTATTACTCTCTTCTATCAGCTCGTCCTTGTTCCACATTTTTGGTGCTGCGTGGGAATGCTTAAGCTGATGACATCATGACGAATGTGTTGAGTGAAGTGTTAGACGCTCGGTTTGACGCTCGGTTTGCCGCTCTGCAGGCGGAACAAACCATTTAGCATGTTTTATTGGAGGTGTAAGGTCATTGGACGTTCTTAATGTGAGTCAAACAACCTTATACTGTAATTGAACTTTAACGGCTATATTTATTCCATTGTTTTTATAACACAGACTTTTTTTCAATTACAGGTGCGAAAATATCTCCCAACTTCACAAAAGCGCACTTTACAAAGGACCTGTCTGAGTGCGGCAATGCTGTTTGTACACAACAAAAAGGTTGGAAAAAGCGGATTAAAAAAAACGACTTGAAGTAGAGTCAACAGCTATTGCATGTATTTTATCTCGCCTAATATTTACCGCTAATGCTCCTTCGGTCAAAAAACGGCAATCTCTAATCATTACCGGGTTAAAAAATAAAGGTTTTGTTAGTGGTCAGCACCTTTATCTACCTCTGCATGCACTTCAAAATGTCTTAGTTGCGTATACAGGAGTAGTGACGGCACAGTACTACAAGGGGGTAATGTTGCTCTATGTTTTATTAAATATATGCACAATATACATAATAATGCACAATACTAAATATATATATAAACTAGGCTAGAGAATGAAGTGTGACCAAAATCCAAGAGTGTGTGGTGTTAGACTATGTGTGGGTGATTACCTGAGTGTTTTACCTAGTGTTGGCTCGAGAGGAGGTACAAGGCATGAAGGCTGTCCGTGGGGGCAGGCAGATGGCAGGGCTATATATATATATATACACAGTATATGTATGTGTGGGAAAAATCACAAGATTACTTCATCTCTACAGAACTGTTTCATGAGGGGTTCCCTCAATAGTCGGGAGAATATATATATATATATATACATACATACATACAGTATATATCAATCAATCAATGTTTATTTATATAGCCCCAAATCACAAATGTCTCAAAGGACTGCACAAATCATTACGACTACGACATCCTCGGAGGAACCCACAAAAGGGCAAGGAAAACTCACACCCAGTGGGCAGGGAGAATTCACATCCAGTGGGACGCCAGTGACAATGCTGACTATGAGAAATCTTGGAGAGGACCTCAGATGTGGGCAACCCCCCCCCCCCTCTAGGGGACCGAAAGCAATGGATGTCGAGCGGGTCTAACATGACACTGAAAGTTCAATCCATAGTGGCTCCAACACAGCCGCGAGAGTTCAGTTCAAGCGGATCCAAGACAGCAGCGAGAGTCCTGTCCACAGGAAACCATCCCAAGCGGAGTCGGATCAGCAGCGTAGAGATGTCCCCAACCGATACACAGGCGAGCGGTCCATCCTGGGTCTCGACTCTGGACAGCCAGTACTTCATCCATGGTCATCGGACCGAGGGGGGACATAGGAGAAAAAAGAAAAGAAGCGGCAGATCAACTGGTCTAAAAAGGTCTATTTAAAGGCTAGAGTATACAGATGAGTTGTAAGGTGAGACTTAAATGCTTCTATAGATATATCTATATCTATACATATATATACATGTGTATATATACTATAATATATATATATATATACACACACAGCGTACATATAAAAGGTTGATGGAGGGTTTTAAAGTTGTTTTAGAGGGCTTTGAAGGCAACAACGGAAACTACCACTAGCTGCATTTTGCAAGCTTTTTTTTTTTTTTTTTAATCATCTTTAGGATTCTTAAAAAAAGAAGACACGTGTTTATGTCTCTCAGAACAATTGTGAATAGGTCAAATCCCCCCAGAAAGTGCAGTCCCCCTTCAAACGAGCATGGTGGTGTCCTAATACTTTTGCACTTCACCAGCAAGCATCCTGACAGGATGACAGATGACAGACGTCATTATTTTATTTTGTGTTTTTTTTTTTCAGGCGCCGCAATCATCGACGGGTCTAATCAATAGACACGAGCGCAAATGAAACGCTGACGGGAAGCAAACGTATTCATCCCCGCTTGAGTTTATGGGGCCATAATGTTGCCAATAATGACAACACCGAGTCATCCAACGCTCCTTTTGAGCAACTGGCTTCGGCCGACTGGACGAGGTTGCCCGTTTACGACCTTCATGTTTGACCTGCATGAGCTGCAGTCCGAGCGGGGACGTCTTTTAAGCTAAAGCAGCCGCCGACTTGTACCTGTCCTCCCGAGTGGAGGATGTAAGGAAGGTGTGTAATGACTGATGATTTGGCAGCGTGACCCTTTGTCGGGTGTGTTTGAAGAGGCATCGACTGAGAGTGTTCAGGCATAATCAGGAAGCTCAGAGCTTTCAGGCGGACGGAACGATTGAGCGGGCAGGAGGAACCTAAAAAAACAAAAAAAAAATCCATATATTTTACCTCTTCTACCTTGAGCAGGTTTCTCTCAACATGGTCTACCTTAGTGGTTTTGAAGTGGTGAAATACGAGGGACTCAGTGACATAGTGGTTAGGGCAGGGGTCGGCAACCCGAAATGTTGAAAGAACCATATTGGACCAAAAAAAACGAAAAAAGTACAAAATATGATTCAGTAGTATCGCGGTGCTATAGTAATACCGGTACAATGTACAACTTGAAATGCACAGCATAAAATGTTTAGTGGACAAAATGAGACAAAGAAGGAGTGGCATAAATCACATCTTTCTGTGGCAGCGTCAGAGAAAGTTGTACATCTTAACAAACTACGGTGAGTTCAAGGATCACTAAAATTTGTAGGACAAAACGGTGCTTACCAAAAAGTTTCATCAGTGAAGCATGTATAACATAATCGGTGGGATTTGGAACAAATTAGGAAAGTTTGTGTCATGTTTAGGATATAAAAACGATTCCAAAAAATTTTTCTTCAACTTATATTTTACCCCCTCTACCTTAAACAGGTTTCTCTCAAAATGGTCTACATTAGTGGTTTTGAAGTGGTGAAATACGAGGGACTCAGTGACATAGTGGTTAGGGCAGGGGTCAGCAACCCGAAATGTTGAAAGAGCCATATTGGACCAAAAACACACACACAAAAAAAAAAAGTACAAAATATGATTCAGTAGTATCGCGGTGCTATAGTAATACCGGTACTATGTACAACTCTAACACACAGCATAAAATGTTTGGTGGACAAAATGAGACAAAGAAGAAGTGGAATAAATCACATCTTTCTGTGGCAGCATCGGAGAAAGTTGTACATCTAAACAAACTACGGTGAGTTCACGAAATCGCTGAAATTAGTAGGACAAAACGGTGCTTACCAAATACTTTCATCAGTGAAGCATGTATAACGTAAACGGTGGGATTTGGAACAATTAGGAAAGTTTGTGTTGTGTTTGGAAAATATTGTAGCTGAGATAGGCGCCAGCGGCCCCCGCGACCCCAAAAGGGAATAAGTGGTAGAAAACGGATGGATGGATGTTAAAAACAAAACAAAAAATGTTTTCTTCATCTTATATCTTACCCCCTCTACCTTGAGCAGGTTTCTCTCAAAATGGTCTACCTTAGTGGTTTTGAAGTGGTGAAATACGAGGGACTCAGTGACATAGTGGTTAGGGCAGGGGTCGGCAACCCAAAATGTTGAAAGATCCATATTGGACCAAAAACACAAAAAAAATGAAAAAAGTACAAAATATGATTCAGTAGTATCGCGGTGCTATAGTAATAGCGGTATAATGTACAACTCTAACGCACAGCATTAAATGTTTGGTGGACAAAATGAGACAAAGAAGAAGTGGAAAAAATCACATCTTTCTGTGGCAGCGTCGGAGAAAGTTGTACATCTAAACAAACAACGGTGAGTTCAAGGGTCACTACAATTAGTAGGACAAAACGGTGCTTACCAAATACTTTCATCAGTGAAGCATGTATAACATAAACGGTGGGATTTGGAACAATTAGGAAAGTTTGTGTCATGTTTAGGATATATATTAAAACGAACAAAAAAAATGTTTTCTTCATCTTATATTTTACCCCTTCTACCTTAAACAGGTTTCTCTCAAAATGGTCAACCTTAGTGGTTTTGAAGTGGTGAAATACGAGGGACTCAGTGACATAGTGGTTAGGGCAGGGGTCGGCAACCCAAAATGTTGAAAGAACCATATTGGACCAAAAACACACAAAAAACTAAAAAAGTACCAAATATGATTAATTAGTATCGCGGTGCTATACTAATAGCGGTATAATGTACAACTCTAACACACAGCATAAAATGTTTGGTGGACAAAATGAGACAAAGAAGGAGTGGCATCAATCACATCTTTCTGTGGCAGCGTCGTAGAAAGTTGTACATCTAAACAAACTACGGTGAGTTCACGAAATCGCTGAAATTAGTAGGACAAAACGGTGCTTACCAAATACTTTCATCAGTGAAGCATGTATAACATAAACGGTGGGATTTGGAACAATTAGGAAAGTTTGTGTTGTGTTTGGAAAATATGTTAAAAGAAAAAAAAAATGTTTTCTTCATCTTATATTTTACTCCCTCTACCTTGAGCAGGTTTCTCTCAAAATGGTCTACCTTTGTGGTTTTGAAGTGGTGAAATACGAGGGACTCAGTGACATAGTGGTTAGGGCAGGGGTCAGCAACCCAAAATGTTGAAAGAGCCATATTGGACCAAAAACACACAAAAAAACGAAAAAAGTACAAAATATGATTCAGTAGTATCGCGGTGCTATAGTAATACCGGTACTATGTACAACTCTAACGCACAGCATAAAATGTTTGGTGGACAAAATGAGACAAAGAAGAAGTGGAATAAATCACATCTTTCTGTGGCAGCGTCGGAGAAAGTTGTACATCTAAACAAACTACGATGAGTTCAAGGATCGCTGAATATAGTAGGACAAAACGGTGCTTACCAAATACTTTCATCAGTGAAGCATGTATAACATAAACGGTGGGATTTGGAACAATTAGGAAAGTTTGTGTCGTGTTTGGAAAATATGTTAAAACAAAAAAAAAAATGTTTTCTTCATCTTATATCTTACCCCCTCTACCTTGAGCAGGTTTCTCTCAAAATGGTCTACCTTGGTGGTTTTGAAGTGGTGAAATACGATGGACTCAGTGACATAGTGGTTAGGGCAGGGGTCGGCAACCCGAAATGTTGAAAGAACCATATTGGACCAAAACTACACAAAAAAAATTCGTCTGGAGCCTCAAAAAATTAAAAGCCTTATTTAATGAAGGCAAAACATGATGTAAGTGTCCATATTAGCATATTAGCTATATTAGCCTACTATCAAAGGCTGAAGCAAATATTTCTTGACAGAAATGTTGTATTTTAATTTTATACTACACATTTTTGCAACTTTGGAAATCATGAGTAAAATGGAGGCTTCTAGACCGGTCGGCGGACCGGTACCGTTCAGACGCGGTATAGTACCGAATATGATTCATTAGTATCGCGGTGGTATACTAATACCGGTAGAATGTACAACTTTGACGCACAGCATAAAATGTTTGGTGGACAAAATGAGACAAAGAAGGAGTGGCATAAATCACATCTTTCTGTGGCAGCATCGGAGAAAGTTGTACATCTAAACCAGGGGTCTCAAACTCAATTTTCCTGGGGGCCACTGGATGCAGAGTTTGGGTGAGGCTGGGCTGCGGGAAAAAAAGATATTTAAAAAATTTTTTTTAAATGTCTTTATTTTTATTTTCAACACAAAATAAAATATAAAATTAAATGAACAAAATGAGAATTAAGAAATGTAAGGCAATGCTAATTAAATAATAAAAAAAAACTAATAACGGTTTGATTTGGTCCAGGTTATCGGGGACTGTTATTACTGACGGACAGGTGTCGCGGTGTGACTGCAGCCAGGCATGTAAGAAAACTCTCATCTCCATGGCAACGTCTCTGTCGCTCTCCCTCCATTGCTGCTTTTCCACTAATGCATGGGTAGGCAACCCAGAACGTTGAAAGAGCCATTTTGGAGCCAAATAACACAAAGCTGTCAAGCCCCATTCATTAAAAACTCGCAGGCCGCACTAACATTAAACTTTCTTATTAAGGTGGGGGCCGCAAAATTACGTCTCGCGAGAAACATGTCTGAGACCCCTGATCCAAACAAACTACGTTGAGTTCAAGGATCGCTGAAATTAGTAGGACGAAATGGTGCTTACCAAATACTTTCATCACTGAAGCATATTTTACATAAACGGTGGGATTTGTAACAATTAGGAAAGTTTGTGTCATCTTTAGAATATATGTTAAAACAAACCCCCAAAAAAATTCATCTTTTTTACATTTTCACACATCTATGAAGGAGGTCCAGGGAGCCACTGGGGCGGCGTCAAAGAGCCACATGCGGTTCTAGAGCCGCGTCTTGCTGAACCTGGGGTTAGGGTGTCCGCTCTAAAATTGGTAGGTTGTGAGTTCAAACCCCGGCCGAATCATACCAAAGACTATAAAAATGGGAGCCATTACCTCCATGCTTGGCACTCAGCATCAAGGGTTGAAATTGGGGGTTCAATCACCAAAAATGCTACTGCTCACTGCTCCCCTCACCTTCCAGGAGGTGAACTTTTCACCACACCTACTGTGTTTGTCTGACAATCATTGGTACTTTAACTTAACTTTTACTGGACACATTAAGGCAGTCTGGTCCAGTTCCGTCCTGTGATGATCCGTTGCCCGGATCTGTCATGATCCGTGGCCAGGATCATGTTTCTGTTCTGTTAGTTTTGGACTCCCTTAGTTCCTGTTTGTGCACCTTTGGGTTTGTTTTAGTTTCCATGGGGATTAATTGGGTTCACCTGCCTCTGGTTAGTGGTCGGCACGCTCAGCAACTGTCAACCACTAATCCATTTTCTACCGCTTATTCCCTTCGGGATGGCGTGGGGCGCTGGAGCCTATCTCAGCTAAAATCGGGCGGAAGGCGGGGCACACGCTGGACAAGTCGCCACCTCATCGCAGGGCCAACATAGATCAACATTCACACTCACATTAGAGAGAGTTACGTTAGGTAGTCCTTGTTTTTATGTGCTGGCCTTCGCCATAACTCTCATGCTATCGAAATCTCTTTGGTATTCTTGTGTTTTGCATGATTTATGGCCAATAGATCATTCCTACCTCACGCTTTGGTCCAGAGTTTTACATCTGCATTCCTGGGAGAGCGACCCCCGCATAAAGACAATAATAATAATAATAATAATAGATTTTATTTGTAAAAAGCATTTTACATTGAGCAAATAACCTCAAAGTGCTGCAGTGTATTAAAAAATATATATAATTTAAAAAAAAAATTATAATAAAAATATAGTTAAAATAAATAAAATGTAAAAACTAGAACAGCCTAATAACAAGATCTAGTATGCATATATATATATATATAAAGACTTTTTTTAAAAAAGAAGGGTTTTAAAGCCTTTTTTAAAAGCATCCACAGTCTGAGGTGCCCTCAGGTGTTCAGGGAGAGCGTTCCTCAGACTTGGAGCAGCGGAGCAGAAAGCCCGGTCTCCCATAATTCGACGTGACAGGATCATGTTTTGTTTTAGCTTAATACTCCCTTAGTTCTGTTCAAGCACCCCTGGGGTTTGTGTTTCTTGGTTTGCCATGGGTGCTGATTATTTTCCCCTGCCTCTGATTAGTGATCGGGACGCTCACCTGCTTCCGGGCACTAATCAGAGAGCTGCAGTCGTGGTCTAAAGTTGACATACCTTTGTAAAGAACATATGTCTTGACTTTCCAATAGTTTCTACAACTTTATTTTTTTGTGGTAAAAAGATTGAAACACATACAAAATTTGTGAAGTTTGGTTATTTTATGAATTTATTTTGGCTCTACTGAAAATGTGAGCAAATCTGCTGGGTCAAAAGTATACATACAGCAATGTTAATATTTGGAAAGTTTCAGTGCAAAAAGGCGCTTTTGGTTGCCATCCACAAGCTTCTGCTTGAATTTCTGACCACTCTTGACAAAATTGGTGCAGTTCAGCTAAATGTGTTGTTTTTCTGACATGGACTTGTTTCTTCAGCATTGTCCACACGTTTAAGTCAGCACTTTGGGAAGCCCGTTCTTAAAACTTAATTCTAGCCTGATTTAGCCATTCCTTTCCCACTTTTGATGTGTTTTTTGGGGTCATTGTCCTGTTGGAACACCCAACTGCACCCAAGACCCAACCTCTGGTCTGATGATTTTAGGTTTTTCCAGAGAATTTGGAGGTAATCCTCCTCTTTCATTGTCCCATTTACTCTCTGTAAAGCACCAGTTGGCAGCAAAACAGGCCCAGATCATAATACTACCACCACCATGCTTGACGGTAGGTTAGGTGTTCCTGGGATTAAAAGCCTCCAAACATATTTCTGGGTGTTGTGGCCAAACAGCTCAATTTTTGTGTCATCTGACCACAGAACATTCCTCCAGAACAGGGGTAGGGAACCTATGGCTCTCGAGCCAGATGTGGCTCTTTTGATGACTGCATCTGGCTCTAGAATAAATCTGAGCTGACGTTGCTTAACACGATAAGTAATGAATAATTCCACTTGTAATCACAGTGTTAAAAAAAAAGTTCAAAATGTAAAACTTTCTCATGCATTTTTAATCCATCCATCCGTTTTTTCTACCGCACCAGTTCAAGAAGTTGCGTTAATGGTAAGAAGTAATTTATTTATTATTGGTTAGTGTGGGGCTTGCCCTCCTGGGGGCTCTTCAGACCACCAAGCACCGACTTAAGAGCCTGTTTTAGGGTTATAATATTGTTTTATTTTTCAATAAGTCTCTCAGTTGCTTTCCAGCAATTGTCTTTTCCTCTTTCGTTCTCGCTCTGGCTCCAGCCCCAACCCCGTCTCTCCTCCTGGTTGCTGCTTATAAACAGAGCGACAGGTGATTAGATAACAAGGCCCAGGTGGGCCATCTATGCACCTGTCACTGATTTTGAGGCCAATCCTGGCAACACCCCACTTCGCTGCAGGCCCGCAGACCACGCCCCCTCCACAGTTAGCTTCAGAATAACAATGTTATTACAAAGAATAAGAGACCTGTTATACTCTAGAAATGTTGGTCTTACTTAAAATGCACGCATTTAGTTGTGTTCAGTGTTGAAAAAAATATTATATGGCTCTTAGGGAAATACATTTTAAAATATTTGGATTCTTGGCTCTCTCAGCCAAAAAGGTTCCCGACCCCTGGTCCAGAAGGTCTTATCTTAGTCCAGGTGATGTCAGATGAAATAAAAATTGAGCCGTTTGGCCAC
The DNA here is from genome assembly GCF_033978795.1 of Nerophis ophidion. Lineage (NCBI taxonomy): Eukaryota > Metazoa > Chordata > Actinopteri > Syngnathiformes > Syngnathidae > Nerophis > Nerophis ophidion. The sequence goes on from NC_084621.1 coordinate 8,232,555, forward strand.
AATACCCAGAAATATGTTGGGTGTTGTGAATGTTTTTTGTATTGTTGAATGTGTTTTGTGACCAACAATTATCTGCTTCAATCCCCCAAAAAATCACAAGAATTGTAGAACTGACTGGAAACTCAAGACAGCCATGACTTTATGTTCTTTATAAACTTTTGACCACGACTGTATTTATTCCTGCCTCTCTCTTTGTTTGCGTCAAGCAACATTACTTTAGTAAATACTAGCTTCTGATTCCTGTTTCTGTGCTAAGCTTTCCTGCTAGCTTTTTGCTTAGCTTCCCGTGCTATCAGCAGACTTTCCTGTACTTTTGTATTTGGCCCATGTCACGCCCATGGGAGCATGTTTGGTTTTATTTTTTGGACACGCCGTTCCTGTTCCTGCACTTCCTCGTTTGCCTTATTGCCATAGCAACTCGTTAGTTTTCACCTTGTCCTCATGTCTCACAGCTGTTTGTAATCACCACAGTATTATTTAAGCCTCAGTTACCAGGTAGTCAGCCTGGCAACATCACCTTCTCACGTCTACCACCTGCTAGGCACCTTGCTAGGATCCATGTCTCGTTCACGTTTCCATGTCAAGTCAGTTTTTGTTTATAGTTAATAGTCAATCGCCTTTGTGCTAGTCTTTTGTTTCATTAGTCAGTTTTTGTACCGCCATTGTGCGCGCTTTTTGTTGGTTCCGGTTTTTAGTTATAGTGAGAAAATAAAAAGATGTCTCTACCTTCACACCTTTTCCGTTTCCACTCTACTCGCTTTACACCTCGGGAAAACTAAGTCCAAGTTTGACAGCCTGATGGATAATAAATCATTGTCCTACCTGCACACTGCCTCCGGAGTTCTGTCTGCATCCTGGGAGCACCAACACAAATATTGGCAGACACAAGGTAAATGTTTTTTTCTTTTTTTATTGTAGCAACATGGTGGTTAATATTTGGGAGCGCACCAACGAGACTTTTTGTGTGTGTTCGTGTTGACATTTAAGCTTGCTGTAAGGATGTGGTGAAGTCCGGATTAAATAGAAATTGTTGACCCATTTTATATATATATATATATATCTTTATATATATATATATATATGTGTGTGTGTATATGTATATATATGTGTATATGTATATATATATGTGTATGTATATGTATGTGTATATAGATGTATGTAAATATATATGTATGTATATATATATATATGTGTGTGTGTATATATGTACATATATGTGTATGTATATATATATGTATGTATATATATGTATGTGTGTGTATATATATATATATATATGTATATATATATGTATGTATGTATATATATATGTATATATATATATATATATAGTGGATCTAACATAATAGTGTGTGAGTCCAGTCCAAAGTGGATCTAGCATAATAGTGAGAGTCCAGTCCATAGTGGATCTAACATAATATTGACAGTCCAGTCCATAGTGGATCTAACATAATAGTGAGAGTCCAGTCCATAGTGGATCTAACATAATAGTGAGAGTCCAATCCATAGTGGATCTAACATAATAGTGAGAGTCCAGTCCATAGTGGATCTAACATAATAGTGAGAGTCCAGTCCATAGTGGATCTAACATAATAGTGAGAGTCCAGTCCATAGTGGATCTAGCATAATAGTGAGAGTCCAGTCCATAGTGGATCTAACATAATAGTGTGAGTCCAATCCATAGTGGATCTAACATAATAGTGAGAGTCCAGTCCATAGTGGATCTAACATAATAGTGTGAGAGTCCAGTCCATAGTGGATCTAACATAATAGTGAGAGTCCAGTCCATAGTGGATTTAACATAATAGTGAGAGTCCAGTCCATAGTGGATCTAACATAATAGTGAGAGTCCAGTCCATAGTGGATCTAACATAATAGTGAGAGTCCAGTCCATAGTGGATCTAGCATAATAGTGAGAGTCCAGTCTATAGTGGATCTAACATAATAGTGAGAGTCCAGTCCATAGTGGATCTAACATAATAGTGAGAGTCCAGTCTATAGTGGATCTAACATAATAGTGAGAGTCCAGTCCATAGTGGATCTAACATAATAGTGAGAGTCCAGTCTATAGTGGATCTAACATAATAGTGTGAGAGTCCAGTCCATAGTGGATCTAGCATAATAGTGAGAGTCCAGTCCATAGTGGCTCTAACATAATAGTGAGAGTCCAGTCCATAGTGGATCCAACATAATAGTGAGAGTTCAGTTTATAGTGGATCTAACATAATAGTGAGAGTCCAGTCCATAGTGGATCTAACATAATATTGACAGTCTAGTCCATAGTGGATCTAACATTATAGTGAGAGTCCAGTCCATAGTGGATCTAACATAATAGTGAGAGTCCAATCCATAGTGGATCTAACATAATAGTGAGAGTCCAGTCCATAGTGGATCTAACATAATAGTGAGAGTCCAATCCATAGTGGATCTAACATAATAGTGAGAGTCCAGTCCACAGTGGGGCCAGTAGGAGACCATCCCAAAGGGAGACCAGTCAGCATCGCAGAGATGTCCCCAACCAATGCACAGGCCAGCGGTCCACCCCGGGTCCCGACTCTGGACAACCAGCACTTCATCCATGGACACCGGACCTGTGTACCCCACCCCCCAGCGACAAGGGAGAGGGGGGCAAAGGAGAAAAGAAAAGAAACGGCAGATCAACTGGTCTAAAAAGGTGGGTTCTATTTAAAGGCTAGAGTATACAAATGATTTTTAAGACGGGACTTAAATGCTTCTACTGAGTTTGCATCTCAGGCATTCCAGACTACTGGAACCCGAATAGAAACCTTTTTTTGGCCTCTGGGAATCACTAATAAGTCGGAGTTCTATAAAAAACTGTGACAATTTCAGGCCTTTTAGGTAGCATGAGCTTCAAAAGAACTGCGCCTAGAGTTAACATGCAGCTTTTTGGACCGGAGACACTTCACACTGCGATTCGAACTCTCGATATCATGCCCGTCTGTTCCTGGACTATTCCACAAATTGAATTGAACGTGTTTGGGTACGTTAAAGCCCTCGCCAAGATAACAATAATTGGATAAATTGTTAGCGTGTAATGATTTAAAAACGTGAACAATACCAGAGTGGCCTCTTCAGTTTCTAAAACCCTCTTTGCGGAACAAAAAGAAAAAGACAACAAAAAAGACGAGACTCATATTGCTTTCCATGTTTCTTCCACCACATCAGAGATAGACGAACAATCCAATTAACAGCAGCCAGACCCCCTCTGGTATTTATTAGGAGGGTCCGCCTCGCATTGTGCGTGCAAGTGTAATCAAAACAAGCGTGAAGATTGTGTCAGAACAAGGTTAATTACGTCCCCGCACTCCAAGGCGCGGCGTTCTCTCCGGACCCTAATATTCCGCACGAGCGTTTAATTAAAAGCTGTCACTCATGTCTTTATAAGTTAAAAAGATGAGCAGTCGGGAGGAGACATCTGTGTTCAGGACTGCCGTCATCAGGAGGATTCATTTCCTGGCTGACATTTTGGCGCGGGGGACCTGATGATTAAGTGGCCTTTACGTTAGCGCGCTACTCCCCGCCGTCTGTGTGCCGGGTTAATGATGAGTTGGGAAAAAGCCACAACAAACATGAAGTTGTTTATTCTTTTCCAAGAACCAAGTAGAACAGGGGTAGGGAACCTGTGGCTCTAGAGCCAGATGTGGCTCTTTTGATGACTACATCTGGCTCTCAAGATGAATCTTAGCTGACATTGTTTACAGCAGGGGTGCCCACACTTTTTCTGCAGGCAAGCTACTTTTCAATTGACCAACTCGAGGGGATCTACCTCATTTATATATATCATTTATGTTTATTTATTTATGAAAGAGACATTTTTGTAAGCAAGTTAAATGTGTTTAATGATAATACAAGCATGTGTAACACATATAGATGTCTTTCTTTCACAAAGACAGGAATATAAGTTGGTGTATTACCTCGGATTCAGGAGGAACAGTGTGGTTTTCGTCCTGGTCGTGGAACTGTGGACCAGCTCTATACTCTCGGCAGGGTTCTTGGGGGTGCATGGGAGTTTGCCCAACCAGTCTACATGTGCTTTGTGGACTTGGAGAAGGCATTCGACCGTGTCCCTCGGGAAGTCCTGTGGGGAGTGCTCAGAGAGTATGGGGTATTGGACTGTCTGATTGTGGCGGTCCGCTCCCTGTATGATCAGTGCCAGAACTTGGTCCACATTGCCGGCAGTAAGTCCGGCACATTTCCAGTGAGGGTTGGACTCCGCCAAGGCTGTCCTTTGTCACCCATTCTGTTCATAACTTTTATGGACAGAATTTCTAGGCGCAGTCAAGGCGTTGAGGGGTTCCGGTTTGGTGACTGCAGGATTGGGTCTCTGCTTTTTGCAGATGATGTGGTCCTGTTGGCTTCATCTGGCCGGGATCTTCAGCTCTCACTGGATCGGTTCGCAGCCGAGTGTGAAGCGGCCAGAATGAGAATAAGCACCTCCAAATCCGAGTCCATGGTTCTCTCCCGGAAAAGGGTGGAGGGCCATCTCCGGGTTGGGGAGGAGACCCTGCCCCAAGTGGAGGAGTTCAAGTACCTGGGAGTCTTGTTCACGAGTGGGGGAAGAGTGGATGGTGAGATCGACAGGCGGATCGGTGCGGCGTCTTCAGTAATGCGGACGTTGTACCGATCCGTTGTGGTGAAGAAGGAGCTGAGCCGGAAGGCAAAGCTCTCAATTTACCGGTCGATCTACGTTCCCATCCTCACCTATGGTCATGAGCTTTGGGTCATGACCGAAAGGATAAGATCACGGGTACAAGTGGCCCAAATGAGTTTCCTCTCCCTTAGAGATAGGGTGAGAAGCTCTGCCATCCGGGAGGAACTCAAAGTAAAGCCGCTGCTCCTCCACATGGAGAGGAGCCAGATGAGGTGGTTCGGGCATCTGGTCAGGATGGCCCCCTAACGCCTCCCTAGGGAGGTGTTTAGGGCACGTCCAACTGGTAGGAGGCCACGGGGAAGACCCAGGACACGTTGGGAAGACTATGTCACCCGGCTGGCCTGGGAACGCCTCGGGATCCCCCGGGAAGAGCTAGACGAAGTGGCTGGGGAGAGGGAAGTCTGGGCTTCCCTGCTTAGGCTGCTGCCCCCGCGACCCGACCTCGGATAAGCGGAAGAAGATGGATGGATGGATGGGTATTTCCTGATTCTGATGACTTGCATTGATTGGAATCAGACAGTAATGATGATAACGCCCACATTTTCAAACGGAGGAGAAAAAAAGTTGTCCTTTCTGTACAATACCACATGAAAGTGGTTGGTTTTTGGCATCTAATTCATCCAGCTTCCATACACTTTACAAGAAAAACATTGGCGGCAAATTCCGTAGCTTGCTTGATTGACATTCACGGCACCCGAGGGTCTTGTGAGATGACGCTGGCTGCTGCCAGTTCATTATTATGAAAAAATGACAGAGAGGAAGGCGAGAAACACTTTTTATTTCAACAGACTTTCGCGCCGTCCCTTCCGTCAAAACTCTAAAGGCCGACTGCACATTTCCTATCTTCACAATAAAAGCCCTGCTTCATGCTGCCTGCGCTAACAAAATAAGAGTCTCGGAAAGCTGGCGGGCACAAGTGATGTGCACGCCAGTTTCCTAAAAAATTTAATTTTTGCCTCTTTGAGCTGTAATTTGACCCCCTTAAAATGCTTCATAGTGCAAGTTAAATCTCTACTATACAAAGCGAAAGCCATTTATCAACAACATCCAGAAACGCTGATCTGTAATTTGACCCCCTTAACATGCTTCAAAACTCACCAAATTTTACACACACATCAGGACTGCCGAAAATTGCCATCTAATAAAAAAAACAAACCCCAAAAGTCAAAATTGCGCTCCAGCGCCCCCTAGGAAAAAACACAGACAAAACTGCTTGTAACTTCTGTTAGGAATGTCGTAGAGACATGAAACAAAGACCTCTATGTAGGTCTGACTTAGACCAGGGCTTGGCAGCGGCCAAAGGCGGACCCGACCAACGCTGCTTGCAGCTTTAATTTATCTTGTTACCATAGTTTCAGATTTGTTCCACCTGCTCTTGTTTTAGACGCACACTGGTGGTTGCTGATTGCTGCCCTTATTTAAGCCTGCCTTCTCCCTTTGTTCTATATTGATCCTTTGTTTGCGGTAAGCAACTTTCACGAGGTGTTGCCCTATGTCTTGTTCCTTGCTAAGTTTTAGCTTAGCTTCCCGTGCGTCGGCACGCGTTTTTCCTTTGCCTGTTTTTGTACCAGTGTTATCTTTGTTTTATATTAAACCAAGCTCTCACCTGCTATTCCTGTCCCTTCTGGTCCATTTGCATCTTGGAGTGGACAAAACGCCCGTCCAATATGCGTCCCCTCGTGACATACATGAAAATAAAACAATATTAACTAAGAACAATAAAACACTGAATATTAACAACATATGAGCGTCGGTCCTCTTTTACTTCATGTAAAATGTAACAAACAGCAAAATATGAATGCAAAGGGTAATAAACACCTACAATATGATATAATTAGGGCTGGGCAACGATTAAAAATTTTAATCAAAGTTAATCGCACTATTTGTCCGATTAATCGCGATTAACTGCATTGTATACACAAAGCCCAATAATGAATTCAAAAGTAGTGTGTAGTGCACCTTTATTGGAATATTCTCCCACATGAACAAAAGCGCCAAAACATTTGTTGTGCAAACACAATTTAAATCAGTCCTTGTTAAACAGTAGCAGTTAAATAGCATATTTGATGAAAATCAACTCCAAAAATGTAAATACAAACATTTAAGCTTATCGCCACTGCCAGGGTATTTAAGTTATCCTGTTTGTTATGGAAAATAAATATAATCTACATACAAATCTCTGAGCCACAATCATAACATCTGAACAGGCAATTTCTGAGGTAACAGCAGAAACATTTTTTTTATTATGTTTAAAAAACCTATATTATAGGTAGTGGGCTGTTTTAGGGAATTTTTGATCAAATTATCCGTAGTAGCAATATTAATAATGTTGTGTTTATTCTGCGTAGTGCACTTAAAATAATTATGACCATATCTAGGAATTGATATGATGGGAATTTTCCGATTGTTTGCTTGGTGCTTTGATAAACTGAAGGCATCATATACATGGTACTATATTGTGATGTTATGAGCCAGGGAAAAAAAGAACTACCCTACCCAGCATGCAACAGGAGTGAGGAGCATGCGCGGTAGCCCGGTATAGGTTGTGTCGCCATGACGGCATCTTGTATGTTGTGATATGCACGCTCTGAAAGCAAACGTTAAGAACTCAGCCAACACTCCTGGTCTGCATTATTCATAAATAGACAGACAACACATATACTCCGCTGCTTCACAGGCCGCTGGATGTAGCCGGCAAAGTATTCCCATGCTAGCTAGCACGCCTCATTCAGTCCAAAACGGCCCGATCTATCCACATCCAGAATTGTCTGGCGGTCGTAAGTGATCCCGGAGTGACCACGCTGGAAGCCAGCCAGGAAATTTGCAGAATTGTACGGTATTTTTGCCGAATGTTCCATCTTTACCAAGAGCCCCTCCACGCCGGGCGACGCCATCTTGTTAAGAAAAGGCGTAACAAAATAAAAGCATGTAAACAACATACGCAAATGTGCGATAAAATAATTGTCGGCGTTAATAGATCGATGAGTTAACTCGTAATTAACGCATTAATTTGCCCACCCCTAGATATAATATCACTTATATGCAAAAATTTGTTGTAAAAATGTGTTTCCGCATCTGTTCCTGACACGTGTGTTTCGGGCTGGCTGCTCCGAAAACAAACCCCGCCCACTCTGCTTTGTTCCTGGTCTGAGCGGCTGTGACGTAGATTACCGTAATAACTGGTATAAAACCCAAAAGCGCTGATTTCGACCACTGAAATGCTTTAGTTCAAGACTTAGGGTCATTTAAAACAGAACTGCACATCATAATGGTGGCGACAGTTTCAATGATAAAGGTCTAAAAAAATGATGTAGAATGTCTGACAGGCCGGGTTGAAAATCTTAGTGGACCGCATGTGGTCCAAGGGCCGTACTTTGCCCAGGTCTGATCTCAAGGCAAAATAATGGAAGTTTTTGTTTGTACACCCGTCCAGATTTCTGCTTACGACTTTACAAACATTAGACTCTCATTCATTTGGGGATCTTTTTGAAAGGTTCCTCCATTTCTTGAATAGTAAACACAGAAACATATATTCCAAAAAGTAGAAAGAAAGGTGATGGAATGAGGTTTTTGTGTGGGTTTCACATCTGTGTGTTAGCGGGCGGGTTACTTTCTGGTTACGGATCAATGGATCTCAATAATTGAATTTGTTTATTATCATCCTCCCACCTTGATCACTTTAATGAGGCTTTTAACATTCATGAACACTTAACAATTTTTGCAGGCGCGTCAGGTCTGGCGAAAGGTTTTATATTTTATATATATATACACATGTATATATAAACATATATATATATATATATATATATAGATAGATAGATAAATAGATCTATACATACAAACCCCGTTTCCATATGAGTTATGAAATTGTGTTAGATGTAAATATAAACAGAATACAATGATTTGCAAATCCTTTTCAAGCCATATTCAGTTGAATATGCTACAAAGACAACATATTTGATGTTTAAACTCATAAACTTTTTTTTTTTGTTGCAAATAATCATTAACTTTAGAATTTGATGCCAGCAACACGTGACAAAGAAGTTGGGAAAGGTGGCAATAAATACTAATTAAGTTCAGGAATGCTCATCAAACACTTATTTGGAACATCCCCCAGGTGTGCAGGCTAATTGGGAACAGGTGGGTGCCATGATTGGCTATAAAAGCAGCTTCCATGAAGTAACTCACAAACAAGGATGGGGTGAGGGTCACCACTTTGTAAGCAAATAGTCGAACAGTTTTAGAACAACATTTCTCAACGAGCTATTGCAAGGAATTTAGGGATTTTACCATCTATGGTCTGTAAAAACATCAAAAAGTTCAGAGAGTCTGGAGAAATCACTGCACGTAAGCGATGATATTACGGACTTTTGATCCCTCAGGCGGTACTGCATCAAAAACCGACATCAGTGTGTAAAGGATATCACCACATGGGCTCAGGACCACTTCATAAAACCACTGTCAGTAAATACAGTTGGTCACTACATCTGTAAGTGCAAGTTAAAACTCTACTATGCAAAGCCAAAGCCATTTATCAACAACACCCAGGAACGCCGCCGGCTTCGCTGGGCCCGAGATCATCTAAGATGGACTTGTCACGCGTTTGGCGCACTTGCTGCGCGGAGTTGCCACCTCTTAGATGCACACGACCAGTCAGGCAGGAGTGCAGGTAAGACTTGTTTTTACTATATTAAAACAAAAGAACACTGACACAAAAATGGAAAAATAAAGCGCACGGGAAACTAACGCTAAACTTAGCTGGAGACAAAAGTACAAAAATATAACGTGCCGACCGAATGCTAAGCTAAGGCGGAACTTAGCACATGGAAAGACATAGAACAGAATACTTAACGTGACTTGTTGCATAAAGCAAACAATGGACCGAGGACGAACTAAGGAATCAGGTGGGCTTAAATACACAAATAATAATCGGAAACAGGTGTGTGACAGGAGCCCGTGAGGAGGAGCACACTACGTTGCCATGGTGACTAAAACAAACAAGGAAGTGCTCAAACAAGGATCGGCAGAGTCCAGAAACAAACATGATGAAAAACATATCAAAAGGCAAAACCATAAACGATCCGAGTCGCGGATCGTGACAGGACTGTTGCGAAGTGGAAAAGTGTTCTGTGGTCTGACGAGTCTACATTTAAAATTATATTTGGAAACTGTGGACGTGGTGTCCTCCGGAACAAAGAGGAAAATAACCATCTGGATTGTTAAAGGCGCAAAGTTCAAAAGCCAGCATCTGTGATGGTATGGGGGTGTATTAGTGCCCAAGGCATGGGTAACTTACACATCTGTGTATACATATATATATATATATATATATATATATATATATATATATATATATATGTGTGTGTGTATGTATAACTAGAATTCACTGAAAGTGTGAGAGTTAATTTATGACGAACCCCAAGATGCAGAGAAGGAGGGAGACATTTTGCAGAAAAACATGATTTAATTTAAAACACCAAGAAAAAAACAAACAAAGGGTACAAACAAAAATTACGCACGTGGGCGGATAACAAACAAAAAGAGCTAGCATGGGAACTAGAAAATAAACGGAGCTTAGCATCGAAGCTAGCAAAAAAAAATTGCCTAGCGTGGAAGCTAGCAGGTCCCGAGCAGAAAACAGAAGTCGTACGTGAAATATGAAAACAAACTTGGAAGCAGGGAACAGAAGGCAGTGAGCTAAAAACCGCAATCAAATAAAGCTTACCGCAACGCTGCATTAACAAAACACGACACGACAGCTAGCAACCACAAGAGCGACATCGACATGACAACAATCCAGCACTCCACTGGAGGACAAAATAGGTTCAAATAGGACTGGGCTGATTGACACCAGGTGTGGCCAGGTGCCAATCAGCCGCACCAGGGGAAAAAACAGGAAATAAACAAAATAAGAGCGCTGACAGGAACGAAAAACAGGAAATACTAAACACACTTAGGAAAAAACTAAAACACAAACAAACTGTCAGGGGAAAGCCTGACAGAAAGTAAAGTATTTATTTTATATATGTCAATATATATACTGCGATGAGGTGGCGACTTGTCCAGGGTGTATACCGCCTTCCGCCCAATTGTAGCTGATATAGGCA
>NC_084621.1:8248333-8295833 GCF_033978795.1 Nerophis ophidion
CAATGAGCAGTCTGTGTTTCCATGTAACGCGGTCCCAGATGGCACATCTTGGCATGTTTACACACTTTTTTTTTCTTAGTTTTATATTGATTTTTTCTTCATTTACTGCAGAGAGCAGCTTGAGAGCCTGTTTGCCGACTCTTGCCTCCCACGTAGTATTTAGCCCACACTTCTATATGTCTATGAAGGCGATAATGAGCCGTGTTACGGTGTAATTAACAGTATGTGTTGGTGGGAGAATTGATTGGGAGGTGCCATAATGGCCACTTGTCTGATTTACGTGTACGCACCTGCTGGGCCAGTGATGCTGCAGGTGGTGGTCCAAGGTGAGCAGCACCAGCAGGCACATGGTGAACTGCCTCACCAGCAGGGGGCAGCACACCAGGGTGATACAGGTGTACAGGCACTGCGGGGTCCTCAAGTTGAAGAACAAGATGACGGGGATCTCCAGGGCGCCCCCTATTGCACCCACCCAGCCTAGACACAGGCGGAGGCAACAGGACACGCTCCCGTGCTGGGGTCTCGCCCCCTGGTTAGCCCCCCCGCCTGCGGCCGCCATGCACAGCCGGACACTCACCACCACCACGGCGACGGAGACGATGCACTGGCACAGGGAGTAGAGCCACAAACATTCCATGACTGGAAAAGACGGGGGGGGGGGGTTAATGAGGATGTGGAAATGCTAAAATATTTACAATGGAAAAAGTCACAATCTCACCAAATATATATTTCTAATGTTTAGACAAAATACCTAAAAAAAAACTGAATACAAGTCACAATCCCCTCATTAGTATTTGTTTTTTTTTTTTTTTGCTTGTATGGAACAAACAAATCTGCAAATAGAACAAGGTAGGATTGTTATGGTAAGACTTCTTGAATTAAGAAATGAGTGATTAAAACTTATTATTAGTTATACTTAGTATTGTGAAGTTGTGTGTCTCAAAAGTAGTATTTTTTTCCCCTCGGAAGATCTATTGCCTATATATATATATATATATATATATATATATATATATATATATATATATATATATATTAGGGCTGGGCAACTATTAAAAAATTTAATCGAAGTTAATCGCACTATTTCTCTGATTAATCGCGATTAATCGGACCCAGGCAAAGACCGATTTTTTAAATTTTATTTTAATTTTCTATTTTTTTCTCCCCCTCCTCCCCCCCCCTTTGTTTACATTTATCTCATCTTTTTTGTAAGGGGCGCTGGAAGCCGGCAGACCCGTCAGCGATCCTGTTCTGTCTCCCTGTAATGTTTGTCTAAACTTGAATGGGATTGTGCTGAAAATTTTAATTTTCCTGAAGGAACTCTCCTGACGGAATAAATAAAGTACTATCTAATCTAATCTAATCTAACTGCATTGTATACACAAAGCCCAATAATGAATTCAAAAGTAGTGTGTAGTGCACCTTTATTGGAATATTCTCCCACATGAACAAAAGCGCCAAAACATTTGTTGTGCAAACACAATTTAAATCAGTCCTTGTTAAACAGTAGCAGTTAAATAGCATATTTGATGAAAATCAACTCCAAAAATGTAAATACAAACATTTAAGCTTATTGCCACTGCCAGGGTATTTAAGTTATCCTGTTTGTTATGGAAAATAAATATAATCTACATACAAATCTCTGAGCCACAATCATAACATCTGAACAGGCAATTTCTGAGGTAACAGCAGAAACATTTTTTTTTATCAGGGATCTTATGTTTAAAAAACCTATATTATAGGTAGTGGGCTGTTTTAGGGAATTTTTGATCAAATTATCCGTAGTAGCAATATTAATAATGTTGTGTTTATTCTGCGTAGTGCACTTAAAATAATTATGACCATATCTAGGAATTGATATGATGGGAATTTTGCTTGGTGCTTTGATAAACTGAAGGCATCATATACATGGTACTATATTGTGATGTTATGAGCCAGGGGAAAAAAGAACTACCCTACCCAGCATGCAACAGGAGTGAGGAGCATGCGCGGTAGCCCGGTATAGGTTGTGTCGCCATGACGACATCTTGTATGTTGTGATATGCACGCTCTGAAAGCAAACGTTAAGAACTCAGCCAACACTCCTGGTCTGCATTATTCATAAATAGACAGACAACACATATACTCCGCTGCTTCACAGGCCGCTGGATGTAGCCGGCAAAGTATTCCCATGCTAGCTAGCCGGTCTAGCAAGCACGCCTCATTCAGTCCAAAACGGCCCGATCTATCCACATCCAGAATTGTCTGGCGGTCGTAAGTGATCCCGGAGTGACCACGCTGTAAGCCAGCCAGGAAATTTGCAGAATTGTCCGGTATTTTTGCCAAATGTTCCATCTTTACCAAGAGCCCCTCCACGCCGGGTGACGCCATCTTGTTAAGAAAAGGAGTTAACAAAATAAAAGCATGTAAACAACATACGCAAATGTGCGATAAAATAATTGTCGGCGTTAATAGATTGATGAGTTAACTCGTAATTAACGCATTCATTTGCCCACCCCTAATATATATATATATATATATATATATATAGCATTCCAACACAGGATGATCAAGTCACTGTAAAACATTTCAAAAACTGCAAGTCAGGGGTCGATGACATGTGAAGAATCCTAAAAGCAGCAGTGGTTAAAATTGGGTGCAGATATGATACTTTTTTTTATTTATTTTTGGTCCAGAGGCAAAGAGTAGGAAGACATGTTTGACGGCTACTTCGGGGCTGGAAAGCTGGAAAGGAGGCAGGCTGGCACAAAGGTCAGGCCGGGCCAGACCTGACAGAAGCCCACGCCACACGGAGACTGCGAGCGCCATGCAAAACACGAGGCGACAGAAGCTCCGCATCGGTGATCATCGTTGTTTAGTTCCCCCCCACAAAGTATTAACGCGGTATCACGTCAACATTGGCATTCGTAACAGTTGCGCTGCAAGAAAAGGTATTAAATTGTGATTGGCAGCTAATTCTTGCACATGTTCAAACAGCAGCCTCACACAAAGCGCCGTGTTGGGATAGCAGATTCGCCGGCGCTATATATGCCACCTGTCCATTCCCGCGTAATTACTTTGACCTTTTCACGGCGTTCGGAGTTGCCAGTCTGTCCTAATCATCATGACTGGATGAAATTACCGCCGGAGCTCCAACAACTTAACACAAAAGCCTCCGGAGAAAGTGACTGGTTGGATTAAGTAGCGGGCTGGATTTACAACAACTGCTATATTTTCTGGGTAATTAAGATGTTAAGTCAAAGGGTGTCAAAGTGCGGCCCACGGAACATTCTAATACAGATGTCCTCAAAAGGTGGTACAAGAGCTCGGTCTAGTGAAGAAAGAACATTCCAACACAATGTTGCTGTTAAAGATGTGTGTAATGTCACAGTGGACAAAAACTGTATTTCCTTGAATTGCTGCCGGGGCACTAATTATTTTAAAACCTCTTCTCACTCCGGCACTTACCTAAGGCATGCAGTAAAAATTTGAATGTGATGTAAGCTTGGACCTTAAAGGCCTACTGAAAGCCATTACTAGCAACCGCGCAGTCTGATAGTTTATATATCAATGATGAAATATTAACATTGCAACACATGCCAATACGGCCTTTGTACTTTACTAAATTGCAATTTTAAATTTCAATCAATCAATCAATGTTTATTTATATAGCCCCAAATCACAAATGTCTCAAAGGACTGCACAAATCATTACGACTACAACATCCTTGGAAGAACCCACAGAAGGGCAAGGAAAACTCACACCCAGTGGGCAGGGAGAATTCACATCCAGTGGGACGCCAGTGACAATGCTGACTATGAGAAACCTTGGAGAGGACCTCAGTTGTGGACCTACCGGTCATAGGGCGGACACTCTAACCACTAGGCCACTGAGTAGGTTACCGGTCTTGAAATCAGCCTCCTCCATTTTGAAAATGATGACAGGGGAAGTGTCACTCGTGACGTGACGAGTTTGACCCGGCAGTAATACTAAGCATGCGCTAATTATTTTGCGAAGCGATTTGACCCGGCAGTAATTCTAGGCAGGCGCATACTATATACTCTGCAGCAATATAGTATACACATGCTTAGCGTTACCACCGGCTCAGGATCAACGCCGGGTCAAACTCGTTTCGCAAAATATTATTTTTATTAGCATATGCCTGGAATTTCCACCGGGTCAAACTCGTCACGTCACGAGTGACATTTCACCTGTCATCATTTTCAAAATGGAGGAGGCTGATTTCAATCATTTGAAATCGCATAAAGGGAAGAAGATTAAGAGCTATTCAGTAGGATTTAAGGTCCAAGCTATTGAATATGCTAAAAAGAACAGTAAGCAAATATGTTTTATTAATATACCGTAGCTGCGTGTGTCAAATATGAGTCATTAAATGACTGCAGAAGAAGTGACAACAAGCAGCAAGAGTGAGCAGCGATCGTTTATTTTTTCCTCTCGCTTGCACTTTTAACATGGAGGATTACATATCTAAAATAAAACTGTTTTCTAAACTGGACTTTCAATGGAAGCAGGAGGTAATAAAGAAAGATCTCCATCGAGACAGAGAGACTTTAAAAACTGAAAAAAGATAAGGAAGACTTCTATAAACAAGTTATCGATGCTTTTAATCAGAAGGAGCTGCGCATGGACTTCATTTATAAGTAAAGGTAAGACCATAATAATGTTTTTTTTTATTAAATGTGCTTTTTATGATGGTATCCTTACATCACACTCAAATTTATAAACGCAGGGCTAAATTTACCGATGCCTTTGGTAAACGCCGGAGTGAAAAGAGGTTTTAAATTAATTAGCGCCGCGGCGGCAATTCGAGGAAATACGGTAATTGTAATACAAAGCCCTGCCTTGAGAGAACTGGGATGAGAATCAGCACCATGGTTCTCGTCATGTCTTTGTGATCATGTCTGTTTAGTTATGTTCTGTTTTGTTTTTAAATCTATTAGTTCCTGTTTTTGCGCACTCTTGTTTGTTTTGTCACCATGACTACCAATTAGTTTTCACCTGTCTTGTCACGCGCCTGGTTCATTTGGACCCATGCACCTGTTAATCACCACCACTTAAGCCTGTAGTTGCCAGGCAGTCAGCCTGGCGACAGCGCCCTCTATCACCTTAAACTCACCCTCGACACAACCTTGTAATCCATGCGGATGATCCCTGTTCCTTTCTCGTTCCAAGTAAGTTTTTCGTTATTCATGCCACAGTGCAAGTTTTTGTTTTATGACCATAGTTTGGCCGTATTGCAAGTTTCGTTTTCACACCCATGTTTTGTACCTCCGTTGTGAGCGCCTTTCGTTTGTTCCTTTTTTGAGTTATTAATTAAAAGATGTCCTTACCTTCACGCCATGACCTTTCCAATCGCTTTGCACCACGGGAAAACAAACCACACCATAGTCCAGGTCTTGACAGTTCTCGCCTGGAAAAGGGAGGAGCGCCATCTCCGGGTTGGGAAGGAGACCCTGCTCCAAGTGGAGGAGTTCAAGTACCTCGGAGTCTTATTCACGAGTGGGGGAAGAGTGGATCGTGAGGTAGACAGACGCTGTATCGATCCGTTGTGGTGAAGAAGGAGCTGAGCCGGAAGGCAAAGCTCTCAAATTACCGGTCGATCTACGTTCCCATCCTCACCTATGGTCATGAGCTTTGGGTCATGACCGAAAGGACAAGATCACGGGTACAAGCGGCCCAAATGAGTTTCCAGGTCTCTCCCTTAGAGATAGGGTGAGAAGCTCTGCCATCCGGGAGGAACTCAAAGTAAAGCCGCTGCTCCTCCACATGGAGAGGAGCCAGATGAGGTGGTTCTGGCATCTGGTCAGGATGCCACCTGAACGCCTCCCTAGGGAGGTGTTTAGGTCACGTCCAACCGGTAGGAGGCCACGGGGAAGACCCAGGACACGTTGGGAAGACTATGTCTCCCGGCTGGCCTGGGAACGCCTCGGGATCCCCCGGGAAGAGCTGGACAAACTGGCTGGGGAGAGGGAAGTCTGAGCTTCCCTGCTTAGGCTGCCACCCCCGCGACCTGACATCGGGTAAGCGGAAAAAGATGGATGAATGGATGGAACCCCTGCCTTGCTTTTATGATTATTTAGGCCTACTACGCTACAGTATTTCAGATTTGGTGTTCCTAGACCAGGGGGTGTCAAACTCCTTTTCATTGAGGGCCACATCGCAGTTATGCTGGCCCTCAGAGGTGTTTATTGTTTTGCCGTTTATATGTGTTTGTTCATGTTTAGTTCTGGACTCTGCCGATTCGTTCTGTTTGAGCACTTCCCCGTTTAGTCACCATGGCAACGCAGTGTGCTCCCCCTCACGGGCTCGTGTCACACACCTGTTTTTGATTATTATTTGTGTATTTAAGCCCACCTGATTCCTCAGTTCGTCCTCGGCTCATTATTTGCTAACGGCAACAATCACGTATGTATCCTCTGCTCACCTCTGCTTTAGTTGTGCTAAGTTCCGTCTTAGCTTCGCGTGCGTTCGGCACGTCGCCGTTTTGGAACCCTTTTTGTATCCTGCTAGGTTTAGTGTTAGCTTCCGTGCGTAGGCACGCGCTTTATTTTTCCACTTTTGTGTCAGTGTTCTTTTGTTTGATTGCATTAAATTCAGTTTCTTACCTGCACTCCTGCTGACTGGTCGTTGTGCATCCACCAAGTGGCAACTCCGCGCAACAAGTGCGCCGAACACGTCAATCAATCAATCAATGTTTATTTATATAGCCCCAAATCACAAATGTCTCAAAGGGCTGCACAAATCATTACGACTACGACATCCTCGGAAGAACCCACAAAAGGGCAAGGAAAACTCACACCCAGTGGGCAGGGAGAATTCACATCCAGTGGGACGCCAGTGACAATGCTGACTATGAGAAACCTTGGAGAGGACCTCAGATGTGGGCAACCCCCCCCCCCCCCCCTCTAGGGGACCAAAAGCAATGGATGTCGAGCGGGTCTAACATGATACTGTGAAAGTTCAATCCATAGTGGCTCCAACACAGTCGCGAGAGTTCAGTTCAAAGCGGATCCAAGACAGCAGCGAGAGTCCCGTCCACAGGAAACCATCTCAAGCGGAGGCGGATCAGCAGCGTAGAGATGTCCCCAACCGACACACAGGCGAGCGGTCCATCCTGGGTCTCGACTCTGGACAGTCAGTACTTCATCCATGGCCATCGGACCGGACCCCCTCCACAAGGGAGGGGGGGACATAGGAGAAAGAAAAGAAGCGGCAGATCAACTGGTCTAAAAAGGAGGTCTATTTAAAGGCTAGAGTATACAGATGAGTTTTAAGGTGAGACTTAAATGCTTCTACTGAGGTAGCATCTCGAACTGTTACCGGGAGGGCATTCCAGAGCCCGAACACGTGACAAAAGGGCCGCTTTTAACAATGATTAATATATAAATATACACATACAAACGTATGTTGTCAATATTCAGTGTTTTATCCTTCATAGTTAATATTCTAAATCCCACATTCTTTATTTTTATGTACATTCTGGGTGTCTTATTCAGTAAAAGAAATGTCAAATTTCGTTCCGTTTTTTAAGGCGGTCTTTCATAACGTTTTGAGCTTTCAATCATTATTGTGAGGTTTTGTATTTGTGTTCCTAAAAATAGATATACCGGCCCCCAGATTCATCCATCCATTTTCTACCGCTTATTCCCTTTCGGGGTGGCGGGGGGCGCTGGCGCCTATCTCAGCTACAATCGGGCGGAAGGCAGGGTACACCCTGGACAAGTCGCCACCTCATCGCAGGGCCAACACAGATAGACAGACAACATTCACACTCACATTCACACACTAGATTCAATTTTTTTTATTTAAATCTGGAAATCTGGCCCCCCAAGTAAAATAATTGCCCAGGCCTGGTGTATAGTATATGTGTCTATGTTGTTGTTTGCACCAGCCATAATAAAAATGCTTAAAGACATATTTTGACGAAGGCGTGGAGTGGGAAAAACAACTCGTTGAATTGAAATGATTTGCTGACAGCTTGCCCTCCTCCACTTCAAAAACGCCATCTGTGCCCCCTGATGTAATAAATACACACTCAGCAGCAAGCAACACAAACATGAAAAACAATGCACGGGGAGAACGAGGTGGGCATCTTCCAGCTGGAAATACTGCCATTATATTGGCTTTTTGTCAGAAAATTATAAAAAAAGGTTCGGCAAAAATACTACTGGCGACAAAATGTAACTCAAAAAGTAACTAACTTGGTTCCTTTTAAAGGCAAGTAATCCATAAAGTAGCTTTATAAAGGAGTAGAACTACTTTTTTCAAGTAAATGTGAGATGTTGGATGTTTTTCGCTGCCAAAACATTGTTTTATGCATGTAGCAAGTTTAATATTTGTCCACCTGGGAGTTGGGACTAGGGGTGGGCGATATCGAAAATTTGGGTATCGATACAGATCCGATACGATACCGGAAGTGTCGTCATCTGATGGGGGGGGGGGGGACTTCGGGGTATCGATACTTTTGAAAAACAAATTTGTACTTTGGCCTTTATTAATTGATTATCAATCAATCAATCAATGTTTACTTATATAGCCCTAAATCACTAGTGTCTCAAAGGGCTGCACAAACCACCACGACATCCTCGGTAGGCCCACATAAGGGCAAGGAAAACTCACACCCAGTGGGACATCGGTGACAATAATGACCCAGTGGGACGTCGGTGACAATGATGACTATGAGAACCTTAGAGAGGAGGAAAGCAATGGATGTCGAGCGGGTCTAACATGATACTGTGAAAGTTCAATCCACAATGGATACAACACAGTCGCGAGAGTCCAGTCCAAAGAGGATCCAAGACACAGCAGCGAGAGTCCCGTTCACAGCGGAGCCAGCAGGAAACCATCCCAAGCGTAGGCGGACCAGCAGCGCAGAGATGTCCCCAGCCGATACACAGGCAAGCAGTACATGGCCACCGGATCGGACCGGACCCCCTCCACACGGGAGAGTGGGACATAGAAGAAAAAGAAAAGAAACGGCAGATCAACTGGTCTAAAAAGGGAGTCTATTTAAAGGCTAGAGTATACAAATGAGTTTTAAGGTGAGACTTAAATGCTTCTACTGAGGTGGCATCGCGAACTGTTACCGGGAGGGGATTCCAGAGTACTGGAGCCCGAACGGAAAATGCTCTATAGCCCGCAGACTTTTTTTGGGCTTTGGGAATCACTAATAAGCCGGAGTCCTTTGAAGGCAGATTTCTTGCCGGGACATATGGTACAATACAATTGGCAAGATAAGATGGAGCTAGACCGTGTAGTATTTTATACGTAAGTAGTAAAACCTTAAAGTCACATCTTAAGTGCACAGGAAGCCAGTGCAGGTGAGCCAGTATAGATATATATGTATGTATATATGTATATAAAGGTATATACAGTATAGGTATATATGTATATACAGTATAGGTATATATGTATATAAAGGTATATACAGTATAGATATATATGTATATAAAGGTATATACAGTATAGATATATATGTATGTATATATGTATATAAAGGTATATACAGTATAGGTATATATGTATGTATATATGTATATAAAGGTATATACAGTACAGGCGTAATGTGATCAAACTTTCTTGTTCTTGTCAATAATACAACACAGAACAAGGATTTAAGTAAAAAAATAGATTATTTATTACAAAAGTAATATCAATAGCAAGAAAGTAATGCTAAAAAGGTGCAAACAACTACTGAACCTGGCTTGTCGCCTCAAAACACACAAACACTTGAGGTAAATAACACAACTCGAGTTATTGGACAAAGTTGTACACATGAACACAAAACAAAAGAACTGAGAAATTCAAATGAAAAAGAAATAATATCAATTACAATAAAGTAAGTAGTGCAAATAAGGTGAAAACAAATACTGAACTTGGCTAGTCGCCTCACAACACACAAGAACTTCGGTAAAAAAAGAAAACACAAGTTATTAAACAGTTGTAAAAATGAACACAAAACAAAAGAACTGAGAAATTCTTATCGTTATTTTAGTGCAATAAAATACTTTACAGTTTACAAGCAAGACATTAAGTCGCACTGGAAACGCACGTTTGTGTGTGTGTGTGTGTGTGTGTGTGTGTGTGTGTGTGTGTGTGTGTGTGTGTGTGTGTGTGTGTGTGTGTGTCCGAGTGAACCTCGGAGCCAATTATACTGATGTGTGTGCGCCAACGCACCAAGCGTCATGTTAATTATATTTATTTTATTTTATTTTGGGTTGAAGATGAATTTTTAAAGTGTTTTTAAATCTCGTTCGCCACCCATCATTAGGGAGGAGGGTGGAGTGGGGAGGAGCGCTCACATTTTTTTGTAAATCGGAGGGATTCGCTTCATTTGGTGAAGTATCGATACCATCACGCCAGTATCGATACGATACCGATACTCATCAAGTATCGATACTTGGTATCGATACGCCCAGCCCTAGTTGGGACCATATTTGCCAACCTTGAGACCTCCGATTTAATGAGGTGGGGGCGTGGTTAGGGGCGTGGTTAAGAGGGGACAGTGAAGTGAAGTATATTTATATAGCGCTTTTCTCAAGTGACTCAAAGCGCTTTACATAGTGACACCCAATATCTAAGTTACATTTACTGGGAGCAGGTGGGTAAAGTGTCTTGCCCAAGGACACAACGGCAGTAACTAGGATGGCACAAGCGGGAATCGAACCTGCAACCCTCAAGTTGCTGACACGGCCACTCTACCAACCGAGCTATGGACGAGTATATTTACAGCTAGAAAAGTGCAGATTGGATTTTAACCCATTTAAAACATGACATCAAAAATATATATTTATTGTGAGAAATCATTAAGATGATCAGCGTTCCTACAAAGATAAACATCATTAATTATTAATAATAACATAGAGTTCAAGGTAAATTGAGCAAATTGGCTATTTCTGGCAATTTATTTAAGTGTGTATCAAACTGGTAGCCCTTCGCATTAATCAGTACCCAAGACGTAGCTCTTGCTTTCTAAAAGGTTGGTGACCCCTGCCGTAGATGTTACTGTCACATATGCATGTACAGTAGATGGCAGTGTTGTCCTGTTTAAGAGTGTCACAACATTGCTGTTTACGGCAGACGAAGACGAACTGATTTATGGTAGACGAAAACGTGACTGCTGTTGTTGTGTGTTGTTACCGCGCTGGGAGGACGTTAATAAAACTGCCTAACAATAAACCCACATAAGAAACCAACAGTTATCTACAGTTATTACTTAATTGGGCAGGCTCGCTGTTTATATTGTGGAAAAGCGGACATGAAAACAGGCTGTCGACACGTCACTCGGGTCCGCCTGAATTTCGGGAGGTTTTCGGGAGAGGCCCTGAATTTCAGGAGTTTCCCGGATAGGGTTGGCAAGTATGGTTGGGACTCAGAAAGAGAAGAGGACATAGTTGACATTGCCAGGCAAGTCTTTGTGACAGCCGTACAAGTGTTATTGTCAGGCTTGTCCCTGACACTTTGGCTACGTTTTAGTTTTTCCTCTGCATTTGTCTTTGTTTCCTGCTTGTTTCTCTGAGCGCTGTGTCCCCTCAGCTGTGGCTGATTGGCACCTGGCCACACCTGGTGTCAATCAGCCAGCTGCTATTTAGACCTGCTTTGTCCTCCACTCTGCGCTGGATTATTGTCATCGTGACTTGTCGTTGTCTCTTGCCGTGGACTGCTTTCCGTCTTTTTGTTCCTAGTTCCTGTTTGCTGGTTCCTCTTCCCTGTTTCCAATTTGGCCAATCCTGGTTCCTGGTTTGTGTTTTTTCTTTATATTTTGGACATTAAATCATGTTTTCCTTTACATGCCTGCCACCATCTCTGCATCTTGGGGTTCGTCACCAACATATTGTGACAGTTATATTGGCTTGATTGATTGGAACTTTTATTAGTATATTGCACAGTACAGTACATATTCCGTACAATCGACCATTAAGGGTGTAACAGTACACAAAAGTTTCGGTTCGGTACGTACATTGGTTTGGAGGTCACAGTTCGGTTCATTTTTGTTACAGTAATAAAACAACAAAATATAAATTTTGGGGTTATTTATTTACCAACAAGTTTTTTGCCTTAGCTTCCGCGTGCGATAGCCACGCTTGTCTTCGGGTTGTTTTCTGTTTTTTTTGTACTTTGTTGAGTGTTAGTGATTAATTAAAGGGGAACATTATCATAATTTCAAAAGGGTTAAAAACAATAAAAATCAGTTCCCAGTGGCTTGTTGTATTTTTTGAAGTTTTTTTCCAAATTTTACCGGTCTCGGAATATCCCTAAATAAAGCTTTAAAGTGCCTTATTTTCGCTATCTTTGAAACCACTATCCATTTCCCTGTGACGTCACACAGTGCTGCCAATGTAAACAAACAATGGGAATACCACAGCAAGATATAGCGACATTAGCTCGGATTCAAACTCGGATTTCAGCGACTTAAGCGATTCAACAGATTACGCATGTATTGAAACAGATGGTTGGAGTATGAAAATATTGAAGAAGAAACTGAAGCTATTGACGCTATTCATAGCCATAGCATGGCCGAATAGCTGCGTTAGCATCGCCGGTAAAATGTGCGGACCAAACGATCAGGACTTTCGCATCTTTTGACACTGGAGCAACTTAAATCCGTCGATTGGTAAGTGTTTGTTTCGCATTAAATGTGGGTGGAAGGAAACGTAATATAGTTGCAAATGCATCTGCAGGTTATCCATACATCTCTGTTCCATGTCTGCTTTCGCACCGCCGGCAAATAGCATATTAGCATCGATGAGCGTAGCATGTTAGCATCGATTAGCTGGCAGTCAACATCAACAAAACTCACCTTTGTGATTTCGTTGACTATCGTTGCAAATGCATCTGCAGGTTATCCATACATCTCTGTGCCATGTCTGTCTTAGCATCGCCGGTCAAATGTGGAGACACTCTGGCACATTCAATGGGGGTCTGGCGGCAGACACTTGGGGCCAGTGGTGCAACTTGAATCCCTCCCTGTTAGTGTTGTTACACCCTCCGACAACACACCGTCGAGGCATGATGTCTCCAAGGTTCCAAAAAATAGTCAAAAAAACGGAAAATAACAGAGCTGAGACCCGGTGTTTGTAATGTGTTGAAAATGAAAATGCTGGGTGTGTTACCTCGGCGACGTCACATTCTGACGTCATCGCCTCCAGCGCGATAAACAGAAAGGCGTTTAATTCGCCAAAATTCACCTATTTAGAGTTCGGAAATCGGTTAAAAAAATAGATGGTCTTTTTTCTGCACCATCAAGGTATATATTGACGCTTACATAGGTCTGCTGATAATGTTCCCCTGTAAATATGCTCCTACCTGCTACACTTGTCCGGAAAAGTCCGTTTGCATCCCGGGAGAACAAACTTCGTAGTAAGTTGCGAAAACCCCCACGTCTTGACAAATATAAAAGTTGCTTTTTCTTTGAATCACCAAGCATATCAACGCTGGATTACTTCTGGCCGGTTTACTAGACTAAATTCAAAACAATAACCCTGTACCATGTACACTCCTGTATCAGGTGTTTGGAGGCTTTCCATTGGTAACAAATTAATTATAGGAATAAAAAATCTGCAGTTACCTGTTGCGTTGACAAAGGCGGTGAACTTCAATCTATGCCGTGAGTCCCTTTTTATGGCTGCATTTATACCCCACCCTCTCTCTGCCACACACCTCTAACTCTTATTTATAAACCTCCAGTCGCCTTTTTTTATCTCTGTCCCCTGTCTCTGCAAACATATCAATTGTGTAAATGGTTGTATCATGGCTGCCCTTTCTTTGGGAGCTGTGCAAAGGCCACTCTGGTATATGGAAGAAAAAGAAAGTTGAAAGTGTAACCCTTCCTATCGGATTTATCCTGAATTGTATTGACATATTATTATTTAAAAGGTTATGGAGCTTAGTCTGTAGCTTGTATTATGTACACATTATACCAGGGGGGTCCAAACTACCACCCAAGTGCGGCCCACCGATGTCTCCAAATTGTTCAATAAGCAAATTGGCCAGGCGTGTTATGTATTCAGATCATATACTAATTAATACTGTAGTTGGGTTGCACTTGACGTCACAACCGTTTTTCTTCTTTGCGGCTTATTTCACACGGTGGTCGAGTGGCTTCAATCAATCAATCAATCTTTATTTATATAGCCCCAAATAACAAATGTCTCAAAGGACTGCACAAATCATTACGACTACAACATCCTCGGAAGAACCCACAAAAGGGCAAGGAAAACTCACACCCAGTGGGCAGGGAGAATTCACATCCAGTGGGACGCCAGTGACAATGCTGACTATGAGAAACCTTGGAGAGGACCTCAGATGTGGGCAACCCCCCCCCTCTAGGGGACCGAAAGCAATGGATGTCGAGCGGGTCTAACATGATACTGTGAAAGTTCAATCCATAGTGGCTCCAACACAGCCGCGAGAGTTCAGTTCAAAGCGGATCCAAGACAGCAGCGAGAGTCCCGTCCACAGGAAACCATCTCAAGCGGAGGCGGATCAGCAGCGTAGAAATGTCCCCAACCGATACACAGGCGAGCGGTGCATCCTGGGTCCCGACGAGCAGTCCATCCTGGGTCTCGACTCTGGACAGCCAGTACTTCATCCATGGTCATCGGACCGGACCCCCTCCACAAGGGAGGGGGGGACATAGGAGAAAAAAGAAAAGAAGCGGCAGATCAACTGGTCTAAAAAGGAGGTCTATTTAAAGGCTAGAGTATACAGATGAGTTTTAAGATGAGACTTAAATGCTTCTACTGAGGTAGCATCTCGAACTGTTACCGGGAGGGCATTCCAGAGTACTGGAGCCCGAACGGAAAACGCTCTATAGCCCGCAGACTTTTTTTGGGCTTTAGGAATCACTAATAAGCCGGAGTCTTTTGAAGGCAGATTTCTTGCCGCCGACCCCCCCCCCCCTCCTAGGGGACCGAAAGCCATGGATGTCGAGCGGGTCTAACATGATACTGTGAAAGTTCAA
This sequence comes from Nerophis ophidion, assembly GCF_033978795.1. Classification (NCBI taxonomy): domain Eukaryota; kingdom Metazoa; phylum Chordata; class Actinopteri; order Syngnathiformes; family Syngnathidae; genus Nerophis; species Nerophis ophidion. Next base: position 8,263,296 of record NC_084621.1, read on the forward strand.
TCCATAGTGGCTCCAACACAGCAGAGAGTCCCGTCCACAGGAAACCATCTCACGCGGAGGTGGATCAGCAGCGTAGAGATGTCCCCAACAGATACAGGCGAGCGGTCCATCCTGGGTCCTGACGAGCGGTCCATCCTGGGTCTCGACTCTGGACAGCCAGTACTTCATCCATGGTCATCGGACCGGACCCCCTCCACAAGGGAAGGGGGGACATAGGAGAAAGAAAAGAAGCGGCAGATCGTAGCCTTAAAAAAAGTAAGACTGAGTGTAGAGTTGGAGAAAAAAATGTTGCGTGGTTTTGCTGTTCTTGGGTGTTCCAGTCATTCCAATTTGACTGTTCATTTATTTCTCAGCCTGCAGCTGGGGAGAGTGTCCACATTTTGGAAGACATCGTGCATCGTTGCAGTTCCCAAAAAAACTGCCCCGGTGCGCTGAACGACTACAGACCAGTGGTGCTCACCTCTTATATGATGAAGATAATGGAGCGGCTCTTTCTCAGCCTCCTCAGACCACAGGTGCAGCATGAAGTTTGCGTACCAGGCAGGCTTTGGTGTGGAGGATGCTATCCTTTACCTGCTGCACCGAGCCCACTCACACCTGGATAAGGGAAATGGCACTCTGAGGATCCTGTTCCTGGACTTCTCGAATTCCTTTAATCTTATCCAGCCCTGCCTTCTCCAGGACAAGCTGGACAGAATGCGAGTGGACCCCTGCCTGGTTGCCTGGATTTCAAACTAGCTCACCGACAGGCCACAGTACGTCAGACTGAGGGACATCACGTCTGACACTGGGATCAGCAGCGCCGGAGCACCGCAGGGAACGGTACTGGCCCCTCCTCTCTTCACCCTGTACACCGCTGACTTCTGCTACAACTCAGAGTTGTGTCACATCCAGAAGTACCCGGATTACACAGCCATCGTCGGGTTCATCAGGGACAACAGAGAGGAGAAGTTTCGGAGCCTGGTGAGGGACTTTTTGCGGTCTGGTGCCACAGGAACTTCTTGCAGCTCAATCCGTCAAAGACCAAGGAGCTGTTCATTGAAGTCAAGTTCAAGGTCACAACCTATTGTCATCGAGGGAGTCGAGGTCTACACCGTGGACTCATTCAAGTACCTCGGGGTGTGGGTGGACAATAAGCTGGACTGGACTGTTCGCACGGACCACTTGTACAGGAATTACAGAGCAGGCTGTACTTCCTGAGGAGGCTGCGCTCCTTCAACATCCGTAAAAAAAACTCTTGTGGATGTACTACCAGTCTGTGGTTGCCAGCCAGTGTTCTGTTCTACATGGTAGTGTGCTGGGGGGGCAGTACATCTAAGAAGGACAGCTCCAGATTGGAGAAACTGATCAGGCGGGCCTGTTCTAAGAGCGGAATAAAACTGGAGTCACTGGTGAGGGTGGCAGAGAAGAGGACTTTGGACAAACTAGTGAGCATCCTGGATGAAGCCAGTCACCCTCTGCATAGTGTTATCAGTAGCCAGAGGAGCCTGTTCAGTTCTAGACTGCTTCATCCCAAGTGCAGGACTAATAGACTCAAGAACTCCTTTGTCCCACACGCCATTAGACTGTACAACTCCTCTCTGGGACGGGGGGCGGGGGGTACTAGGATGACAGGGGATGCAAAACAATAACAGTGCAATACTTTTTCATAACATGGTCACTACTGCCTACTTTGTCTTGTTACATTCTTATTTTACGGTTATATTGTTATTCCCATTGTTGCTTTTTATTTTGAGTCTGTGGAGGTTTCTCGGACCACCAAGCACTGACATGACAGTCCAGATTCCGGGTTACAACGCTGTTTTATTTTTCAATAAAGTCTTTCTGTTGTGCTTTTTCAGCAAGTGTTCGTTCGTGGCTGTCCTTCTCTCACTCTCGCTGCCTTCAACAACAACCCTCTTCTCTTGGGGCGGCATAGCTCGGTTGGTAGAGCGGCCGTGCCAGCAACTTGAGGGTTGCAGGTTCGATTCCCCCTTCCGCCATCCTAGTTACTGCCGTTGTGTCCTTGGGCAAGACACTTTACCCACCTGCTGCCAGTGCCACCCACACTGGTTTAAATGTAACTTAGATATTGGGTTTCACTATGTAAAGCGCTTTGAGTCACTAGAGAAAAGCGCTATATAAATATAAATCACTTCACTTTTCCTTCCCGACTGCTGCCTTTAACAGAGCGACAGGTGATTAGACAATCACTCCCAGCTGTGTCATCCACTCACCTGCCGCTAATCTCGAAGCCGGTTCGCTGCATGTCTGCAGGCCACGCTCCCCACATATTCTTATTTTAATATTGTTCCATTTTGTTTCCGTTTATACCCGCATTATTTACTTCTTACTGTTCAAATTCAATCTCAACTCTGTACACTGCTGCTGGAATTTTAATTTTCCTGCGGGAACTCTCCTGAAGGAATCAATAAAGTACTATCTATCTATCTATTGAATTATTTTCTTGACATGTTTTCTATACATTGATGTGTTTATTTCATGCAATGTACTTTTGGAAATGGGTACAACTTAGACTTGGAAGTTGACAGAGATGATGGTGGTGAACATTTAAATGAGGTGCATTGAAGTGAAACCCTATGGCTCGCCGTCTGCAATATTTCACATAACATGCATCAACACAGAGGAGAGAGGAAAACAATCAACCAAAAGATAAAGCCTGCAGACATAGAAGTTAGTTGAAAGGGGAGTTTTGTGCACAGCACTCATTTGAAAAAAAAAAAAGCAAATAGTTTTTTTTAATGAACCCGGAAGACTGACAGATTTGCCTTAGAAAGTTCACCCGAGCATTTAGACGCGTGTACAAATTATTCTACCATTGCATGCCTAAAGGATCAAGGCCCACGATTAAAAATAAATAAAGCACAAGCTCCATTTCTCTTCCATAATTAGAGTCAGAATGCTTTATTGATTCCTATAGTGGGAGTTATACTTGAAACACAGAACATGTAGATCGAATTTTGGCTTATCCACGCACGATGGAAATAAAACAAGTGTGCTCAGTCAAAACAAAAATCCCCAGAGGCTGATTGGTTCCTTCTGACCGTAGGATGGATCATTACTTCCTTGCTTGATCTATTTACAGTATTTTTAACATTTGTGTAAAAATACACATTTTTAATTCCATTTAATACTGTATTTATTTCCTTTAATTTGTTGTGTAATATTTAAAAATCTTTAATTGTTTTAAAATTAATTTATCGTAATTAGGGACCCATGTCCCTTTGGGACAGAGGACCCTTTTGAATTTGTAAGGTTTTTTTATTATTATTATTATTATTCTTTATTATTATTCCGCCGCCCCCTTCAGCTGTAACTTGACCCCCTTAACATGCTTCAAAACTCACCAAATTTGAACACACACATTGGACTGGCGAAAATTGCCATCTAATCAAAAAAACAAAACTCAAAATTGCCCTCTAGCGCCCCCTAGGAAGAAAACACAGACAAAACTGTCCCTAACTTCCAGTAGAATGGTCGTAGAAACATGAAACAAAAACCACTACGTAGGTCTCAGTTAGACCTATATTTCATACACTGTTACCTCCCAGCTAAAATCAACAGGAAGTTAGCAATTCCCCCTTCAATACAAAAGTTGGCTAAAAAAAATCTCGCTTTTTTTCAAACGTTATGTCCTCTGAGGCCGTTTGTCGTTTCGGCTTCAAATAAGCAACAGAAGAGAGAAGGTTGATATAATCCCTTCTCTGGGATTATATCCCCCCTTTTGATCTGGTCACTTATAGCAGTGGTTCTCAACTTTTTTTCAGTGATGTACCCCTTGTGAACATTTTTTAAATTCAAGTACCCCCTAATCAGAGCAAAGCATTTTTGGTTGAAAAAAAGAGATAAAGTAGTAAAATACAGCACTATGTCATCAGTTTCTGATTCATTAAATTGTATAACAGTGCAAAATATTGCTCATTTGTAGTGGTCTTTCTTGAACTATTGGAAAAAAAGATAAAAGAATAACTAAAAACTTGTTGAAAAATAAACAAGTGATTCAATTATAAATAAAGATTTCTATAAATAGAAGTAATCATCAACTTAAAGTGCCCTCTTTGGGGATTGTAATAGAGATCCATCTGGATTCATCAACTTCATTCTAAAAATTTTTTCACAAAAAAAGAAATCTTTAACATCAATATTTATGGAACATGTCCACAAAAAAATCTAGCTGTCAACACTGAATATTGCATTGTTGCATTTCTTTTCACATTCATATTTTGTTGAAGTATTATTCAATAAATATATTTATAAACGATTTTTGAATTGTTGCTTTTTTTAGAATATTTTTAAAAAATCTCACGTACCCCCATTTGAAAACCACTGACTTATATCATATAAGACTATTTTATTACTGTTAAGTAAACTATGAATACTGCACTTAAATGTAGAATATATGTAGAATATATTTATATTATTCACATATTATATATAATATATATGATACATATTATATTATTTATTATTACTATTGTCTATTGCAGTGGTTCTCAAATGGGGGTACGCGTACCCCTGGGGTTACTTGAAGGTATGCCAGGGGGTACGTGAGATTTTTTTTTTAATATTCTAAAAATAGCTACAATTCAAAAATCCTTTATAAATATATTTATTGAATAATACTTCAACAAAATATGAATGTAAGTTTTTAAACTGTGACAAGAAATGCAACAATGCAATATTCAGTGTTGACAGCTAGATTTTTTTGTGGACATAAATATAATAATGACAATAATAATAATAATAATAGATTTTATATGTAAAAAAAAGCACTTTATGTTGAGCAAGCAACCTCAAAGTGCCACAGTGTAAAATAAAAATAGTAATAATAATAAAAAGATAAAAAATAAATAAAATACAAAACTAGAAACAGTCCAATAGGTAGATCCAGCATGTATGTCAATAAAAAGGCTTTTTTAAAAAGATGGGTTTTTAAGCCTTTTTTATAAGCATCCACGTCAAATATTGACGTTAAAGATTTCTTTTTTTGTGAAATTTTTTTTAGAATGAAGTTGATGAATCCAGATGGATCTCTATTACAATCCCCAAAGAGGGCACTTTAAGTTGATGATTACTTCTATGTGTACAAATATTTATTTATAATTGAATCACCTCTTTATTCATCAACAATTGTTTTAATTATTATTTTATCTTTTTTTCCAACCAGTTCAAGAAAGACCACTACAAATGAGCAATATTTTGCACTGTCATACTATTTAATGAATCAGAAACTGATGACATAGTGCTGTATTTTACTTCTTTATCTCTTTTTTTCAACCCAAAATGCTTTGCTCTGATTAAGGGGTACTTGAATTACAATTTTTTTTTACAGGGGGTGCATCACTGAAAAAAGGTTGAGAACCACTGCTCTATTGTGAGCGAACTGTGGTGCTGAATTATCCCCAGGGATCAATAAAGTACATTCTATTCTATTCTATCCTAATAAAACACGCCAAAACATGTGTCCGTTACCATAGCAACACGTATGACAAAACATTGCGTGAAAATCAATAGTATTCAGTGAGGTGAGGTGAATTAAATGCGCTGACTGTTCATTGCTCCTGCCAAATGAATTGCACAGAGTGGAGCGGATCACCACTCCAAGATGGCGGCCCCGCGTCTCGTCAGCGCCAGTAGGCAGTTGCGCTAGATGCTGCGTCCACTTTATGTGACGTCTATGAGCTCTGCTGCATGTGTGACCGAGATCACGCCGCTGTGTTCTCGCGTTACTTACAACGAGATGTGCCCGTGTTAACACGGGTAGGAAACCCCGTCCCACCCTCTTTCCCGTCGCTGTCCACAAGCAAGGTAAACGCGCCGTTTGATTCTCGGATTAAAATAGTGCTTTTATAAGTCGAAAATAAGTTGTGTTATTTTCTTAACAACGGCGTTTCCTCTAAAATAAACATATTTCTTAAACCCTTAGGCTCTACGTAAAATAACCTATAAAGTTGGATGAATTTATGAGGTATTTTAGCCTGTAGCGCTCCTCATGCTGCCTCGGGCCTGTTAGCTGGGCGCCAACCTAGCCACAGTCGGTGTAAAATACTGTCATTTGTGTCCGTTTTATGAGTATAGATTTCTGACTGCACCGCTGACAGTTTTTGCGGCTCGAAGTGTTCTCGTTTGGGGACAAAAGAAGTGTCGCTAACGTGCTGAGCTCCAGCTAGCTGTTAGCTGCTAGTTACGTGCTAATGTGGCTAACATAGCTAACTGTCCTGTCAACAAGTAACTTTACTTTTAGGCACTGATATGTGTCTTTAACATACAAACCCTGTTTCCATAGGAGTTGGGAAATTGTGTTAGATGTAAATATAAACGGAATACAATGATTTGCAAATCCTTTTCAACCCATATTCAGTTGAATGCACTACACAGACAAAATATTTGATGTTCAAATTCAAACTATTTGTTTTTGCAGATAATAATTAACTTAGAATGTCAAAGTAGTTGGGAAAGGGCATGTTCACCACTGTGTTACATCACCTTTTCTTTTAACAGCAATAAACATTTGGGAACTGAGGAAACTAATTGTTGAAGCTTTGAAAGTGGAATTCTGTCCCATTCTTGTTTTATGTAGAGCTTCAGTCGTTCAACAGTCTGGGGTCTTTTACGCTTTATAATGTTTCACACATTTTCGATGGGAGACAGGCCTGGACTGCAGGCGGGCTAGGAAAGTACCCGCACTCTTTTTCTACGAAGTCACGCTGTTGTAACACTTGTCTTGCTGAAATAAGCGGGGGCGTCCATGATAACGTTGCTTGGATGACAACATATGTTGCTCCAAAACCTGTATGGACCATTCAGCATTAATGGTGCCTTCACAGATGTGTAAGTTACCCATGCCTTGGGCACTAATACACCCCCATACCATCACAGATGCTGGCTTTTCAACTTTGCGCCTATAACAATCTGGATGGTTATTTTCCCTCTTTGTTCCCGAGGACACAAATATCCACGGTGTGGCGCAGTGAGAGAGTGGCCATTCGCAACACGAGGGTCTCTGGTTCAATCCCCACCTAGTACCAACCTCGTCACGTCAGTTGTGTCCTGAGCAAGACACTTCACCCTTGCTCCTGATGGGTTCTGGTTAGCGCCTTGCATGGCAGCTCCCTCCATCAGTGTGTGAATGGGTAAATGTGGGAGTAGTGTCAAAACGCCTTGATTACCTCGAAGGCAGAAAAGCGCTATACAAATACAACCCATTTATCATTTATTATCATAGTTTCCAAAAACAATTTAAAATGTGGACTCATCAGACCACAGGACACGTTTCCACTTTGCATCAGTCTATCCTAGATGATCTCGGGCCCAGAGAAGCCGACGGCTCCTGGATGTTGTTGATAAATGGCTTTTTCTTTGCATAGTAGAGCTTTAACTTACTCTTACAGATGTAGCGACAAACTGTATTTAGTGACATTGGTTTTCTGAGGTGTTCCTGAGTCCATGTGGTGATATCCTCAAGAGATTGATATCGGTTTTTGATACAGTGCCGTCTGAGGGATCGAAGGTCACGGTCATTCAATGTTGGTTTCCGGCCATGCCGCTTACGTGGAGTGATTTCTCCAGATTCTCTGAACCTTTTGATGATATGGAGCGTAGATGTTATAATCCCTAAATTTCTTGCAATTGCACTTTAGGAAACGTTCTTGAACTGTTTGACTATTTGCTCACGCAGTTGTGGACAAAGGAATGCACATTTTTGGGGAAGCTGTTTTTATAGCCAATCATGGCACCCACCTGTTCCCAATTAGCCTGCACACCTGTGGGATGTTCCAAATAAGTGTTTGAGAATTCTTCAACTTTATCAGTATTTATTGCCGCCTTTCCCAACTTTTTTGTCATGTGTTGCTGGCATCAAATTCTAAAGTTAATGATTATTTGCACAAAAAAAATGTTTATCAGTTTGAACATCAGGCCAGCTGGGAGACATAGTCTTCCCAATGTGTCCTGGGTCTTCCCCTTGGCTTCCTACCGGTCGGACGTGCCCTAAACACCTCCCTAGGGAGGCGTACGGGTGGCATCCTGACCAGATGCCCGAACCACCTTATCTGGCTCCTGTCGATGTGGAAGAGTAGAGGCTTTACTTTGAGTTCCTCCCGAATGGCAGAGCTTCTCACCCTATCTCTAAATGAGAGCCCCGCGACCTGGCGGAGGAAACTAATTTCGGCTGCTTGTACCCTTGATCTTGTCCTTTCGGTCTTAACCCAAAGTTCATGACCATAGGCGAGGATGGGATTGTAGATCAACCGGTAAATTGAGAGCTTTGCCTTCCGGCTCAGCTCCCTCTTTACCACAACGGATCGATGCAGCGTCCGCATTACTGAAGACGCCGCACCGATCCGCCTGTCGATCTCACGATCCACTCTTCCCTCACTCGTGAACAAGACTCGGAGGTACTTTAACTTCTCCACTTCGGGCAGGGTTTCCTCCCCAAAATATTTCAATAACTGTCAAATAAAAATGAGCTGCATAATAGGAAATCAAATAGTTTGTCCTTTGTTATGAGAATGGTACCTGCGGACATTATGTCCTTGACTATTTTTTCCATACGGTTTTGATCTGGAAATAGTTGTTTCGGCATTTTATGGGTGTGGCACCGAACAGAGATGTTGACATGCGGAGTTTCAAGCACTACTTGTTATTTAGTGGGTGACTTTTCAAATGATGCTACACATTAGCCGTGGTGATACTTTTTGTAGCAACGCTTTTGCTGCATAATTGTTCAGCATCTTCCCGCTTGAAGCCAAACCACCGCCAGACGATGGATTGTGTGCTGTTTTTCTAGGGAAGTAATTCTTCCTTCATTTGTTATGATTCGCACCTTCTCTCTCGTATTTCCACTCGCACTGCACCTTTAGCATCACAGCTAATGGTACCATGACGCTACCTGTCTGCTCCACAGGAGCGTGTGATGTTGCACACGTGACAGTATGTGACGTATGTAAGAAGGTGCGCTTGTTTTAAGTCTTTGTGAGGAGAGACAAGAAAGAGTGGGAAACGCATGCAGTGTAATGCCTCATCTAAAAGTAACTACCGGAGAACGTATACTCGAATATCAAGATGTAGTCATTTTCTATATTGCACAGAGAAAAACCTGCAATATATCACCCAGCCCTAGTTATAATATATATGTATCATGGTGGCATTACCCCAGGTGACAAGAATTATTACACTGTAACAATAATTTGTAGCAAAAAAGTAGGAAGAATGATCATGCCAACAATGGTAATAGACAACGTAGCAGTAATGGTAAAGAAACATTGAGCACATGTTAACACTTTAAAACAGAGTACAACAGCAGGTCAAAATAAAGACCCTAATCTCTATATTTTAACCAGACACGATGTTTGTATAATAGTTTGAATCGATTAATAGTTTGGCATTGCTTGTGTTGTCAGTCCAGTTTGTTCGATAGATCCTTAAAATTAAAGATGAGCGTACATGTGTGTGAAAGGCTCTACGCATTGTTTTTAACTTGTACTTAAAATGTACTTTTTCTCCAAGATGCCGGGTGTCACAGTGAAAGACGTCAACCAGCAGGAGTTCGTCACTGCATTGGCAGCTTTCCTAAAAAAGTGAGTAAATTTACCAAATTCTATTTTGATGTATGATTTACCAGGTCCCCTCGTGTATTGTAAAAATTGTGTATTGTAAATTCAATGTGCTGCAGCGATTCAGTTATGTCCTGTTTTTATTTATTTTAAATGTGTAGGTCAGGAAAGCTGAAGGTGCCTGACTGGGTTGACCTTGTTAAGCTAGGCAAGCACAAGGAACTGGCCCCCGCTGATGAGAACTGGTTCTACATCAGATCCGGTAGGTCACTTACCATTCTATATTTTCATAAATGTTTATCATAAGATATGTATTTACTAGTAATGGGTCCGGCAACACCGATGCATCGGCGCATGCGTCGAGCTCATAGAGCAAAACCCTGTCGGTGCGCATACCGCTTTTCGAAAGTCACGTGACTGATTATGAGCTGTTTCGGTCACATGACCGATATGCGAACTGTGCCGCAGTGACGCTTGCGCGCCAAACTGTTTCTAAGGAAGCACATCTGTCAACGAGATGCAGATGCTAACAGAATCGCCACACTTCTTACGTTGGTCATTTGTAATTTATCGTCGTCGGTGATCATTTGCGCCGTGTGGGAATATTTTGTGTTCATTTCCTTGTCGTTTCATCCTTTTCCCCTCAAAGTTTCTACTCGATCTGTTAGTAGGGCTGTAACGGTATCTGTATTTGTGTTGAACCGTTTTGGTACGGGGGTTTTTCTAAGCTAAAGTCTTAACAAACTGCTTTGCTTCTTCTGCGTCAGCACCCAGCATTGTCCCACCCACACAACCACCTGGTTACTTTAAAAAGCGGTAACAGAGCATCCCTTCGATAGCCCAGTTGGTTGAGTGGAGGGCTGTAGTTGCTTATGCTGAGTTCCTTAGGGCCACTGGTTCAAATCCAGCTCGATGGATCACTCATTACGTTTTTACCATGAGTTGAATAACGCGGACCCCGACTTAAACAAGTTAAAAAACTTATTTGTGTGTTACCATTTAGTTGTCAATTGTACGGAAAATGTACTGTACTGTGCAATCTACTAATAAAAGTTTCAATCAATCAATCAATCAACAGTGCGTATTCAGAGCGCATGTAAAAAAAAAAATTCCCAATCCACAAGTATCCTCATTCCCAACACGTTCTCTTAGATTTCCATGTAATGATACATGTTCACATTATTTGACTGTATCTAAAAAAGATAACAATATAAAACATTTTAAATGAAGATATGAAATAGAATGACTCGGGTTTACATTATTGTATATACTAGGTCAGGAGTAGGGAACCTATGGCTCTAGAGCCAGATGTGGCCCTTTTGATGACTGCATCTGGCTCTCTGATAAATCGTAGCTGACATTGCTTAACACGATAAGTAATAAATAATTCCGCTGGTAATCAGTGTCAAAAATAGCGTTCAAAATGTAAAACTTTCTCATGCATTTTCATCCATCCATCCGGTTTCTACCGCACTTGTTCAAGAAGTCGCATTAATGGTAAGAAGTATTTTATTTTTGGTTAGCCTCAGAATAACAATGTTATTAAAAAGAATAAGAGACTTATTATACTCTAAAAATGTTGGTCTTTCCTAAAAATGCACACACATAGTTGTATTCTGTGTTAAAAAAAAAATTATATCGCTTTCACGGAGGTACTTTTAAAAATATTTGGCCTGAATGGCTCTCTCAACCAAAAAGGTTCCCTACCTGAAGTGAAAATATATCGAGATATATATCAAATATCGGGTTCAAGTAAAAATATATCGATATAAAGACTTTTTCGTCCATATTGCCCAGCCCTATGATACATAAGCTTAATTGCTACTTGCAAATGTGCCTCTTAAATAACAATGCAGAAAGTTCAAATATAAAATTAAGCTGCACGTAGTGGGTAAAGTGCTAATGCTACGTGTGCTGGCAGCACTTGCAAGCTTTGCAGACTCCTCGCATTTTCACGCTTTCCGTATAATCTCTTGGGGGATATTTTTTCAAATGATAAAGCAAACTTGTTGTGTTGCACATACCTTGTACATCAGCTTCATTTGCTTGTCACTACCCAGAGCACACCACACCAACATTTTGTTTTCCCAACATTAGCCTCATCTTCAGGCGATAACTCCAAGTCAAGGCTGACATTTATTTCGCTAACCTCAGTGGGGCGTTCAACCTTAGGTTTGGTCATTCTGGTTGTCTATTATTCTGTTTACTTTTGTAGCACCTTCTAACCTGAAATCAAGCGGGAAAGTGTCTACTCTGATTGGCTGTTGTCAGACATTTCCGCCATGATTGGAGTTAATATGCCGATATCTGATCACTGTGACTATTATCAAATTACCCAGCCCTATATTAACGCAACCGTAACATGTAAGCGAAACATAGCAAACCGAGGACAACCAGAATTCTATTTAACAAACTTCTGGCGGACAAGGCGTATTCCATTAAGTCCCATTGTTTTGAGCACAAAGACAGTTCAATATTTTATCCAATACTTGTCTTAAAAGTAAATGAACATGTCTGACGACTTGTTTCCATTAAGTTGAACTTTGTATCTGAAAGCCCAAATCAGGCACTTTAAAATCCCCCAATCATAATCTGTAGCATTTGTAGACACTGCATTAACGATCTTTGACAAGTGTGGTGCTTCTGGTCCGCTTTTGGGCCTCGTTTAATGGACGTCATGGGTATTAAGGATGTTCCGGACCGGAGTTTATGCTGCGGATACCAATCATCCATGAGTGAAATTGTCCGATATCGATTACATGTATGAACTGTACATTTTTACATTTGAGTGCTATGTGTCGTTAACAAAATCAACACACTTAATTTAAACCAGTTCTTTATTCTCTTTTGTGACATGCACTTTTAGCAAAACAAATTAGTCCATAATACCTAAACAAAAGAAAAAAATATCTGCTACTTAACTTAAACTCTTTGGTTTTTCCCCTCCAAGTTTTCCTCTGACCAGGAAATAATTCCCTGAGTTTAAGATGAACAAAATCCACTAAATAAAATGATGCAATAATGAAAATATTTGATCACTCTATCGCTCATATGCTGATACTACCCTTAACAACATTGAGGTAACACTAATACTTTCTCACCTAATATAACACAAAGTTTTGACTAACTTTTTGATTTTTTTGTTAGAAATTGTGAGCGACATTAAAATGCCTAAAATTTACTTTTTCATAAAATTGTTGGATGCAACAGTCATATCCCTAATGTGTACTAAATTATTTTACTAAAATAATACTCCTGGACTTTTTGTCAGGTAAATCTAGGTGTCTGTTAACTTTTTGTCATTAGTGCTGTCACTGTCCCTCTCCATCCCTGGCCAGCTATTTTAAATCAGGCTTGTCTGGAGCTGCACAATTAATCAAATTTTATCGTGATCACGATTTTGGCAGTTACGATTAAATCAGGGTGATTGTCGGCGATAATAATATATAAAAAAAAAAAAAAAAAAAGGGCTGCGCTGCGTTTTAAACCAAGCACGCGACCCCGAAGGGAATAAGCGGTAGAAAATGGATGGATGGACGTTCACAACCAACAGCCCGGCCAACCACTAGAGGGCGACCAAGAGACAGTGGATTCATGTAAGAGTGAGTGTCAACAGAGGTAGAAGGCAGTATATCAGCAAGTAGCTCCTGAAAATATTAATACAAATTCATGCATTATTACATCAGTGTCCTCTCCTCCCACAGAGTTACCCACAGGCACACATTTTAACCCCAGAACATGAGCGCACACCTCCCCGTTCTTTAGGCACTCACGCTCGTTCCCCGAAATCACAAACACCACACCTCAAAGCTGCGATGGCGACGTGTACATCCAAACATGATCGGGTTGTGGGAACACAAAGCATTAACGACTTGTACAGGGTGTACCCCACCTTGTGCCCGAGTGCAGCTGTGATAGGTTCCAGCACCCTTAAAACCCTAAGGGACAAGCGGTAGAAAATAGATGGATGGATGGATGGAACACTTGCCCTCTGTTCTCAACTGACTGTTTGCCTGCGCTAGATGCCGGTTGTTAACAGAGCAGGCTGCCCGCCATTGGCACAAATTCCATATGTACAGCTACAAAAGCGGGGGTGCCCAAAGTACAGACTACCAAGCCACCCCGTGTCCATTCACCTCTCAAATACACGCCAAAATAACGGATGTAATAATGTTTTATCTGGCCAAAGACATATGTCCTATATATAGTGAGCAGTACAATTAATGTGTTCCTTTTTTGTATGTGCATAATCTTATTTTTTTCACTTGTTTGCACTTTACGGCATACATTGTAGTTAGTCTTTTGTGCATATTATTTTTACAGTTTTATTTTGAAATGAAAGCCAGGTTTACACTTTTAAAGAGAAAAGGCAAAAAAAAAAATCTAATTACCATTAAATCGTGATTTTTAACATTGATTTAAAAAATTGTGATTAATATTTTGGCCATTATAGTCTTGTCCCTTTTCTAACAATCCTCCAAAGAAACTGCATTGGACATCAATGTTGTAATTAAAGGTAGAATAGTGCGACCGCGAAAGGGAAAAGCGGTAGGAAATGGATGGATGGATGGTTCTTCCTGTTGCTACCCTTACAGTGATAAATATTTGCTCTCTGTTCATTTAGCCTCCACAGTTCGTCACCTGTACCTCCGTGGAGGAGCTGGTGTGGGCTCCATGATCAAGATTTATGGTGGTCGCAAGAGGAACGGCGTGTGCCCAGCCCACTTTAGTGTCGGATCCAAGAACGTCGCCCGCAAAGTGCTGCAGGCCCTCGAGCTTCTCAAGATGATTGAGAAGGACCCAAACGGGTAAGTGTTGCAGCCTCTTATCTTTCTTGGTTTACACGCTATTAAATTAATTTCACCGCTGCAGGTTATAACATTGTTATAAAAATGTCTGGCTTCCTTTATTTGTGAACTGGCTGCAGGAAAAGCCAATGTTTTTTTTTACAAAAGACAATTCTTTTGAAATTCTGTTCAAAGATTGTTACATCATTCATCCTAATTTTTTCACTTTGTTGTCCTGCAGTGGCCGTAGACTAACCTCCCAGGGAACCAGAGACCTGGATAGAATTGCCGGCCAGGTGAGCAAACATTTCTCTCCATCGCCTAGTTTTTTTTGGGTTTTTTTCCAGAAACAGAAACACAAATTTATCATCTTTGCAATTGTTTTAACATTTTTTAGGGGAGACGCTTAAGTTTCTCCTTTTTGTTTGAGTCACCTTGTTTCATTCTCCAAAGCAATGAAATGAAAACCCATTAGGACTTTTACTTTGATTACTCGCTCAGGGAGTATGAGCAGTGAAGGTTTCTGCAAGGTTATTTGTTGGAAATACCACAATGAGTGTAGGGCTGGGCTTGGACTGCGACTTATAGTCCGAAAAATACGGCAAGTTGTATCTATCTATCTGTGTGTGTGTGTGTGTGTGTGTATATATATATATATATATATATATATATATATATATATATATAATTTTTTATTTTTATTTTGGTTTGGACTGCGACTTATTTATAGTCCGAAAAATACGGTAGTATTTGACCAAAACTGTATTTATTAAACAGTGGCACAAACATTCATGTCATTTCCAAAACAAAGTGCATGATTGTCAGAGACATTTTAAAACAAGCTATGAGTGTACTTTAGTGCATGATGTCACTAAGATCCATTCATCCATCCATTTTCTACCGCTTATTCCCTTTGGGGTCGCGGGGGGCGAAGTGCACTTTTTGTACAGAACGCCACTACAATAGTTTAAAACAAATAAAGTGCACCTTTGTGCATGATGTCACAAGATATTTCAATAAGTGTCAAATAAAAATGAGCTGCATAATAGGAAATCAAATAGTGTTTGTCCTTCGCTATGTGGTAGGTTACGGCGGACGTTATCTCCTTCTGTTAATTTTATTTCAAACTGTGTTGATCTGGAAATGGTTGCGTCTGTTTTTTGTGGGTGTGGCAACAAACGGAGATGTTGACATGTGGAGTTTCAAGCACTCTTCATCCTCTAGCGCAGTGGTTCTCAAATGGAGGTACGCGTACCCCTGGGGGTACTTGAAGGTATGCCAAGGGGTACATGAGATTTTTTAAAAAAATAATCTAAAAATAGCAACAATTCAAAAATCTTTCATAAATATATTTATTGAATAATCAACAAAATATGAATGTAAGTTCATAAACTGTGAAAAAACAGCTCGATTTTTTTTTTTTTTGTGGACGTGTTCCATTAATATTGATGTTAAAGATTTATTTTTTTCTGAATAAATGTTGAGAAGTAAGTTCATGAATCCAGATGGATCTCTATTACAATCCCCTTAAGAGGGCACTTTAAGTTTATAATTACTTTTATGTGTAGAAACATTTATAATTAAATCACTTGTTTATTTTTCAACAAGTTTTTAGTTATTTTTATATCTTTTTTTCCAAATAGTTCAATAAAGACTAATGCAAATGAGCAATATTTTGCACTGTTATACAATTTAATAAATCAGAAACTGATATAGTGCTGTATTTTACTTCTTTATCTCTTTTTTTCAACCAAAAATGCTTTGCTCTGATTATGGGGTACTTGAATTAAAAAATGTTCACAGGGGGTACTTCACTGAAAAACGGTGGGGAACCACTGCTCTAGCGGTTGACCTTTCAAATGATGCTACATTTTAGCAGTAATGCTACTTTTTTAGCAACGCTTTTGCCCCACACCTAACATATTACTGTTGTCTGTTCGACATCTTCCCACTTGAAGCCAAATCACTGACAGACGATGGACCCCCTGCTGTTTTTCTTGCGAATTAATTCTTCATTTGTTACCAGATTCGCACCTTCTTTCTCTCTTAACACCCGCAACACAACTAACGTTACCCATGCTGCTACCTCTGCTCTGTGAGGGCGTATACGTTTATGACATACGTAAGAAGGTGCCCTCGCTGTCTGTGAGGAGACACAAGAAAGAGTGAAAAGAGCCTGTAGTGTAATGCCGGCAGCTAAAAGCAACTGTGTGAGAACGTATACTCGAATATCACGATAGTCATTTTCTATATCGCACAGAGACAAACCTGCGATATATATCGTGTATATCGATTATCGCCCAGCCTTAAATGAGTCACCCACAAACGCAAGATTTTAAACTTCGGCTCAACATGCTTGTTTAACTTGTGGCTGTTGTCGAACTAACAAAGTCAATATTCACAGTTCTTTAGCCTATTTGTCCTTGGGCTAATGTTACCTGTCAGCCAAGTGAGAAGTGTTGTGCATCTTAACATTTCCCAACACGCCACTCGCTTGGGTCTTGTCAAAAAATCAGGAGGAGAAGCAGTGGCGCTTTAATAATCCAAGGGTAAAGGGGGTAAACATTAGGAGGGGATTTCACGCCTTGCGACACGGCCGTATGGCGTGTTCTCCTTGTTTACCCGTGCTAATGAACAGTAAGCAGATGAGCAAAGTCCCAAGCACGACCAAGCGCCCATCCGCCCCACAAATTGGCAGGAAGCACGTTGCAGCGCACCCCATCACACACTCTGGTGTTTTGTACTTTGTGATGCCTTTTCACTGTTCTGTCAGTACACTCGGCGCTGCTTATGGCAGTACTCAGAAAAACATGTTTTCCAAACTCTGCAGTCTCCCAAGGCTCCATGAAATTGTTTTCATTTCCTTTAGAAATTAACCATGTGGTTGGTCATCAAGTAAATAGAACATAGAGGAGCTGTGAGGCTTCATTTGATTAGTTGAATGAAGCTATTAAGGCACTTCCCCCAGCTAGTCAATGAGTTTTAATTTGCAGGGTTTTTCTAAAGCAAAACCACCTCGTCCTGCTGGTGGTGTCTCGTAAAGCTGCTTGATGTGTTTTTGTCTTCTTTCCTACAGGTTGCAGCTGCAAACAAGAAAACTGTTTAATAAATGTTTTGGAGAAATGAAATTATGTTGCCTTGATTTGTCATTTGGGTGAAATGGGGATGTAACAATTAATAGTATTGTTATCCGCGGTAAAATTCCCCGACGGTTAGTTTGAGTCTTAAATTACAATTATCAAAATAACCTATTTGAGAACCGCACTTTGACGAACACACGGATGCCCTCACGCTAACAGCTAAACAAGAAACATTAACGTACAGTTGTGATCAAAATTATTCAACCCCCACACAATTTTGGTGTTTTAGCAAGTTGGACATTTATTCCGTATTTTGTTTATAGTCATATCAAATAAAGATGTGTCAAATAGACAAATGCAACTTAAATTGTAACACTGTATTTTACAAAATACCGAAAAAGGACATTTTTCTTAATATCTCATTGACCTAATGTTTCAACCCCCTAGTTCCATGCATCTTTAGTACTTAGTAGAACACCCTTTGGCAGTAATGACATCCTTCAAAGGTGATACATAAGCTTCTTGCAACCATCTACAGGTATTTTAGCCCATTCCTCTTGGGCAAAGGCCTCCAGTTCATTCATATTCTTGGGCTTGCGTGCTGCAACTGCCTTCTTCAAGTCCCACCACAGCTTTTCTAGAGGATTTAGGTCTGGCGACTGTGAAGGCCACTCCGGAGTCTTCCAGCCCTTCTTCTGCAACCACTCTGTTGATTTGGAGGTATGCTTGGGATCCTTGTCCTGTTGGAAGGTCCAACGTCTCCCAAGTCTCAGCTTCCTCACTGACTTCATGATATTTGCAGCTAATATATCCTGCTAGGAAATAGAATTCATAGTGCCTTGAACGAGCTGGAGATTCCTGGTACCTGAGGCAGAGAAACAGCCCCAGAGCATGATTGACCCCCCACCATGCTTAACAGTATACAAGGTGTTCTTCTCTTTGTAAGCTTCATTTTTTCTCCTCCAGACATAACATTGATTCATCGGCCCAAAGAGTTCCACTTTTGTCTCATAACTCCATAGAACAGTTTCCCAAAACCTTTGGGGTTTGTCCAGATTTTTGGCATACTGGAGTATTTTACTTGTGCCTGGTAGTCAGAAGTGGAGTGCGCCTGGGAGTTCTGGCATGGAGGTCTTCATCTCGTAGTGCGTGCCTTATTGTCTGGGACAAAACCTGCGTTCCCCCCTCTGCAATGTCCTGTTGTAGTTCCTCAGCTGTTACCCGGGGGTTTTTCACCACTGTACGCTTCACAGCATCCTCTTTCTACCACGCCCAGGTCGTGTTTCCTCTGTGCCTTTAGCTTTAAACTTGCGAATTACGCTCCCAACTGTGTCTCTTGGAATGTGTAATGTCTTTTCCATTTTCTTATATCCATATCCTTTCTTATGAAGAGAAATTACCTCCTTTCTTGACTTCTTTGACCACTCCTTGGACTTCACCATGTTGCAAATACACCATTGACCATCTACAACAGGGGTACGGAACCTGTGGCTCTAGAGCCAGATGTGGCTCTTTTGATGACTGCATCTAGCTCTCAGATAAATCTTAGCTGATATTGCTTAACACGATAAGTAATGAATAATTCCGCTGGTAATCAGTGTCAAAAATAACGTTCAACATTCTCATGCATTTTCATCCATCCGTCCGGTTTCTACCGCACCTGTTCAAGAAGTCTCATTAATGGTAAAAAAGTGTTTTATTTTTTTGTTGGTTAGCCTCAGAAAAACAATGTTATTAAAAAGAATAAGAGACATATTATACTCTGAAAATGTTGTTTTTCTTAAAAATGCACTCATATAGTAGTATTCAGTGTTAAAAATAAATAAATGATATGGCTCTCACGGAAATACTTTTAAAAATATTTGGCTTGTATGGCTCTCAGCCAAAAAGGTTCCCGACCCCTGATCTACAAGAAGTTGAGCGTCAGTCTCCTTCAATCAGTCTAATTGTTGCTCGTTATGGTTCTAATCACATCTACAGGTGTTTTCAACACCTGATTGAAAAGACCTTAATCAAATTCTGTTCTTAAGAGTTATGATCTTCTAGGGGTTGAATAATTTTGTCAATGAGATATGAAGAAAAATGTCCTTTTTATGGTATTTTGTAAAATACAGTGTTACAATTTAAGTTGCATTTGTCTGACACATCTTTATTTGATATGACTATAAACAAAATACGGGATAAATGTCCAACTTGCTAAAACACCAAAATTGTGAATAATTTTGATCATAACTGTATTTCCTCATTTAGAAAAGACACCCCAATGTAAGCCGAAATAAAAGGTTACTGCAATGTAAAGTTAAAATACAAACATTGCTAACCAAGCAATTCTAATGTTCACATTAAACTCACAAGCTGTGCTCTCAGCGGTCTTTTCTCATGAATACCAGAACGGTGCATTCAAGGACATCTTCACAGTAGGACGCCCACGAAAAATAATTTTACTAACCACTTCATTCAATGAATTGCAAGTGCCACAATGCAAACCAATATTTAAAACAAAAGCTTTGCAATGAAGACAGAAAAACTAAAGCTCTGAAGCTTAAGAAACACCAAACATGCAAAATACTGTTTTATTTATTTTAATGATTCTTTTAATTGTATTTTATATGGTCCAAATATTCCAATGTTTTAAGTACTTATTGGGCCTAGTCAATAAACCAATACTCCTACCTTCTACTTAAAATGTTTAAGTAACGCCATAATGTTAAAATCAAAGTTTAACCAGCGCTGATGTGCAACCAACCCAGAATATTTCTCTGTAAATTCCACATTTTGAATGCAATGTGTAGTCATAGCAGTTTAATATTTATAGTCATAAATGCATCACTTTCAAGTATTGCTAATCATTTATTCAAGAGTCACTTTGTTCTCAATGACCCAATTTGTGTGAACTTGTTCTAGTTGGCACAGTTGGAACTCAGACTATCGAACTTCTATAGACTGAAACTCAGTACTTGGACAAAACATGCTATCCCTGGATTTCACTGGAATTGACATCCAGTGTTCTCAAAGTCCTGCAGAGGGCGCCAGTGCACTAACAGTGACTACCTGCTACCGCATGCAGCGTCTGGTCCTTGGATCTCAGTTCATTGCAGTTAAATCTGACATCCTGTTGACCTCAAAAGGTGCTTGTTTCATTTTGTAATTCTGACATTTCAGTATCGTGACTATAAAATGAACGGCTTCAAAGTCTTTCCACTCGGCAATTAAATGTGCTGCCATCTCTTTTTCACTTTTAACCAGGAAAGCTCCTTTTTACGCAGTGTTTTCACTCCTGAGCACAAACAGATTAGTTGCTGCTTTAATCGGATCTAAAGCTGAATCTGTGCAGTCTGCCTTTGATCTTTATTCCTTGTACATTTAAGTTGGTCCTGCATCAACTGCTTTCAAACCTCTGAGTGTCCACCTCCTTGTCATTTTGTGGACACCACCTGTTCCTTTGCACCTTAACCATCTCCCCTGTAATTTGGAGGACGTTAGCAATGTGTGGAATCCCTCTGCTGCTCCATGTTCCGACTCCACTTGTCCGTGCAGCCTTGACAAAAAACGAGTTCCACTCTCCAAACTGCTGAGGCACATCCACGTCCGAGTGTTTCGGGTCTGCCTTTTTATTCCCGTCTCGTACAAACCCTGCTGCCTCTCGCCTCCTTCGGGCTGCAAAACGGCAGATAGCAAAGAAGTTGTCTCTCCTGCTTGCACAAGTCTCTCTCCAAAATAGAACTTCTGTCAAGGGAGCTCCTACACACACACACACACTTAATACACACTTCGTCAACCCACAGCTTCATGCCCTCTGGCGTGTATTCCACTTGGGACTATGTGTGCCTTTTCCAAAGTTTTTTTTCCCCCCAGCTTTGCCTATCTCAGGCAGGTTCTCATGGATGCAGATCTCATTGAGTCTCATGTGGGATTAACTCATCATTTCGCTTGCAAAGCCAAGGTGCAACCCTCTGGTTTCTCTCCCTCTGGTGTGATTTTCAAGGAAGCACTTCAGTTAAAATCCTTAAACCGCATACTGAAAAATGAATGCATGCAGGGGCCGTTTAAATATTTTTCATTTTCAAACCCAATACAAATTATAGATTTTAAAAACCCTTCTAGGGCTCCCCAAAGTGTGGACACGGAAAGGTCTTCAGTAGCAAAAATGTGAAAAATAAACCAAATATTTTTATTTTATCTCGAGATTAAATTCAGGTCTACAGTATGAGTCAATAAAAATTCATACTTTATCCCTTTTTGTTTCAGAAAACCAGTTTTTTTTTGTTTTATAACAAAACACAAAATATGCAACATTTTCTCCTGCGAAATTTTCAAATCGTAATATGTGATGAGGTGGCGATTTGTCTAGAGCAGGGGTCGGGAACCTCTTAGGCTGAGAGAGCCATGAAAGTCAAATATTTTAAAATGTATTTCCGTGAGAGCCGTATCATATTTTTTAACACTGAATACAACTAAATGCGTGCATTTTTTAAGTAAGACCAACATTTTTATAGAATAATAAGTCTCTAATTCTTAATAACATTATTTTTTGAACAGGTGTGGTAGAAAACGAATAGATGGATTAAAATTCATTAAAAAAAATAATATTTTGAACGTTATTTTTAACATCGTGATTACCAGCGGACTTATTTATTAATTATCGTGTTAAGCAACGTTAGCTAAGAATTATTTGAGAGCCAGATGCAGTCATCAAAAGAGCCACATCTGGCTCTAGAGCCATAGGTTCCCTACCCCTGGTCTAGGGTGTACCCCGCCTACCGCCTGAATGCCACTGAGATGGGCTCCAAAGGGACAAGCGGTAGAAAATTGCTGCATTGAATATTTCAAGTAATTAGGGCTTTAATTAGGTCAATTCATAACACCGTTTATTTTATACATTCATATTTTTTGAGAAATGACAGAAGAAGAAAAAAAATCCACTGAATATATAGAGTATTGAAAAGTGTTAAAGTACTTAAAAAAATTAAATAAAACATTTTCTTCACTAAACTGCACACTGAAAAATGAAAGCATGCAGACTGTTTTAATATTAATCATAGATTTTTTAAAATGTTTTAGGGCTTTCCTAAATTTGGACCCGGAAAAGGTCTTAGTAGCAAAAATGTAAAAAAATAAGCCATATATTTTTTTTTTTTTTTTTAGTATTAATCAATGTTTGAATCTCGAGGTTAAATCTAGGTCTACAGTATCCGTCGATAAAAATCATAATTTTTTTCCCCCCCATTTTGTTTCAGAAAACCCAGTTTTTTTTCTAACTGCACAAAATATGCAACATTTTCTCCTGCAAAAATTTCAAATGTAATATTTGATTTTAAGTAATTAGGGCCTCAAATAGGTCAATTCATAACATTGTTGATTTTATACATTCTTATTTTTAGAGAAATGACAGTTTAAAAAAAAAATCCACTTAATATAGAGGATTGAAAAGTGTCTGAAAACTGCTAAAGTATTCAAAATTTATCACTAAACTGCACACTGAAAATTTAAAGCCTGCAGGGGCCACTTTAATATTTTTCATTTACAAACCTAATACGAATTATACGTTTTTTAAAAACTTTCAGGGTTCCTCTAAGTTTGGACCTGGAAAAGTCAGAGTAGCGAAAATGTGAAAAATAAGCAATATATTTTTATTTTTTTCATTATTATTCAACACTTAAATCTCGAGAATAAAATCAAGTCTACAGTATCTGAAGATAAAAATCATACTTCATTTTTGTTTTATTCCCATTTTGTTTCAGAAAACCCATTTTTTTATAACAAATGTGCAACATTTTCTCCTGCAAAAATTTCAAATGGAATATTTGTTTTGAAGTAATTAGAGCCTTAGATAGGTCAATTCATAACATTGTTGATTTTATATATATTTTTTTGAGAAATGACAGTTTAAAAAAAAAAATCCACTTAATATAGAGGATTGAAAAGTGTTGGAAAACTGCTAAAGTATTAAAACGTTTAGCACTAAACTGCACACTGAAAATTTAAAGCCTGCAGGGGCCACTTTAATATTTTTCATTTACAAACCTAATACGAATTATACGTTTTTAAAAACTTTCAGGGTTCCTCTAAGTTTGGACCTGGAAAAGTCAGAGTAGCGAAAATGTGAAAAATAAGCAATATATTTTTATTTTTTTCATTATTATTCAACACTTAAATCTCGAGAATAAAATCAAGTCTACAGTATCTGACGATAAAAATCATACTTCATTTTTGTTTTATTCCCATTTTGTTTCAGAAAACCCATTTTTTTATAACAAAAATAACAAATGTGCAACATTTTCTCCTGCAAAAATTTCAAATGGAATATTTATTTTGAAGTAATTAGAGCCTTAGGTCAATTCATAACATTGTTGATTTTATATATTTTCTTTAGAGAAATGACAGTTTAAAAAAAAAATCCACTTAATATAGAGGATTGAAAAGTGTCTGAAAACTGCTAAAGTATTAAAACGTTTAGCACTAAACTGCACACTGAAAATTTAAAGCCTGCAGGGGCCACTTTAATATTTTTCATTTACAAACCTAATACGAATTATACGTTTTTAAAAACTTTCAGGGTTCCTCTAAGTTTGGACCTGGAAAAGTCAGAGTAGCGAAAATGTGAAAAATAAGCAATATATTTTTATTTTTTTCATTATTATTCAACACTTAAATCTCGAGAATAAATTCAAGTCTACAGTATCTGACGATAAAAATCATACTTCATTTTTGTTTTATTCCCATTTTGTTTCAGAAAACCCATTTTTTTATAACAAAAATAACAAATGTGCAACATTTTCTCCTGCAAAAATTTCAAATGGAATATTTATTTTGAAGTAATTAGAGCCTTGGATAGGTCAATTCATAACATTGTTGATTTTATATATTTTCTTTAGACAAATGACAGTTTAAAAAAAAAATCCACTTAATATAGAGGATTGAAAAGTGTCTGAAAACTGCTAAAGTATTAAAACGTTTAGCACTAAACTGCACACTGAAAATTTAAAGCCTGCAGGGGCCACTTTAATATTTTTCATTTACAAACCTAATACGAATTATACGTTTTTAAAAACTTTCAGGGTTCCTCTAAGTTTGGACCTGGAAAAGTCAGAGTAGTGAAAATGTGAAAAATAAGCAATATATTTTTATTTTTTCATTATTATTCAACACTTAAATCTCGAAAATAAATTCAGGTCTACAGTATCTGACGATAAAAATCATACTTCATTTTTGTTTTATTCCCATTTTGTTTCAGAAAACCCAGTTTTTTTTATAACAAAATCAACAAATGTGCAACATTTTCTCCTGCAAAAATTTCAAATGGAATATTTGTTCATAATGTCGTAGATTTTATACATTCTTATTTTTGGAGAAATGCCAGTTAAAAAAAATCCACTGAATATAGAGGATTGAAAGTGTCACTACCTTATTTGGTTGCATGTTGAAATCTGGAATAACCTGTCCTGTTTCAATTGCCATATTTTACCAGTCTTTTTGCCAAAAATGTACATATTTTGGCCGGTGAATTTACTGTTTTTCTTTTTGTAACCACAACAAGGAGATATAATCATGACCTACAGTACAGGCCAAAAGTTTGGACACCCCTTCTCATTTCAATGCATTTTCTGTATTTTCATGACTATTTACATTGTAGATTGTCACTGAAGGCATCAAAACTATGACCCCTGAGAAGTGGAAACCATTTCGGGTGACTACCTCTTGAAGCTCATCAAGAGAATACCAAGAGTGTGCAAAGCAGTAATCAGAGCAAAGGGTGGCTATTTTGAAGAAACTAGAAAATAAAACATATTTTTGTTAAGTACATAACTCAACATAGTTTTGATGCCTTCAGTGACAATCTACAATGTAAATAGTCATGCAAATAAGGATAACTTTTGGCTTTATACATATACATATATATATATATATATATATGTATGTATATATCCATCCATCCATCCATTTCCTACCGCTTATTCCCTTTTGGGGTTGCGGGGGGCGCTGGCGCTCAGCTACAATTGGGCGGAAGGCATATATATATATATATATATATATATATATATATATATATATATATATATATATATATATATATATATATATATATATATATATATATATATGTGTGTGTATATATATCCAATCCACTTTATTTATATAGCACATTTAAACAACAATAACGTTTCCAAAGTGCTGCACAGCCATGTTAAAAACAATTGTAAAAAAAATAAATAAATAAAAAAAATATATATATATTATGCTCCACCAATGACTGAATAAAAACAAAAAATAAATAAATATAAAACCAATAAAAACAATATAAAAACAAATATGATTAAAAACTATTTTAAAGGGTAAAATCAATTAAAACAGTAAAATAGAAATATATATATATATATATATATATATATATATAATGTGCGTGTGTATATGTGTGTATATATATATGTATACAGTGTATGTGTGTATATATATATGTATACAGTGTATATATATATATGTATACAGTGTATATATATATATGTATACAGTGTATATATATATATGTATACAGTGCATATATATATGTGTGTGTATGTATATATATTTATTATATACATATATGTGTGTATGTATATATATACACACATACAAACACAGATGTAGAGTGTATATATGTGCGAAACAGTAATCAGAGCAAAGGGTGGCTTTTTTGAAGAAACAATAATATAAAACCTGTGCTAAACATTATAAACATATCAATTTCCCCAGGCACTGTTCCCCTAACATTCAAAAAAGTGGTTATTCATCCTCTGCTCAAAAGACCTGACCTCATGGTAAACTACTCCCACTTTCCCTTTATCTCGAAAATTCTCAAAATCCCCACATCTGCGGTCCCCTCCAAGGTATGTCATTGTATCCCATTGTGTTGAGTATTTTCTTGCTCGATGTGGGATCTGAGCCGAGGATGTCGTTGTGGCTTGTGCAGCCCTTTGAGACACTCGTGAATAAGGTTCTATATAAATAAACTTTAAATGATTGATTGGTTTTCAGTTATTTCATCATGTTTTTGTGTTCATTCATAGTTGTGATGCCTTCACTGACAATCTACAATGTAAATAGTCATGAAAATAAAGAAAACGCATTGAATGAGGTGTGTCCTAACTTTTGACCTGTGCTGTATATGTTCCGATCATCATTAAGTCTGAAGCAGAACAGCTTGTCTCAGTTGTTTTCACAGTTTTAATGCACCTTGCTGCCCCCTACAGGTCTGGAGTGGAGCCGCCATCTGCACTGCTGCTGTTTTTAATGGTGGACTTCCTGGCGAGGCGGTGAGGGTCTCTTGTATATCTTGTGTGTGTTTGTTGATGCCCGTCTTGTCTCATCCTTCATCCTGTTTGTCCTTAAAGCAGGTGGTCTGCACTTGCAACACGCCGCCCCGCCTGCCTGGCGCCGCCTGTGCGCTGCCCCACAGCAGGTGTGTGTCCATGTGTGTGTTAGAAAACTACTAACCATGTGTGTGTGTGTGTGTGGGTGTGCCTTGATTTTGAATCCCCTCCACCTGTCAGGAGGAGGTGGGTGACCCAACACAGAACAGATGTTGTCCTCAAAGACAACCCGACTTGACTGCTGCACAATGTGTGTGTGTGTGTGTGTGTGTGTGTGTGTGTGTGTGTGTGTGTGTGTGTGTGTGTGTGTGTTCTGGCAATGCTGACTTAATGGGGACATCGCTCTATTTACACAGTCACCTTTAGGGACTTCTGACGGTGTGGGGACCCAAAAAAAACAGGTCCCCTAAAGGGAAACCTTTTTTAAATGATTGTCAGATCCATTCTGAAGATGCCTAAGTGATTGTTAAGCTTTGGCCCATAAAACATGTTTACTGGTTAGTTTGAGTGTGAACTTTTAGTTGTTTGTTTTTAAATGGTCCTCAGTAGTCACGTACAAATGTGTGTGAATTATGCAAAATTATTTCAATTTGGTCCCCATGAACCATATTAACTCTTTTTTTTCCCCCCGGGTCCCCAGTAAGAATGATGAGCACATTACTTCATCAATCCAGAGATTTAAAGACGTGTATGAGCTAACTGGGCAGTTACCTCATTTTTTTAGGCCTCCACAACCTGTAGAAAGGGTGGTCCCCACAAGTCACGATCAACCTGTGTGTGTGTGTGTGTGTGTGTGTGTGTGTGTGTGTGTGTGTGTGTGTGTGTGTGTGTGTGTTCTGGAAATTCTGACTTATTGGGGACATCGCTCTGTTTACACACCTTTATGGGACATCTGACGGTATGGGGACCAAAAAAAACCAGATCCTTAAAGGGAAACCTTTTTAGATGATAGATCCATTCTGAAGATGCCTAAGTGATTGTTAAGCTTTGGCCTATAAAACATGTTTACTGGTTATTTTGAGTATGAACTTTTAGTTGTTTGTTTTTAAATGGTCCTCAGTATTCACGTACAAATGTGTGTGAATTATGCCAAATTATTTAAATTTGGTCCCCATGAACCATATTAACTCTCCCCCCCCCCCCCCCGGGGCCCTAATAAGAATGATCAGCACATTACTTCATCAATCCAGAGATTTAAAGATGTGTATGAGCTAACTGGGCAGTTGCCTAATTTTTTTTTAGGTTCCACAACCTGTAGAAAGGGTGGTCCCCACAAGTCACGATCAACCTGTGTGTGTGTGTGTGTGTGTGTGTGTGTGTGTGTGTGTGTGTGTGTGTGTGTGTGCGTGCGTGTGTGTGTGTGCGTGTGCGTGTGTGTGTGTGTTCTGGAAATTCTGACTTATTGAGGACATCGCTCTGTTTACACACCTTTATGGGACATCTGACGGTATGGGGACCAAAAAAAAACAGATCCTTTAAGGGAAACCTTTTTAAATGATAGTCAGATCCATTCTGAAGATGCCTAAGTGATTGTTAAGCTTTGGCCTATAAAACATGTTTACTGGTTAGTTTGAGTGTGAACTTTTAGTTGTTTGTTTTTAAATGGTCCTCAGTAGTCACGTACAAATGTGTGTGAATTATGCAAAATTATTTCAATTTGGTCCCCATGAACCATATTAACTCTTTTTTTCCCCCCGGGTCCCCAGTAAGAATGATCAGCACATTACTTCATCAATCCAGAGATTTAAAGACGTGTATGAGCTAACTGGGCAGTTACCTCATTTTTTTAGGCCTCCACAACCTGTAGAAAGGGTGGTCCCCACAAGTCACGATCAACCAGTGTGTGTGTGTGTGTGTGTGTGTGTGTGTGTGTGTGTGTGTGTGTGTGTGTGTGTGTGTGTGTTCTGGAAATTCTGACTTATTGGGGACATCGCTCTGTTTACACACCTTTATGGGACATCTGACGGTATGGGGACCAAAAAAAAACAGATCCTTAAAGGGAAACCTTTTTAAATGATAGTCAGATCCATTCTGAAGATGCCTAAGTGATTGTTAAGCTTTGGCCCATAAAACATGTTTACTGGTTAGTTTGAGTGTGAACTTTTAGTTGTTTGTTTTTAAATGGTCCTCAGTAGTCACGTACAAATGTGTGTGAATTATGCAAAATTATTTCAATTTGGTCCCCATGAACCATATTAACTCTTTTTTTCCCCCCGGGTCCCCAGTAAGAATGATCAGCACATTACTTCATCAATCCAGAGATTTAAAGACGTGTATGAGCTAACTGGGCAGTTACCTCATTTTTTTAGGCCTCCACAACCTGTAGAAAGGGTGGTCCCCACAAGTCACGATCAACCAGTGTGTGTGTGTGTGTGTGTGTGTGTGTGTGTGTGTGTGTGTGTGTGTGTGTGTGTGTGTGTGTGTGTGTGTGTGTGTGTGTGTGTGTGTGTGTGTGTGTGTGTGTGTGTGTGTGTGTGTGTGTGTGTGTGTGTGTGTGTGTGTGTTCTGGAAATTCTGACTTATTGGGGACATCGCTCTGTTTACACACCTTTATGGGACATCTGGCGGTATGGGGACCAAAAAAAAACAGATCCTTAAAGGGAAACCTTTTTAAATGATAGTCAGATCCATTCTGAAGATGCCTAAGTGATTGTTAAGCTTTGGCCCATAAAACATGTTTACTGGTTAGTTTGAGTGTGAACTTTTAGTTGTTTGTTTTTAAATGGTCCTCAGTAGTCATGTACAAATGTGTGTGAATTATGCAAAATTATTTCAATTTGGTCCCCATGAACCATATTAACTCTTTTTTTCCCCCCGGGTCTCCAGTAAGAATGATCAGCACATTACTTCATCAATCCAGAGATTTAAAGACGTGTATGAGCTAACTGGGCAGTTACCTAATTTTTTTAGGCCTCCACAACCTGTAGAAAGGGTGGTCCCCACAAGTCACGATCAACCAGTGTGTGTGTGTGTGTGTGTGTGTGTGTGTGTGTGTGTGTGTGTGTGTGTGTGTGTGTGTGTGTGTGTGTGTGTGTGTTCTGGAAATTCTGACTTATTGGGGACATCGCTCTGTTTACACACCTTTATGGGACATCTGACGGTATGGGGACCAAAAAAAACCAGATCCTTAAAGGGAAACCTTTTTAAATGATAGTCAGATCCATTCTGAAGATGTCTAAGTGATTGTTAAGCTTTGGCCTATAAAACATGTTTACTGGTTAGTTTGAGTGTGAACTTTTAGTTGTTTTTAAATGGTCCTCAGTAGTCACGTACAAATGTGTGTGAATTATGCAAAATTATTTAAATTTGGTCCCCATGAACCATATTAACTCTTCCCCCCACCCCCGGGTCCCTAATAAGAATGATCAGCACATTACTTCATCATTCCAGAGATTTAAAGATGTGTATGAGCTAACTGGGCAGTTGCCTAATTTTTTTTTAGGCCTCCACAACCTGTAGAAAGGGTGGTCCCCACAAGTCACGATCAACCTGTGTGTGTGTGTGTGTGTGTGTGTGTGTGTGTGTGTGTGTGTGTGTGTGTGTGTGAGTGTATGTGTATGTGTATGTGTGTGTGTGTGTGTGTGTGTGTGTGTGTGTGTGTGCGTGTGTGTGCGTGTGTGCGTGTGTGTGTGTGTGTGTTCTGGAAATTCTGACTTATTGGGGACATCGCTCTGTTTACACACCTTTATGGGACATCTGACGGTATGGGGACCAAAAAAAAACAGATCCTTTAAGGGAAACCTTTTTAAATGATAGTCAGATCCATTCTGAAGATGCCTAAGTGATTGTTAAGCTTTGGCCTATAAAACATGTTTACTGGTTAGTTTGAGTATGAACTTTTAGTTGTTTGTTTTTAAATGGTCCTCAGTAGTCACGTACAAATGTGTGTGAATTATGCCAAATTATTTAAATTTGGTCCCAATGAACCATATTAACTCTTTTTTCCCCCCGGGTCCCCAGTAAGAATGATCAGCACATTACGATCAACCAGTGTGTGTGTGCGTGTGTGTGTGTGTTCTGGAAATTCTGACTTATTGGGGACATTGTTTTGTTTACACACCTTTATGGGACATCTGACGGTATGGGGACCAAAAAAAAAAATAGATCCTTAAAGGGAAACCTTTTTAAATGATAGTCAGATCCATTCTGAAGATGCCTAAGTGATTGTTAAGCTTTGGCCCATAAAACATGTTTACTGGTTAGTTTGAGTGTGAGACATTTGCACAGTAGCCCCCCCATCGGGCTGTAGCTGGTACTGCACTCGCTGCTCTGCTCACACTTCTTCTGTGTATAGTTAATCACTTCCACCTGGTACCCATAACAAAGGTGGTTTGTCTGCAGGAGATATCGGCTAATGGGATACGAAAATAAGCCGTTTATGTTTATGACCATCTATAAATGCTTCTCAGAAGTCACGTACAAATGTGTGTGAATTATTCAAACTTATTTAAATCTGGTACCCATGAACCATATCAACTCTTTTTTTCCCCTCCGGGTCCCCAGTAAGTATGATCAGTACATTACTTCATCAATCCAAAGATTTAAAGACGTGTATGAGCTAACTGGACAGTGGACATTTTACACCATTTTTTTAGGCCTCCACAACCTGTAGAAAGGGTGGTCCCCACAAGTCACGATCAACGATTGTGTGTGTGTGTGTGTGTGTTTGTTTACTGCTATGGTTTTCACGTGGTGTCTCTGCACCCTCTGATCACAGCCTTCCACTTTGATGCCGTGACCCTCCAGCTTTCTCCACAACAACAAAAAGGGGCGACAAAGAGAGACCGGCGGTGTGGGGGCCAGAGACCACTCGGTTGGTGAGTGTGTGCTTAGCCAATGTTAGCAAATAAAAGAGCTTTTCCTTAAAGGTCCCCTAGAATGCAAAACCAACTTTTCTTATGTGGTGCCTGCTGGGATCTGCACTTGTCCTGAAGTTAGAAATCAAACCATGGAAGCTTTGCAGAGATATTTATAAAATAATCTTGCCTTCCTGCATACGCCCTCCAGTTGAACAAATTGGTGTTGTCTCTTTTTGTGTGACGTCATATTTTAGGGGGGTATTTCCAACATTATTTTCATTTTGGATCTTGTGGAACTCATACCAAAGACATGACTTTGAATTTTGACCATTTTCCTCATTTTTCACATTTTGGCCTGTTTTTGCCTTTTTCTTCCAAACTCCCCAGTGAGTCAATCCGAGGGGTATTTTGGACTTTTTTTTTTTTTTCATTTTGGCCTGTGAAGCTCACATCCGGGGAGGGATTTTTGACCATTTTTGTCATTTTACACATTTTGGGCTATTTTGGTCTTTTTCTTCCCAGCTCAAATTTTGGCCTGTTTGTGCATTTTTCTCTCCGGCTGCCCTATGAGTCATTCCTGGGCGTGTTTTTTATTGACAATTTTCTCATTTTGGCTCTTCCCGGGACTTTTGGAACTCACCCCTGGGGAGGGTGTAGATTAATTACGATCAAATATTGGACAGGATGTCGGAAATGTGTAAATAAAATTGTACTTTATATAAGAAAAAAATGGGGATACAAACGGTACAAAACAGTCCTTTAATCTAATCCGTCGTTCATTCATTCACCAGTAGGCTCGTAACGCTCAATCTCATCAACCACAATGCACCTGCTCCTGCTCTTTTTGAACATCGGGTTTGCCGCAATGAGTTGTGGAACATTCAGTATCTTTGTTAACCCTTTTTTAGGCTATTGAGTAGAAAACAACTCAATCTAGTGTCAATATTTCTCAAATAATCAATATCAAATAC
>NC_084621.1:8303333-8348333 GCF_033978795.1 Nerophis ophidion
GTGTTCTTGCCCCCCAATTTTCATTGAAGTCGGTTTTCGGTGAAAATACTTGCCGATACGTCATCTTCGTTGTAGTGGTGTAGCGTGCAAGGACGGGAGTGGAAGAAGTGTCAAAAGATGGTGCAAACTGTTTTAACGACATCCAGACTTTACTTCAATCAATTACAGAGCAGCATCTCCTCATTTGTGGCTCACTAGTGCAACAACAAGGGCGGAAATGTGTCCCTTGAAAAACCGTCCGACCGGAACTCTCTAATAACTAAAGTTCCTTGGGTGAATAATGGAAAACTCACTCTACCGGTATGTTTTAGCGCTTTCACCGACCGATATAAGTAAGAACTTTACACTACTTTATATTAGAAATGGCAACAGATGAGGATGAATGTCACATAACAAGAAGATAGAGGAAAAAGAAGAAGGTTATCAGTCGTCACGGACTACAGTGGCGGCCCCGCGCAGATTTTCAGGATTTATGCAGATTCCACACAGAGATTTCATAGGTCAGTACAGATCAATTTGCAGATGAGCAGGTACCAGAAGGTAAGAGAAGTTGCTTTTGCATAATATCGCGAAACAAAACACCAGATAATATGTCTTACCTCATCCACACACCATAATAATACTCCTATGTTGAAGCACGGTACAATCCATCAAGCGGTGCGGCTTCATAGCTTACCAAAGTCGTACTAAAAATTGTTGATAGATTTTTGAGCGCCGTTTGTAGTGTTCTACATTTTCAATGGAACACGTAAAATTTTGGTGTTCTTTACCTGAGTCATACATCAGTCTACGCATATCTCTTATGTGTGATTGCCATCTCCTGGTCACACTTATTATGTCACCATGTACCAAATAAAATAGCTTTGAGGTCGGTAAGCACAACGAAAATGATTCCGTACATAAGGGTTATAAGGCGCACTGTTCAGTTTTAGGAAACTGAAGGATTTTACGTGCGCCTTATAAGGGCTGGGCGATATATCGATGTACTCGATATATCTTGGGTTTGTCGCTGTGCGATATAGAAAATGACTATATCGTGATATTCGAGTATACGTTCTCACGCAGTTGCTTTTAGTGGGGTGGCATAGCTCGGTTGGTAGAGTGGCCGTGCCAGCAACTTGAGGGTTGCAGGTTCGATTCCCGCTTGTGCCATCCTAGTCACTGCCGTTGTGTCCTTGGGCAAGACACTTTACCCACCTGCTCCCAGTGCCACCCACACTGGTTTGAATGTAACTTAGAAGTTGGGTTTCACTATGTTAAGCGCTTTGAGTCACTAGAGAAAAAGCGCTATATAAATATAATTCACTTCACTTCACATACGTCACGTGTGCAACGTCATACGCTCCCGCGGAGCAGAGAGGTAGCGACACGGTAACGATAGCTGTGATGCTAATGGCGAGGTGCGGGTGGTAATACGAGAGAGAGAAGGTGCGAATCTGGTAACAAATGGAAGAAGAATTAATTCCCAAGAAAAACAGCAGGGGGTCCATCGTCCGGTGGTGGTTGGGCTTCAGGCGGGAAGATGTTCAACATTTATATGGCAAAAGTGTTGCTACAGAAAGTAGCAGCATTGCTAATGTACATCATTTGAAAAGTCATGAATGAAGAGTGCTTGAAACTCTACATGTCAACATCTTTGTTCGGTGCAACACCCACAAAATGCCCAAGCAACTATTTCCAGACCAACACCGTATGAAAAAAAAAAAAAAAGGGGATAACGTCCGCAGGAACCTACCACATCGTGAAGGCCATACACTATTTGACACTTATTAAAGTATTGGAAAAGGGTGGAGTGCCATCTCCGGGTTGGGGAGGAGACCCTGCCCCAAGTGGAGGAGTTCAAGTACCTAGGAGTCTTGTTCACGAGTGAGGGAAGAGTGGATGGTGAGATCGACAGGCGGATCGGTGCGGCGTCTTCAGTAATGCGGACGTTGTATCGATCCGTTGTGGTGAAGAAGGAGCTGAGCCGGAAGGCAAAGCTCTCAATTTACCGGTCGATCTACGTTCCCATCCTCACCTATGGTCATGAGCTTTGGGTCATGACCGAAAGGACAAGATCACGGGTACAAGCGGCCCAAATGAGTTTCCTCCGCCGCAGCTTGGATTCACTTTCACCTGACTCTCTCGGTTTCTGTCTCTCTTCCTTCGTGCTGACTTCTATGAGCAGTAGTTCAGCGTCCATGAATTCAGATTCAAAAAGATAAGGTTGTGAATCCTCATTTGTCCAAAAATAGTCATCTTTGTTGTTTGTTACCGAATCTGCCTTGATTAGAACACACTGGTGTTTGAATCCAGAAGTAGGACACACATTAGTTGCCGGAAATCGGACTTGCGCTGCTTTGAAAACAAAAATAAATGATTAATGATGAATTAGTGAAGAGTGAAGGGGGAAGAGTGGATCGTGAGATCGACAGGCGGATCGGTGCGGCGTCTTCAGTAATGCGGACGTTGTACCGATCCGTTGTGGTGAAGAAGGAGCTGAGCCGGAAGGCAAAGCTCTCAATTTACCGGTCGATCTACTTTCCCATCCTCACCTATGGTCATGAGCTTTGGGTCATGACCGAAAGGATAAGATCACGGGTACAAGCGGCCCAAATGAGTTTGGGTCTCTCCCTTAGAGATAGGGTGAGAAGCTCTGCCATCCGGGAGGAACTCAAAGTAAAGCCGCTGCTCCTCCACATGGAGAGGAGCCAGATGAGGTGGTTCGGGCATCTGGTCAGGATGCCACCCGAACGCCTCCCGAGGGAGGTGTTTAGGGCACGTCCAACCGGGGAAGACCCAGGACACGTTGGGAAGACTATGTCTCCCGGCTGGCCTGGGAACGCCTCGGGATCCCCCGGGAAGAGCTAGACGAAGTGGCTGGGGAGAGGGAAGTCTGGGCTTTCCTGCTTAGGCTGCTGCCCCCACGACCCGACCTCGGATAAGCGGAAGAAGATGGATGGATAAAATATCTTGCACTTATCTGTTTGAAACTATCATAGTGGCTTCCTGTACAAAAAGTGCACTTTGATTCAGTATTGTAGTGACATCATGCACAAAAGTGCACTCGGCTTGTTTTAAAATGTCTTTGACAATCTTGCACTTTCTGTTGGAAAGGCTCAAAGACCCAAATGAGGACTAGCGTTCCAGAAAAGAGACGTACAAATGAAATAAAGTCAAGTTCAGCTCTGCAAAAGGCGAGGTTGTGTCCATCAGATGAAGTTCTATTCTGGCCTCAGGACTCAGCCAAACAGACATCACACCGTCACGCTTCTGTGGCTCCGCCATGGAGGAATCGCTCCCCCGGTCTCGCTGTCCCCCTTTTTTTTTTTTTCCCTCTTCTCATTATTTCTTATTTTTCATTTTCCTGGCAGAGTTTTGCCTCCGTGGCTGTGCCGCGGTCGCAGCTGCCCGCCCGGGCTCAGGTCAACAGTCCGCCACCGCCAGGCTCATGAATAGAAATGTCTCATAGTGGGAGACAAAATGAAGGGGAAGTCGCGTTCATTTCAATATTTTGATTGGAACGTCTTCATCGCCGCCTGTGCCGCCACCTGAAAGGTAAATGCTTGCTCCGCTGTTCAAGGAATGACCTTGTATGGAATCACAAGTCACATTTTTACTCTTCTCTACTTTTCTCTTTTACTGACCATCCAGGTTTAATGATGTCCAAACACGTTACTTTTAGACAAAAATATATACACACAAAAAAAAAAAAAATGTGCAAAATATTTCAATTAATACTACCTTTCATGATACGTTTTAACAAACTATTTTAGATTACAATTGAGCAAAGTAAATGTTTTTAATTAGGTCAAAACATTTTTATTTTATAATAAATGTAAGAAAACAATGTTTTTTTTAACTAAAAATGAGCAAAAGGAATCACAATAACAAAAATCCTTTATTTGATAAATTAAATAAAAAATATTTATTTATAAAATAATTTTACAAAATGTAGGCGTCACCAAAATAAATGCAGAATTTGGGCAAAATATTTACATTTATACTAAAAAAAAAAAACAGTACTAAATATGCATATTTAATTTAGGCATACAATTTTTATTTATACTAAATACAAGCACTAAATTCTGTACGTACAAAACAAGAGCACAGGTATAATATTTCAATTTATAATGAATTCCATCACACTTTTTTCATTTGTACTGAAATTGAGGCACAAAAAAGGTCTACTAAATTTGTGCAAAAAAGTAGGTAAAAATAAGTAAAATTGTTATGTATAATTTTAAAATGACTAAATGTGTACCTTTTTAAGCAAACATTTTGGACTAGAAAGTCGATTTTTGTAATAAATTTAAGGCACGTAAAAATGTATAAAGATTTTAGCTTAACAGTAAATGTAAGAAAAACAATGTTTTTTTAAGAAATATGAGCCAAATTAATCACAATATATACGAGCTAAAACATGTATAAAACAATTTAATGAATGGTTTATTCAATAAAATACAATTAAATCTATACACTAAGCATGAATTTTTTGGGTTGTTTTTTTTTAACAAAATTTGAGAAATACGTGGATCGATACTTGAAAAAAACATGTCAACTAAATTCGAGCAAAATACTTGAATTTATACAATATTCCCCGAAAAAGTGTACACCATTTCCCCATGAAAATCCTTTATGGGATAATTTAAGCAAAAAGTACTTATTTATAAAATGATTTTGCAAAATGTAAGCATAATTTTATTTCATGAAAAATGAATACAGAATTTGGGCAAAATATTTACATTTATACAAAAAAAGAGTACAAAATATGTTTAAAATATATATACTAAGAGTGAGCTAATAATAAATAAAAATAAATTAGGTGCAATATTTCAATTTATAGTCAATTCTATCATACTTTTTTCATTTGTATGGAAACCGAGCCAAAAATATGTCTACTAAATTATTTGTGCAAAAAGGTAAGATAAAATAAGTTAGCAAGTAAAAAATGTATAATGATTTTAGCTTAACAGAAAATGTAAGAAAATAAATATGACTAAAAGGAATCACAATAAATACGAGCGAAAAAATGTATACATTTTTATAAAAGCTGCATTCAATAAAATATAATTAAATCTAATACACAATTTAAAGTGGAACATTATCAGCAGACCTATGTAAGCGTCAATATATACCTTGATGGTGCAGAAAAAAGACCATCTTTTTTTTTAACCGATTTCCGAACTCTAAATGGGTGAATTTTGGCGAATTAAACGCCTTTCTGTTTATCGCGGTGGAGGCGATGACGTCAGAATGTGACGTCGCAGAGGTAACACACCCACCATTTTCATTTTCAACACATTACAAACACCGGGTCTCAACTCTGTTATTTTCCGTTTTTTCGAAGATGCGAAAGTGTCTGCCGCCAGACCCCCATTGAATGTGCCAAAGTGTCTCCACATTTTACCGGCGATGACAGAGATGGCACAGAGATGTATGGATAACCTGCAGATGCATTTGGAACGATTAAGTCAACGATATCACAAAGGTGAGTTTTGTTGATGTTGACTTATGTGCTAATCAGACATATTTGGTCGCGGCGTGACTGCCAGCTAATCGATGCTAACATGCTACGCTAATCGACGCTAACATGCTATTTACCGGCGGTGCTAAAGCAGACATGGCAAAGAGATGTATGGATAACCTGCAGATGCATTTGTAACGATAAAGTCACAGAAATCACAAAGGTGAGTTTTGTTGATGTTGACTGCCAGCTTATCGATGCTAACATGCTATGCTAATCGATGCTAACATGCTATTCACCGGCGGTGCTAAAGCAGACATGGCACAGAGATGTATGGATAACCTGTAGATGCATTTGCAACTATATTACGTTTCCTTCCACCCACATT
Source organism: Nerophis ophidion (assembly GCF_033978795.1). Classification (NCBI taxonomy): domain Eukaryota; kingdom Metazoa; phylum Chordata; class Actinopteri; order Syngnathiformes; family Syngnathidae; genus Nerophis; species Nerophis ophidion. The sequence continues at coordinate 8,309,168 of NC_084621.1, forward strand.
TAATGCGAAACAAACACTTACCAATCGAAGGATTTAAGTTGCTCCAGTGTCACAAGATGCGAAAGTCCCGATCGTTTGGTCCGCACATTTTACCGGCGATGCTAACGCAGCTATTCGGCCATGCTATGGCTATGAATAGCGTCAATAGCTATTCGCTCAATAGCTTCAGTTTCTTCTTCAATACTTTCATACTCCAACCATCTGTTTCAATACATGCGTAATCTGTTGAATCGCTTAAATCGCTGAAATCCGAGTCTGAATCCGAGCTAATGTTGTTATATCTTGCTGTGGTATTCCCATTGTTTGTTTACATTGGCAGCACTGTGTGACGTCACAGGGAAATGGATAGTCGCAATTGCAAATAGCGAAAATTTTGAAAAAAACTTCAAAAAATACAACAAGCCACTGGGAACTGATTTTTATTGTTTTTAACCCTTTTGAAATTGTGATAATGTTCCCCTTTAAAGCTTTTTTTAGGGATATTCAGAGACTGGTAAAATTTTGAAAAAAACTTCAAAAAATACAACAAGCCACTGGGAACTGATTTTTATTGTTTTTAACCCTTTTGAAAACCCTTTAAGCATTGTTTTTTTTTTTTTTCAAAATTTAAAAAACATATGTCGATCGATATTTAACGTGAAAAAAACATAAGAACTAAATGTGAGCAAAATATTTGAATTCATCAAAATTCACAGAAAGTGTACACTATTTCCCCACAAAAATCCTTTTTGACTATTCAAATAAAAATCATTTATTTATAAAATAATTCTACAAAATATAAGCGTCATTTTATTTCATGAAAAATAAATACAGAGTTTGGGCAAAATATATACATTTATACGAAAAAATACTAATTAAATTTAAGCATATAATTTTCATTTAAACTGAATATAGGCACAAAATTCTATACAAACAAAACAAGAGCACAATTTCACTCAAAGTAAGATTGAGCTAATAAAAGGGTCGACTAAATTAAGTATAATATTTCAATTTATTGTCATTTCCATCATACTTTTTTAAATTTGTACTGAAATTGAGCCAAAAAAGTGTACTAAATTTGTGCAAAAAAAAAAGGTAAAATTTGAGTGTCAAATTTTAAATGACTAAATGTGTACTTTTTTAAGCAAAAATGTAGGAATAGAAAATATATTTTTGGAATAAATTTGAGCAAGTAAAAATGTATAAAGATTTTAGCTTTGCAGTAAATGTAAGAAAACCAATGTCTGTTTTTTACCAATTATGAGCAAAAGGAATCACAAATACGAGCAAAAAAATATATACAACATTTTAATAAAAGCAAAATATTTGAATTCATGCAAAATTCACAGAAAAAGTGTACACTATTTCCCCAAGAAAATCCTTTATTCAATAATTTAAGCAAAACACATTTATCTTTTTTTTTTTTACAAAAAGGAAACGTAATTTTATCTTATGGAAAAAAACAGTACAGAATTTAGGCAAAAATATTTACACTAATATAAAAAAAAAAAGGACTAAATATGTTTGAAGTATATTTTTTAAAATGTGAATTATATTTAAGCGTATAATTTTAATTTATACTAATTATAAGAACAAAATTCTGTACGTACAAAAGAAGAGCACAGTTGTATTGAAACTAAAATTGAGCTAATAAGAAAATAATAATAAATTAGCTATAATACGTCAATGTAGAGTCAATTCCATTATACCTTTTTCATTTGTACTGAAATTGAGCCAAAAAAGTTCTGCTAAATTTGTGCAAAAAATTAAGTAAAAATAAGTACAATTTTAACATAACATTTTAAATAAATAATTGTGTACTTATTTAAACAAAAATTTTTGAACAAAAAAAAAATATATTTTTTAATAAATTTGAGCAAGTGAAAATGTTTAAAGATTTCAGCTTAACAGTTTGATTTATACTACATTTGAGTATTCAATTTTCATTTATACTGAAATTGAGCCTTAAAATGCACAGTAGCAAATTTGTGGGAAAATTTTACAAAATTTGAGCGTAAGATTTTAGAAATTGCTAAATATTGTGTGTGTTGTGTAACTCCTACTTTGGGATGTAACGGTGAAACCGCGGTAAAAGTTTAGACAGTGAGTAATACCGTCTACATTTTTAATTACCGAAAAACCGTCATTCATTAATGCATTTTGGGCAAAGCTGCTTACTTCCTTTCGTTCGGCTTGAAAAACATGGCGGACAAACTACACAGACTTTGCTCCTCTTTCGGGAATGTAAACAATGAAACACCGGCTGTGTTTGTGTTGCTAAAGGCGGCCGCAATACACCGCTTCCCACCTACAGCTTTCTTCTTTGATGTCTCCATTATTCGTTGAACAAATTGCAAAAGATTCAGCAACCCAGTGGTCAAGAATACTGTGGAATTATGCGATGAAAAGAGACGGCTTATAGCTGTGAACGCTGCTGGAACAACATGTCCTCTACGATGCGTGACGTCACGCGCACGCTTCATCATACCGCAACGTTTTAGCATGATACTTCCACGTGAAATTTAAAATTGCAATTTAGTAAACTAAAAAGGCCGTATTGGCATGTGTTGCAATGTTAATATTTCATCATTGATATATAAACTATCAGACTGCGTGGTCGCTAGTAGTGGCTTTCAGTAGGACTTTGTTATTTATGTTTTTTTTTTTCTGCCATATCACTTTGTTTATAATGCTTGCGTCGCTTTCATATGCACATTCATTTTAAAACAAGCTATGAGTGCACTTTTGTGCATGATGTCACTAAGATGACATATCAAAACAACACTTAATTAAAGTGCACTTTTTGTTCCAGAACGCCACTACAATAGTTTAAAACAAATAAAGTGCACTTTTGTGCATGATGTCACTGAGATGACATATCAAAACAACACCTAATTAAAGTGCACTGTTTGTTCCAGAACGCAACTACAATAGTTTAAAACAAAGTGCACTTTTGTGCATGATGTCACTAAGACGACATATCAACACAACACTTAATTAAAGTGCACTTTTTGTTACAGAACGCCACTACAATAGTTTAAAACAAATAAAGTGCACTTTTGTGCATCATGTCACTAAGATGACATATCAAAACAACACTTAATTAAAGTTCACTTTTTGTACAGAACACCACTACAATAGTTTAAAACAAATAAAGTGCACTTTTGTGCATGATGTCACTAAGATGACATATCAAAACAACACTTAATTAAAGTTCACTTTTTGTTACAGAACGCCACTACAATAGTTTAAAACAAATAAAGTGCACTTTTGTGCATGATGTCACTAAGATGACATATCAAAACAACACTTAATTAAAATGCACTTTTTGTTACAGAACGCCACTACAATAGTTTAAAACAAATAAAGTGCACTTTTGTGCATGATGTCACTAAGATGACATATCAAAACAACACTTAATTAAAGTTCACTTTTTGTACAGAACACCACTACAATAGTTTAAAACAAATAAAGTGCACTTTTGTGCATGATGTCACTAAGATGACATATCAAAACAACACTTAATTAAAGTTCACTTTTTGTTACAGAACGCCACTACAATAGTTTAAAACAAATAAAGTGCACTTTTGTGCATGATGTCACTATCAAAACAACACTTAATTAAAGTGCACTTTTTGTTACAGAACGCCACTACAATAGTTTAAAACAAATAAAGTGCACTTTTGTGCATGATGTCACTAAGATGACATATCAACACAACACTTAATTAAAATGCACTTTTTGTTACAGAACGCCACTACAATAGTTTAAAACAAATAAAGTGCACTTTTGTGCATGATGTCACTAAGATGACGTATCAAAACAACACTTAATTAAAGTGCACTTTTTGGTACAGAACGCCACTACAATAGTTTAAAACAAATAAAGTGCACTTTTGTGCGTGATGTCACTAAGATGACATATCAAAACAACACTTAATTAAAGTGCACTTTTTGTTCCAGAACGCCACTACAATAGTTAAAACAAAGTGCACTTTTGTGCATGATGTCACTAAGATGACATACTGTATCAAAACAACACTTGAATAAAGTGCACTTTTTGGTACAGAACGCCACTACAATAGTTTAAAACAAATAAAGTGCACTTTTGTGCATGATGTCACTAAGACGACATATCAAAACAACACTTAATTAAAGTGCACTTTTTGTTACAGAACGCCACTACAATAGTTTAAAACAAATAAAGTGCACTTTTGTGCATGATGTCACTAAGATGACATATCAAAACAACACTTAATTAAAGTTCACTTTTTGTACAGAACACCACTACAATAGTTTAAAACAAATAAAGTGCACTTTTGTGCATGATGTCACTAAGATGACATATCAAAACAACACTTAATTAAAGTTCACTTTTTGTTACAGAACACCACTACAATAGTTTAAAACAAATAAAGTGCACTTTTGTGCATGATGTCACTAAGATGACATATCAACACAACACTTAAAGTGCACTTTTTGTTACAGAACGCCACTACAATAGTTTAAAACAAATAAAGTGCACTTTTGTGCATGATGTCACTAAGATGACATATCAAAACAACACTTAATTAAAGTTCACTTTTTGTTACAGAACGCCACTACAATAGTTTAAAACAAATAAAGTGCACTTTTGTGCATGATGTCACTAAGATGACATATCAAAACAACACTTAATTAAAGTTCACTTTTTGTACAGAACACCACTACAATAGTTTAAAACAAATAAAGTGCACTTTTGTGCATGATGTCACTAAGATGACATATCAAAACAACACTTAATTAAAGTTCACTTTTTGTTACAGAACGCCACTACAATAGTTTAAAACAAATAAAGTGCACTTTTGTGCATGATGTCACTAAGATGACATATCAACACAACACTTAAAGTGCACTTTTTGGTACAGAACGCCACTACAATAGTTTAAAACAAATAAAGTGCACTTTTGTGCATGATGTCACTAAGATGACATATCAAAACAACACTTAATTAAAGTTCACTTTTTGTTACAGAACGCCACTACAATAGTTTAAAACAAATAAAGTGCACTTTTGTGCATGATGTCACTAAGATGACATATCAACACAACACTTAAAGTGCACTTTTTTTTACAGAACGCCACTACAATAGTTTAAAACAAATAAAGTGCACTTTTGTGCGTGATGTCACTAAGATGACATATCAAAACAACACTTAATTAAAGTGCACTTTTTGTTCCAGAACGCCACTACAATAGTTAAAACAAAGTGCACTTTTGTGCATGATGTCACTAAGATGACATATCAAAACAACACTTGAATAAAGTGCACTTTTTGGTACAGAACGCCACTACAATAGTTTAAAACAAAGTGCACTTTTGTGCATGATGTCACTAAGATGACATATCAAAACAACACTTAATTAAAGTGCACTTTTTGTTCCAGAACGCCACTACAATAGTTAAAACAAAGTGCACTTTTGTGCATGATGTCACTAAGACGACATATCAAAACAACACTTAATTAAAGTGCACTTTTTGGTACAGAACGCCACTACAATAGTTTAAAACAAATAAAGTGCACTTTTGTGCATGATGTCACTGAGATGACATATCAAAACAACACCTAATTAAAGTGCACTTTTTGTTACAGAACGCCACTACAATAGTTTAAAACAAATAAAGTGCACTTTTGTGCATGATGTCACTAAGATGACATATCAAAACAACACTTAATTAAAGTTCACTTTTTGTACAGAACACCACTACAATAGTTTAAAACAAATAAAGTGCACTTTTGTGCATGATGTCACACAAGATATTTCAATAAGTGTCAAATAAAAATGAGCTGCATAATAGGAAATGAAATAGTGTTTGTCCTTAACTTTGTGGTAGGTTCCTGCGGACGTTATCGCCTTCTGTTGTTGACTATTTTTTTTTCATACGGTGTTGATGTGGAAATAGTTGCTTGGGCATTTTGTGGGTGTGGCACCGAACGGAGATGTTGACATGCGGAGTTTCAAGCACTCCTCATTCTCTAGCGCAGTGGTGTCAAACTCAAATACAGAGTGGGCCAAAAATTTAAAACTGAACAAAGAAGATGGATGGATGGAATATATTTTTGAAAATTTTGAGCACATTTAAGAATGATAATAATGATAGCCGTGATAATTTTGGTGACGATAACAGTGGCATCCCTTAGATATCATACGACTGTCGATTTTCCACAAGTTAAGAATGTCTGACGAGAAGTTATTTTGAGGGGTGGGGTGGGGGTGACCAGACACCTCTCACTCTCACTTTTGCCCACTTTGACTCTTCTCATTTTATTGCTGCCCCCACCTGCTATCCCCCCCTTTTAGCCCCCGTCAAGCAGCCACCCGGTCCTGCAAACCCCCTGTATCCCCCCCTGGCATACTCTCTCTCTCTCTCTCTCTCTCTCTCTCTCTCTCTCTCTCTCTCTCTCTCTCTCTCCCCCCCCCCACTCAGCTGGTGGTCCAACCAGGAGGCCTTGCTCACCATTCAGGCGCGTAATCTTTTCTCTATGCCCCTTTTTTTTTGGGATTCCATTTCAATCACGCGTTCACAGCTGGAACTGAGGCCGCTCGGCATGCAGATGAGTGGCGCCGCACGTTTTTGAATTGAGGCGAGCGGCGGGCGGGGGGGCTGGAGAGCCACCGATTATGGTGTGACGCACAGCAACTGTTGCTAACGGGAGGAAATTGTTTGTTTACACTCCCGTTTTGCTTTAAGCCCCCGTGCAAGTTCACGCACGGAGGACGACTGAAGACCTTGTTTTGGGGTCAGCGTGTTTCAGATATTTGATGTTCAAACTCATTAACTTTTTTTTTTTTTTTTGCAAATAATAATTAACTTCGAATTTCATGGCTGCAACACGTGCCAAAGTAGTTGGGAAAGGGCATGTTCACCACTGTGTTACATCACCTTTTCTTTTAACAACCCTCAATAAACGTTTGGGAACTGAGGAAACTAATTGTTGAAGCTTTGAAAGTGGAATTCTTTCCCATTCTTGTTTTATGTAGAGCTTCAGTCCTTCAACAGTCCGGGGTCTCCGCTGTCGTATTTTACGCTTCATAATGCGCCACACATTTTCCATGGGAGACAGGTCTGGACTGCAGGCGGGCCAGGAAAGTACCTGCACTCTTTTTTTTTTACGAAGCCACGTTGTTTTTACATGTGCTGAAATAAGCAGGGGCGTCCATGAAAAAGACGGCGCTTAGATGGCAGCATATGTCGTTCCAAAACTTGTATGTACCTTTCAGCATTAATGGTGCCTTCACAGATGTGTAAGTTACCCATTCCTTGGGCACTAATACACCCCCATACCATCACACATGCTGGCTTTTGCAGTTTGCGTCGATAACAGTCTGGATGGTTCGCTTCCCCTTTGGTCCGGATGACACGATGTCGAATATTCCAAAAAAACGATTTGAAATGTGGACTCGTCAGACCATCAAACACTTTTCCACTTTGCATCAATCCATCTTAGATGATCTCGGGACCAGAGAAGCCGGCGGCGTTTCTGGATGTTGTTGATAAATGGCTTTCGCTTTGCATAGTAGAGCTTTAACTTTCACTTACAGAAGTAGCGACCAAGTGTATTTAGTGACAGTAGTTTTCTGAAGTGTTCCTGAGCCCATGTGGTGATATCCTTTAGAGATTGATGTCGGTTTTTGAGGGATCGAAGGTCACGGTCATTCAATGTTGGTTTCCGGCCATGCCGCTTACGTGCAGTGATTTCTCCAGATTCTCTGAACCTTTTGATGATATTATGGAGCGTAGATGTTGAAATCCCTAAATTTCTTGCAATTGCACTTTGAGAAACGTTGTTCTTAAACTGTTTGACTATTTGCTCACGCAGTTGTGGACAAAGGGGTGTACCTCGCCCCATCCTTTCTTGTGAAAGACTGAGCATTTTTTGGGAAGCTGTTTTTATACCCAATCATGGCACCCACCTGTTCCCAATTAGCCTGCACACCTGTGGGATGGTCCAAATAAGTGTTTGATGAGCATTCCTCAACTTTATCAGTATTTATTGCCACCTTTCCCAACTTCTTTGTCACGTGTTGCTGGCATCAAATTCTAAAGTTAATGATTATTTGCAAAAACAAATATGTTGTCTTTGTAGCATATTCAACTGAATATGGCTTGAAAAGGATTTGCAAATCATTGTATTCTGTTTATATTTACATCTAACACAATTTCCCAACTCATATGGAAACGGGGTTTGTATTTCCAGGCTTTCACGGGTCATTCGAAATGACGCGGCGGGCCTTGAGTTTGACCCCCGTGTGTTCTTATTGTCCGGTGGGGGGAAAAAAGCAAGAAAAGGAGTGTCTGGTGACAATAGCATGAAAGATTTAATAAGCATTGCCTCAGCAGGACTGAATTACTTCTGTTGCTGCGCCCGCTCCTTCAAATCAATATAAGTTATTATAATCAATTGGCAGCAGATGGCTTGATTTTTTTTGTTTTTTTTGTTCCTGGCATAAATGGGATTGGCTCACAGCTTGAGTGGTGGGCCGCCCGGCGCTGGAGACAGAGGAGAAGTGCATTAGGGGCCTCCTCTCTACCTAACAATAACATCAATTAGTGTCTTTGTATCAGTGCCACCTTTTTAATGGACCTTGTTTTTCCCGAAGCCTTTTAATGTTCCGTCGAACCCAAAACAATCCTAAAGTACGGAGGGTCGGCGGGCACGGCGTGACTCAGCTTCGCGGAACCGTGACGCCACAAACACGAGACGGGGGCCGGGAAAAAAGGTCACGAGTTTGCCGATGACCTCATGCTTTGTCATCAGAGATGAACAGAGACAAGTTATGATCCGTCCCGGGCCGGGGATCAAACCCAACACCAAAAATTCAATGTCGTCAAAACACATATATGATGAATAACACAAAAACGTTGGCCTGTTGTGTAAATGTTAAATAAAAACAGAATATAATAACTTGCAAATCCTTTTCAACTTAAATTTAATTGAAAAGACTGCAGAGACAAGATATTTGTCATGTCTGTGTGATCATGTTTGGTTTTAGTCATGTTTGGTTTTGTTTTCTGGACACTTAGTTCCTGTTTTTGCACTTCCTGGTTTGTTTGGTTACCATAGCAACCCATTAGTTTTCACCTGTCCTCATGTCTCGCACCTGTTTTCACTGATTCTGTCACTGCTATTTAAGCCTGTCTGTTTCTGTTCTTCGTCCTGGCAACATCACCTCCTTCACACCCCCGATCACCTGCTACGCATCTTGTAATCCATGCCAATGATCCATTTGGGGCGGCATGGCGTAGTGGGTAGAGCGGCCGTGCTAGAAACCTGAGGGTTGCGGGTTCGCTTCCCACCTATTGACATCAAAGTCGCTGCCGTTGTGTCCTTAGGCAGGACACTTCACCCTTTGCCCCCGGTACCGCTCACACTGGTGGATGAATGATGAATGAATGATTGGTGGTGGTCGGAGGGGCCGTAGGCGCAAACTGGCAGCCACGCTTCCATCAGTCTACCCCAGGGCAGCTGTGGCTACATATGTAGCTTACCACCACCAGGTGTGAATGAATGATGGGTTCCCACTTCTCTGTGAGCGCTTTGAGTATATAACAATAGAAAAGCGCGATATAAATCTAATCCATTATTATTATCTCCCGTTCTCGTTTTGTTCCAAGTAAGTTTTCTCATTATTCATGCCACAGTTCAAGTGTTTTGTTTCGTGTTTATAGTTAATTGCCTTTGTGCTAGTCTTTTGTTTCATAGCCAAGTTTTTGTACCGCCATTGTTTGTTCCTGTTTTTAGTTATAGTGTTAAAATAAAAACATGTCTTTACCTTCATGCCATCTCCGGTCCATGTTCACTTGCATCTCAGGAAAACAACCACCTCATAGTCCAAGTCTTGACAATATTTAATGTTCAAACTGAGAAACTTTATTTAATTTTTTTGCAAATAATCTTTAACTTAGAATTTAATGGCAGCAAAGTTGGCATAGGGACTTTTTTTTTTTTTTTACCACTGTGTTACATCACCTTTCCTTTTAACAACACTCAGTAAACCTTTGAGAACTGAGGAAACTAATTTTTTAAGCTTTTGAAGTGGAATTTTTTCCCTTTATTGCTTGATGTACAGCTTAAGTTGTTCAACAGTCTCTGTTGTGGTATTTTAGGCTTCATAATGCGCCACACATTTTCAATGAGAGACAGGTCTGGACTACAGGCAGGCCAGTCTAGTACCCGCACTCTTTTACTATGAAGCCACATTGCAGAATGTGGCTTGGCATCGTCTTGCTGAAATAAGCAGGGGCGTCCATGATAACATACGTTGCTCCAAAACCTGTGTGTACCTTTCAGCATTGATGGTGCTTTCACAGATGTGTAAGTTACCCTGAAATGTTTTAAAGCAAGTAACTAAAGTAGAGCTTGTCCTTTTTAAACTGTAGATTCTGCCACACATTTTCAATAGGAGACAGGTCCTGACTACAGGCAGGCCAGTCTAGTACCCGCACTCTTTTACTATGAAGCCACACTGTTGTAACACATGGCTTGGTATTGTCTTGCTGAAATAAGCAGGGGCGTCCAGGATAACGTTGCTTGGATGACAACATATGTTGCTCCAAAACCTGTATGGACCATTCAGCATTAATGGTGCCTTCACAGATGTGTAAGTTACCCATGCCTTGGGCACTAATGCACCCCCATACCATCACACATGCTGGCTTTTCCACTTTGCGCCGTAACAATCCGGATGATTCTTTTCCTGTTTGTTCCGGAGGACACTACTTCCACAGTTTCCCAAAAAAATTTGAAATGTGGACTCGTCAGACCACAGAACACTTTTCCACTTTAGATTAGTCCATCTTAGATGAGCTCGGGCCCAGGGAAGCCGGCGGCGTTTCTGGGTGTTGTTGATAAATGGCTTTGGCTTTGCATAGTAGAGTTTTATCTTGCACTTACAGATGTAGCGACAAACAGTAGTTACTGACAGTGGTTTTATGAAGTGTTCCTGAGCCCATGTGGTGCTATCCTTTACACGGTGATGTCGCATTTTGATGCAGTACCGCCTGAGGAATCAAAAGTCCGTAATATCATCGCTTATGTGCAGTCATTTCTCCAGATTCTCTGAACCTTTTGATGATTTGTGTCTGTTACAATCCGGATGATTCTTTTCCTCTTTGTTCCGGAGGACACTACGTCCACAGTTTCCCCCAAAAATTTGAAATGTGGACTCGTCAGACCACAGAACACTTTTCCACTTTATATTAGTCCATCTTAGATGAGCTCGGGCCCAGGGAAGCCGGCGGCGTTTCTGGGTGTTGTTGATAAAGGGCTTTGGCTTTGCATAGTAGAGTTTTATCTTGCACTTACAGATGTAGCAACAAACAGTAGTTACTGACAGTGGTTTTATGAGGTGTTCCTGAGCCCATGTGGTGATATCCTTTACACACTGATGTCTGTTTATGATGCAGTACCGCCTGAGGGATCAAAGGTACGTAATATCGCTTACGTGCAGCGATTTCTCCAAATTCTCTGAACCTTTTGACCGACTGTAGGTGGTGAAATTCCTGAATCCCTTGCTAAAGTTGATAAATGTTGTTGTTAATGACCATTTGCTCACGCATTCGTTTACAAATCGCTGACCCACGCCCAGTCCTTGTTTGTGAATGACTGAGCGTTTCACGGAAGCTGCTTTTTATACCCAATCATGGCGTCCACCTGTTCCCAATTAGCCCGTTCACCTGTGGGACGTTCCAAATAAGTGTTTGATGAGCGTTCCTCCACTTTCTCAGTCTTTTTTGCCACTCGTGCCAGCTTTTTCGAAACACGTCACAGGCCTCAAATTCCAAATCAGCTAATACTTCCAAAAAATTAACGTTTTCCAGTCCGAGCGCTAAGTATCTTGTCTTTCCGGTCTATTCGATTGAATAGAGGGGTTAGAGCGTCTGCCTCACAATACGAAGGTCCTGCAGTCTTGGGTTCGAAACCAAGCTCGGGATCTTTCTGTGTGGAGTTCGCATGTTCTCCCCGTGAATGCGTGGGTTCCCTCTGGGTACTCCGGCTTCCTACCACCTCCAAAGACATGCACCTGGGGATAGGCCCCTCCCACCTCCAAAGACATGCACCTGGGGATAGGCCCCTCCCACCTCCAAAGACATGCACCTGGGGATAGGCCCCTTCCACCTCCAAAGACATGCACCTGGGGATAGGCCCCTCCCACCTCCAAAGACATGCACCTGGGGATAGGCCCCTCCCACCTCCAAAGACATGCACCTGGGGATAGGCCCCTCCCACCTCCAAAGACATCCACCTGGGGATAGGCCCCTCCCACCTCCAAAGACATGCACCTGGGGATAGGCCCCTCCCACCTCCAAAGACATGTACCCGGGGATAGGCCCCTCCCCCTTCCAAAGACATGCACCTGGGGATAGGCCCCTCCCACTTCCAAAGACATGCACCTGGGGATAGGCCCCTCCCACTTCCAAAGACATGCACCTGGGGATAGGTTGATTGGCAACACTAAATGGTCCCTAGTGTGTGAATGTGAGTGTGAATGTTGTCTGTCTATCTGTGTTGGCCCTGCGGTGAGGTGGCGACTTGTCCAGGGTGTACACCGCCTTCCGCCCGATTGTAGCTGAGATAGGCGCCAGCGCCCCCCGCGACCCCAGAAGGGAATAAGCGGTAGGAAATGAATGGATGGATGGATGGATGTTTTTATTTACCATTTACACAAAGTGCCAACTTCACCGGTTGTGGGGTCCACTATGAGGCAACCGCATGATGGACGTGTTAAGCTCCGCCCATGTTCTCAGTCTGCGCTATCTGTACTTTTCACCTGTGTGTGTGTGTGTGTGTGTGTGTGTGTGTGTGTGTGTGTGTGTGTGTGTGTGTGTGTGTGTGTGTGTGTTCCCAGTGCACACAAACAGCGGGACCCATCTGTGTGTGGCTGCACCATTACATCTCTACTAATGCGGGCCCCTGGCCCCCACCACAGGTGTCCCCCCGAGACGCCCCCACCCCGTCTGCATCCTAATATGCTAACGAGCCCTTTTCAGGTGTTGTCAAAGCGCAGGTGGAAATGTTAACACTAAAGACAGCTCCATGCTAAGCAACAATAGCTTCCTGTTTTTGACACATCACCAAAGTCCGCCCCCATTCTGTCACACGCCGTCATTATCCTCCTCCAATAAACCGGACCCTCGCCCTATGGAGTCTCACTCCAAAAACCCCCCCCCCCCAAAAAATCGTTCTTTCTCTCGGTCTTTTGAGGCATAATGGTGAGGGGGGTAATTACGGCATTAGAGCCTCAATGACAGTTCGTGTGGGGCGGGGGCGCAGTGGAGCGTGACACACGCTCACGAGGCCACGTTCAAGTGCCGCCATCAATACGCTCCTCTGTGTCTCGGCAGGGGGTGGAGAGAGATGAGCTGGGGGTGGCATGCGGGCGAGGGGAGACGTGGAACAGAATGACGGGCGGGCTTGCACGCTCAGCAAAAATCTCAGGAAAGACACTTCAATTTGAGTTCTTCTTCTTCTTCTTATATTTATATAGCGCTTTTTCTCTAGTGACTCAAAGCGCTTTACATAGTGAAACCCAATATCTAAGTTACATTTAATCCAGTGTGGGTGACACTGGGACCAGGTGGGTTAAGTGTCTTGCCCAAGGACACAACGGCAGGGACTAGGATGGCGGAAGCGGGAATCGAACCCGCAACCCTCAAGTTGCTGGCACGGCCGCTCTACCAACCGAGCTAAACCGAGTTGAAAAGTTAATAATAATAATAAGAGATTTTATTTGTAAAAAGCACTTCCTATTGAACAAACTACCTCAAAGTGCTCCAGCGTATTAAAACATACAAATAAATAAAACTAAAAACTAGAACTAGCCCGCATAACCTACTCAGTGGCCTAGTGGTTAGAGCAGGGGTCTCAAACTCAAACACAAAGTGGGCCAAAATTGAAAACTGAACAAAGCCGCGGGCCAAGGTTGAACAAATGAACCTTTTAATAGGGACCCAAACAAGTGTTGCAATGAATATTGAACAAGCAAGGCTTAAATAGGGCAGCACGGTGGAACAGGGGTTAGTGCATCTGCCTCACAATACGAAGGTCCTGAGTAACCCTGGGTTCAATCCTGAGCTCGGGTTCTTTCTGTGTGGAGTTTGCATGTTCTCCCCGGGACTGCGTGGGTTCCCTCCGGGTATTTGGGCTTCCTCCCATGTACTTTATATAACGTAATAGTGCAAAATCAACTTTCAAAAAACATCACTCGGGAGTCCCAAGTGAGTATCCAATCACAAGCTGCGAGGACAGGAAGTAGCACCGGAGCCACACGAGGCATAGAAAGTAGAGATGTCCGATAATGGCTTTTTTGCCAAAATCCGATATTCCGATATTGTCCAACTCTTAATTCCAGATTCCGATATCAACTGATACCGATATATACAATGGTGGAATCAACACATTATTATGCCTAATTTTGTTGTGATGCCCCGCTGGATGCATTAAACAATGTGACAAGGTTTTCCAAAATAAATCAACTCAAGTTATGGAAATAAAAATGCCAACATACCATATTTATTATTGAAGATAGGCTCCAGCACCCCTCGCGACCCTAAAAAGGGACAAGTGGTAGAAAATGTATGGATGGAGGATTGACTGATACACACACAGACGTTGAAGCGTGTAACATAAACTTAAGGTAATATAAAAAACTATCCGGATCAGCCCCAAAATATAATCAGTCGTTCCTTATTCAATGTTTTCCTTCAAACTTCAGCTTTACGGTTTCCGAGTGATGTAATCAGCCCTTCTTTCTCTGTTAGCTTGACAGAAAGAAAAAAAAATAGGTAGCCAAGCAGCGTATTACAGATTGTAGTGACGGTGGTAATAGTTTGTTATTAATAGCTTCTGAAATCCTGAACAAAACGCAGCCAAGCGTTGGCGAGTGGTGATAAGGTGCTCATCTTTTTGCCGTTAGACACCAAAACACACACACACACACACACACACACACACACACACACACACACACACACACACACACACACACACACACACACACACACACACACACACACACACACACACACACACACACAATCGTTGATCGTGACTTGTGGGGACCACCCTTTCTACAGGTTGTGGAGGCACAAAAAGAAATATTTAAAATGGCCACTGCCCAGTTAGCTCATATACATCTTTAAATCTCTGGATTGAGAAAGTAATGTGCTGATCATACTTACTGGGGACCCTGGGGAAAAAGAGTTAATATGGTTCATGGGGACCAAATTGAAATTGAATACACACAAATTTGTACGTGACTACTGAGGACCATTAAAAAGGTTAACCTTTAGGGGACCTTTTTTTTTTTGTCCCCATACCGTCAGAAGTCCCCTAAATGTGTGTAAACAGAGCGATGTCCCCATTAAGTCAGAATTGACAGAACACACACACACACAAACACACACACACACACAATCGTTGATCGTGACTTGTGGGGACCACCCTTTCTACAGGTTGTGGAGGCACAAAAAGAAATATGTAAAATGGCCACTGCCCAGTTAGCTCATATACATCTTTAAATCTCTGGATTGCGAAAGTAATGTGCTGATCATACTTACTGGGGGAACCTGGGGGAAAAGAGTTAATATGGTTCATGGGGACCAAATTGAAATTGAATACACACAAATTTGTACGTGACTACTGAGGACCATTAAAAAGGGTAACCTTTAGGGTACCTTTTTTTTTGTCCCCATATCGTTAGAAGTCCCCTAAAGGTGTGTAAACAGAGCTATGTCCCCATTAAGTCAGAATTGTCAGAACACACACACACACACACACACACACACACACACACACACACACACACACTGGTTATCATTTAGAATGGGGACCAAGTTGTTGTTCATGACTTGTGGGGACCACCCTTTCTACAGGTTGTGGAGGCACAAAAAGAAATATGTAAAATGGCCACTGCCCAGTTAGCTCATATACATCTTTAAATCTCTGGATTGCGAAAGTAATGTGCTGATCATACTTACTGGGGACCCTGGGGGAAAAGAGTTAATATGGTTCATGGGGACCAAGTTGAAATTGAATACACACAAATTTGTACGTGACTACTGAGGACTATTAAAAAGGTTACCCTTTAGGGGACCTTTTTTTTTTGTCCCCATACCGTCAGAAGTCCCCTAAAGGTGTGTAAACAGAGCGATGTCCCCATTAAGTCAGAATTGTCAGAACACACACACACACACACACACACACACACACACACACACACACACACACACACACACACACACACACACACACACACACAATCGTTGATCGTGACTTGTGGGGACCACCCTTTCTACAAGTTGTGGAGGCATAAAAAGAAATATGTAAAATGGCCAATGCCCAGTTAGCTCATACACATCTTTAAATCTCTGGATTGAGAAAGTAATGTGCTGATCATACTTACTGGGGACCGTGGGGTAAAAGAGTTAATATGGTTCATGGGGACCAAATTGAAATTGAATACACACAAATTTGTACGTGACTACTGAGGACCATTAAAAAAAAAAAAAAGTTTCAAAATAAATATGACATGATCCTCAGAATCATTTAAAAAGGTTTCCCTTTAGGGTACCTTTTTTTTTGGCCCCATACCGTCAGATGTCCCCTAAAGGTGTGTAAACAGAGCGATGTCCCCATTAAGTCAGAATTGCCAGAACACACACACACACACAATCGTTGATCGTGACTTGTGGGGACCACCCTTTTTACAAGTTGTGGAGGCATAAAAAGAAATATGTAAAATGGCCACTGCCCAGTTAGCTCATACACATCTTTAAATCTCTGGATTGAGAAAGTAATGTGCTGATCATACTTACTGGGGACCCTGGGGAAAAAGTTAATATGGTTCATGGGGACCAAATTGAAATTGAATACACACAAATTTGTACGTGATTACTGAGGACCTTAAAAAGGTTACTCTTTAGGGGACCTTTTTTTTTGTCCCCATACCGTCAGAAGTCCCCTAAAGGTGTGTAAACAGAGCGATATCCCCATTAAGTCAGAATTGTCAGAACACACACACACACAATCGTTGATCGTGACTTGTGGGGACCACCCTTTCTACAGGTTGTGGAGGCACAAAAACAAATATGTAAAATTACCACTGCCTAGTTAGCTCATACACCTTTAAATCTCTGGATTGAGAAAGTAATGTGCTGATCATACTTACTGGGGACCCTGGGGAAAAAGTTAATATGGTTCATGGGGACCAAATTGAAATTGAATACACACAAATTTGTACGTGACTACTGAGGACTATTAAAAAGGTTAACCTTTAGGGGACCTTTTTTTTTGTCCCCATACCGTCAGAAGTCCCCTAAAGGTGTGTAAAGAGAGCGATTTCCCCATTAAGTCAGAATTGCCAGAACACACACACAAACACACACACAATCGTCGATCGTGACTTGTGGGGACCACCCTTTCTACAGGTTGTGGAGGCATAAAAAGAAATATGGAAAATGGCCACTGCCCAGTTAGCTCATACACATCTTTAAATCTCTGGATTGAGAAAGTAATGTGCTGATCATACTTACTAGGGAAAAAAGTTAATATGGTTCATGGGGACCAAATTGAAATTGAATACACACAAATTTGTACGTGATTACTGAGGACCTTAAAAAGCTTACCCTTTAGGGGACCTTTTTTTGTCCCCATACCGTCAGAGGTCCCCTAAAGGTGTGTAAACAGAGCGATGTCCCCATTAAGTCAGAATTGCCAGAACACACACACACACACACACACACACACGCAATTGACTGCAAATCCTTACAGTGCAGAAAGTTGATTAATATTCCACTAAAGTGTTTACGTATTCTCATTCCAAGCCAAGGCGACGTGTGATGTTTGAGTGCAGAGCAGAGACGACGCCAACCTTGAGTGCGTATCGGCGGTGATGATGAAGTCCGCACGCACACAGCCGGCGGGCAGGCAACGGGAAGATAGCGCTGGGGTTTGTTTGCGAGAACGAGGCGAGCACAGGCGTTTAAGACTTTGAAGGCAAAGAGCTGATTCCTAATTAATTTTTGCTCTGAAAGATGCATTTGCATGCGTTACACAAGGTTTGGTCAAAGTAGAAAAAAAAAGAGCAACAGTGGGGGGAAAAAAACCTATTTGTATTTTTGCAAGTCCTCATTAAATGGTTTAATCGTACATCCTGACCTCATGACCGCAGACACATTTCCATTTATGACCTTATTATAGCAGATTATACTCTCAATGTTGTCTGGCGTTGCGCTACAGGCCGCTAATAATCTTCCAATGTTTGCTACAAGAATTGTAAATTGCTCCTAGCGAGGCGAACGCGGAATAAGCGCCCACCAGTCTGACCTTCGACCTCAGCTAGAGGAAACCTCAGGAAAACAATAGCTAGGACGGTCCTGGACTAAGGATTTTCTTCGTCGAATATTTTTTTCCCCATAGTTGTATGTGCAAAACATTTTCTTTTATATGCTAGAATTTCTAGAACACTAGCAAGACCGTAGCTAATTAGGATTCCCATGATTCCACCTTAGAAAAAGCAAAAACCCGTCAGATATTGGAGAGTTTAGTAAGACCGTCAGAAGCTAAAGACTCAGAACCAGACTTCTCCCTTTACTATTACCGTATTTTTCGGACTATATGGCGCACTTTCATTTTCTCAAAACTCAATAGTCCGCCTTGTAACCCGGTGCGCTTCATGTACGGCATAATTCTGGTTGTGCTTACAGACCTAGAAGCTTATTTATTTGGTTCATTTTGTAATAATATGTAACCAGTAGATGGCAGTCACACATAAGACATAGGTGTTAAATTCCATTCAGTTTTTTTGAGGTGGTCTATCATAATGTTTTTGTTCCTGGAAAAAAGGCCCCCGAACACATAAACTTTACAGTGTACATATGAATTATACAACAATATAAACATTTACATTAATTAATACTGTTTTATTTGGTACATGGCGTAATGATAAGTGACCAGTAGATGGCAGTCACACGTAAAATTCCATTTCTTGTTTTTGAGGTGGTCTGTCATAATGTTTTTAGAACTATCGGACATTGGGACTTTTGGTGTTAGTGTTCCTGGAAAAAAGGGACCCAAACACACACACTTTTTACAGTGTACATATGATTTATACAACAATATAAACATTTACATTAATTAAAGTATGTAACTACCGTATTTTCCAAACTATTAACCCTTCTATTATGTTGAGGGTCAATTGACCCATTTCAGTTTTTGTGTTGATCAAAGTACTGGTTATCCTTTCTTTTTCTTGCTGAAATTTGGTGACCTTTCCTCATCTAGGGTCATGAACCGGTGTGTAAAATCTGGACACTTTGTTGTGTAGTGGAATGTCTTGCAGAGTTTGTATACAAAGATGATGTTGCGGGTCATTTTGACCCAGACACTTTAATGTGGGTAAATAGGCAAATTAAACAAGTCTCTTTGATGTACCTTTTACTTTGATGTACAGTTGTTTGTATTTTGATTGCCACTGAGACCCAGAGCCAGGTGTGTGAAGAGAGGGAACTTTCTCACACTTGTCCTTGTCACTGTTCTCATGTCATCTCTTTGACAAACTCACCAAAAATAAGCTCCAGAAGGATGACTTCTGAGGAGACAAGGACAAGTGTGAGAAAGTTCCCTCTCTTCACACACCTGGCTCTGGGTCTCAGAGACAATCAAAATACAAACAATTGTACATCAAAGTAAAAAGTACATCAAGGAGACATGTTTATTTTTGGATCTGAACAGCTATTTACCCACATTAAAGCGCCTGGGTCAAAATGACTCGCAACATCATCTTTTTATACAAACTCTGCACAAACATTCCACTACTCAACAAAGTGTCCAGATTTACACACCAGTTCATGACCCTAGATGAGGGAAAGTCACCAGATTTCAGCAAGAAAAAGAAAGGATAACCAGTACTTTGATCAACACAAAAACTGAAATGGGTCAAATTCACCCGTAACATAATACAATTGGAATAAAAAATGTATTGTATGTCACTTTTCTAAATGTTTATAAAACCTAAAAGAAAATTGTTATTGGTTTAACCTGTTTTCTTGACTCTTTTGAGTGCATTTACACAGTACGGGTCAAAACGACCCGCAACATAATCAATGTAATTTTTTTCCAACATAATACAAGGGTTAAGGCGGACTTAGAATATCCCCCCCCCCTCCCCCTCAAAACTCAACAGCGCGCCTTATAAACCGGTGCGCACAATGTACGGAATAATTCTGGTTGTTCTTATCGACCATGGCTTAATAAGTGACCAGTAGATGGCAGTCACACATAAGAGATACATGTAAAATTCCATTCCATTTTTTTAAGGTGGTCTGTCATTATGTTTTTAGAACTATCGGACATTGGGACTTTTGGTGTTAGTGTTCCTGGAAAAATGGGAACCGCACACACATACTGTACAGTGTAGATATGATTAATACAACAATATAAACATTAATTACCTTAATGAATTTTCATAATTAAAGTATGTAACTACTGTTTTTTCCCGACTATAAGGCAGACTTAGAACATTTTTTCCCCCTCAAAACTCAACAGTGCGCCTTATAACCTGGTGTGTCTACACGGAACATCAATTTCCATAATTCTATTAGACATCGGACATCTTTTATGTAATAGAAATGTGTAGCGGGGTGTATGGTGTAAACAATAATATAAATATGTATTCTGATATACAAACCCCGTTTCCATATGAGTTGGGAAATTGTGTTAGATGTAAATATAAACAGAATACAATGATTTGCAAATCCTTTTCAAGCCATATTCAGTTGAATATGCTACAAAGACAACATATTTCATGTTCAAACTCATAAACATTTTTTTGTGTGCAAATAATCATTAACTTTAGAATTTGATGCCAGCAACACGTGACAAAAACATTTGGAAAGGTGGCAATAAATACTGATAAAGTTGAGGAATGCCAATCAAACACTTATATGGAACATCTCACAGGTGTGCAGGCTAATTGGGAACAGGTGGGTGCCATGATTGGGTATAAAAGCAGCTTCCATGAAATGCTAAGTAATTCACAAACAAGGATGGGGTGAGGGTCACCAATTTGTAAGCAAATTGTCAAACAGTTTTAGAACAACATTTCTCAACGAGCTATTGCAAGGAATTTAGGGATTTTACCATCTACAGTCTGTAAAATCATCAAAAGGTTCAGAGAATCTGGAGAAATCACTGCACATAAGCGATGATATGACGGACTTTTGATCCCTCAGGCGGTACTGCATCAAAAACAGACATCAGTGTGTAAAGGATATCACCACATGGGCTCAGGAACTCTTCATAAAACCACTGTCAGTAACTACAGTTGGTCGCTACATCTGTAAGTGCAAGTTAAAACTCTGCTATGCAAAGCCAAACCCATTTATCAACAACACCAAGGAACGCCGCCGGCTTCGCTGGGCCCGAGCTCATCTAAGATGGACTGATGCAAAGTGGAAAGTGTTCTGTGGTCTGACGAGTCCACATTTCAAATTATATTTGGAAACTGTGGACGTGGTGTCCTCCGGAACAAAGAGGAAAATAACCATCCGGATTGTTTAAGGCGCAAAGTTCAAAAGCCAGCATGTGTGATGGTATGGGGGTGTATTAGTGCCCAAGGCATGGGTAACTTACACATCTGAGAAGGCACCATTAATGCTGTATGGTCCATACGGGATTTGGAACAACATATCTTGTCATCCACGCAACGTTATCATGGACGCCCCTGCTCATTTCAGCAAGACTATGCCAAGCCATGTGTTACAACAGCGTGACTTTGTAGTAAAAGAGTGCGGGTACTTTCCTGGCCCGCCTGCAGTCCAGACCTGTCTCCCATGGTAAATGTTTGCCGCATCATGAAGCGTAAAATACAACAGCGGAGACCCCGGACTGTTGAAGGACTGAAGCTCTACATAAAACAAGAATGGGAAAGAATTCCACTTTCAAAGCTTCAACAATTAGTTTCCTCAGTTCCCAAAGGTTTATTGAGTGTTGTTAAAAGAAAAGGTGATGTAACACAGTGGTGAACATGCCCTTTCCCAACTACTTTGGCACGTGTTGCAGCCATGAAATTCTAAGTTAATTGTTATTTGCACAAAAAATAAATAAAGTTTATGAGTTCAAATATGTTGTCTTTGTAGCATATTCAACTGAATATGGGTTGAAAAGGATTTGCAAATCATTGTATTCTGTTTATATTTACATCTAACACAATTTCCCAACTCATATGGAAACAGGGTTTGTATATTTATATAGCGCTTTACATTGTGAAAACTAGTACTGGTATAACGTAGGACCCTAGTAAGGAAGTAAAACCTGTGACGAAAAAAAAAACTATTACTTGTGGGAAAAAAAAGTGTTCCTTCATCCTAACCTGGCGATGCCGTCACCGTGAAGAAGTGAAAGTGAGGAAGAGACAGAGCAGAAAGTTGCACTGAATCACCATGACTCCATCCTTTCACCCATGCTGTTGTTTTTTTGGCCATTGAGCAAGCAATATGTCCGTGACGGCGTGGCCTTCCCGGAGAGTTGACTCACAATACAGGAGTGGAAGCGGCCGGGGGGGAGGAGCTAATAAAGATGCAGAGACAGATTAGTAGTGGACACAAACATGGAGGATCAGCACAAAGCAGCGGATGAGACAAAGATGCGAAGAAGAGACGAAGGCAGCATCGTTCTTTCATCCCTTCCTGCCCATGCCGAGATCACACCTGCCATTTCCTGGCAGATTATTGCTACCTTCCACCTCCTATCTTCTCCCCTCCCCTTTTCTTTTTTGCGCTTTTGTAGTTCTTCCCCCAGGCTATGTGTTGCTCATCCCCATTACTTTGGGAATGAAAGTTCTCCCAACCTCCTCCACTTTTAATCTGCTCTCTTCATTATTCTTTCATCACACGTGTCTCTTTCCCTTTGTAGTCCCGCCGCCTCTTGTTTCGCTGAAACCTCAACCGCTGCAGGCTGACGCCTTCGATATTCTCGCCGCCGTTTGTGACAGACTGTAAAAAAAAAGGGGGGGAGGTTGTATCCTGTAAAACAGACCTGGGCAAAATAAGGTCATCTTACAAACCCCGTTTCCATATGAGCTGGGAAATTGTGTTAGATGTAAATATAAACAGAATACAATGATTTGCAAATCCTTTTCAAGCCATATTCAGTTGAATATGCTACAAAGACAACATATTTGATGTCTAAAATCATAATTTTTTTATGCAAATAATAATTAACTTAGAATTTCATGGCTGCAATACGTGCCAAAGTAGTTGGGAAAGGGCATGTTCACCACTGTGTTACATCACCTTTTCTTTTCACAACACTCAATAAACGTTTGGGAACTGAGGAAACTAATTGTTGAAGCTTTCCCATTCTTGTTTTATGTAGAGCTTCAGTCCTTCAACAGTCCGGGGTCTCCGCTGTCGTATTTTAAGCTTCATAATGCGCCACACATTTTCCATGGGAGACAGGTCTGGACTGCAGGCGGGCCAGGAAAGTACCTGCACTCTTTTCTTTACAAAGCCACGCTGTTGTAACACTTGTCTTGCTGAAATAAGCAGGGGCGTCCATGATAACGTTGCTTGGATGCCAACGTATGTTGCTCCAAAACCTGTATGTACCTTTCAGCATTAATGGTGCCTTCACAGATGTGTAAGTTACCCATGCCTTGGGCACTAATGCACCCCCATACCATCACACATGCTGGCTTTTCAACTTTGCGACAAAAACAATCTGAATGGTTATTTTCCTCTTTTTTCTGGAGGACACCATATTCACAGTTTTCGACTATAATTTGAAATGTGGACTCGTCAGACCACAGAACACTTTTCTACTTTGCATCAGTCCATCTTAGATGATCTCGGGCCCTTTTCTTTTAACAACACTCAATAAACGTTTGGGAACTGAGGAAACTAATTGTTGAAGCTTTGAAAGTGGAATTCTTTCCCATTCTTGTTTTATGTAGAGCTTCAGTCCTTCAACAGTCCGAGGTCTCCGCTGTGGTATTTTACGCTTCATAATGTGCCACACATTTTCCATGGAAGACAGGTCTGGACTGCAGGCGGGCCAGGAAAGTACCCGCACTCTTTTTTTTACAAAGCCACGCTGTTGTAACACATGCTGAATGTGGCTTGGCACCTTTATTAGTAGTTAGTACAGTACATATTCCGTACAGTTGACCACTAAATAGTAACACCCGAATAAAAGTTTTTCAACTAGTTTAAGTCGGGGTCCACGTTAATGAATTCATGGTACAGTTCATGGACACGTACCTGTTTGTAATCACTGACATTATTTGAGCCTGCTTTTTTCCAGTCAGTCAGTCTCGCATCTTTATTTGCGTACCGCGACCATTACGGTAGTTTTTGCTTGTCTCCTAGCCCCTGCTAGTGATCATAGTCTGTGCTAAATTGTAGCCTTAGCTTCCAATGCGCTCGGCACCTTATCCAGTTGGTTTGTTTTCTTCTTTTGTACTGTTATTTTACTACTAAATCAAGTCCTTACCTGCAAGTCCTGTCCGGATTCGTCCTTTTGCATCCTGGGAGAACAAACCCTCCATCATCATGCGACCCAGTCGTAACACTTCAGATTTTAAAGGAGGTCTTTGCATGTACCATGTGGCATTCACCATGGATGCACTCATTTACTGCACGTTCATGCTGCAAGGTGGCATTTTGTTACGTTTAGAAACCACTTTTTGTGGGCAATTTAGGAGTGCATCTACAACGCAGCCCACTCTTACGGCGCTGATTGATTGATTGATTGAAACTTTTATTAGTAGATTGCACAGTACAGTACATATTCCGTACAATTGACCACTAAATGGTAACACCCGAATACGTTTTTCAACTTGTTTAAGCCACGTTAATCAATTCATGGTAAAGTTCATGGACAACCTATTTGTAATCACTGACATTATTTGAGCCTGCTTTTTCCCAGTCAGTCAGTGTCGCATCTTTATTTGCGTACCGCCACCATTACGGTAGTTTTTGCTTGTCTCCTAGCCCCTGCTAGTGATCATAGTCTGTGCTAAGTTGTAGCCTTAGCCTCCAATGCGCTTGGCATCTTATCCAGTCGGTTTGTTTTCTTCTTTTGTACTGTTATTTTACTATTAAATCAAGTCCTTACCTGCAAGTCCTGTCCGGTTTCGTCCTTTTGCATCCTGGGAGAACAAACCCTGCATCATCATGCGACCCAGTCGTAACACTTCTGATTTTAAAGGAGGTCTTTGCATGTACCATGTGGCATTCACCATGGATGCACTCATTTACCGCACGTTAATGCTGCAATATGGCCTTTTGTTACGTTTAGAAACCACTTTTTGTGGGCAATTTAGGAGTGCATCTACAAGGCAGCCCACTCTTACGGCGCTGATTGATTGATTGAAACTTTTATTAGTAGATTGCACAGTACAGTACATATTCCGTACAGTTGACCACTAAATAGTAACACCCGAATAAAAGTTTTTCAACTTGTTTAAGTCGGGGTCCATGTTAATGAATTCATGGTAAAGTTCATGGACACGTACCTGTTTGTAATCACTGACATTATTTGAGCCTGCTTTTTTCCAGTCAGTCAGTCTCGCATCTTTATTTGCGTCACGCGACCATTACGGTAGTTTTTGCTTGTCTCCTAGCCCCTGCTAGTGATCATAGTCCGTGCTAAATTGTAGCCTTAGCTTCCGGTGCGCTTGGCACCTTATCCAGTTGGTTTGTTTTCTTCTTTTGTACTGTTATTTTACTATTAAATCAAGTCCTTACCTGCAAGTCCTGTCCGGTTTCGTCCTTTTGCATCCTGGGAGAACAAACCCTGCATCATCATGCGACCCAGTCGTAACACTTCTGATTTTAAAGGAGGTCTTTGAATGTACCGTGCGGCATTCACCATGGATGCACTCATTTACCGCACGTTCATGCTGCAATGTGGCATTTTGTTACGTTTAGAAACCACTTTTTGTGGGCAATTTAGGAGTGCATCTACAACGCAGCCCACTCTTACGGCGCTGATTGATTGATTGAAACCTTTATTAGTAGATTGCACAGTACAGTAATTATTCCGTACAATTGACCACTAAATGGTAACACCCGAATACGTTTTTCAACTTGTTTAAGCCACGTTAATCAATTCATGGTAAAGTTCATGGACAACCTATTTGTAATCACTGACATTATTTGAGCCTGCTTTTTCCCAGTCAGTCAGTGTCGCATCTTTATTTGCGTACCGCCACCATTACGGTAGTTTTTGCTTGTCTCCTAGCCCCTGCTAGTGATCATAGTCCGTGCTAAGTTGTAGCCTTAGCCTCCAATGCGCTTGGCACCTTATCCAGTCGGTTTGTTTTCTTCTTTTGTACTGTTATTTTACTATTTAATCAAGTCCTTACCTGCAAGTTTGTCCTTTTGCATCCTGGGAGAACAAACCCTGCATCATCATGCGACCCAGTCGTAACACTTCTGATTTTAAAGGATGTCTTTGAATGTACCATGTGGCATTCACCATGGATGCACTCATTTACCGCACATTCATGCTGAAATGTGGCATTTTGTTACGTTTAGAAAACACTTTTTGTGGGCAATTTAGGAGTGCATCTACAAGGCAGCCCACTCTTACGGCGCTGATTGATTGATTGATTGAAACTTTTATTAGTAGATTGCACAGTACAGTACATATTTCGTACAATCGACCACTAAATAGTAACACCCCAATAAAAGTTTTTCAACTTGTTTAAGCCACGTTAATCAATTCATAGTAGAAGATGCACTCATGGAATACGCCGGCACTAACAGTGAACCCTTCCATGCAAAATGTGTATTGCAATAACATTTTTCATTATATGAAATAAAGTGATTAAAAAAAACGTGGGCAGACACCAAAATGTATTGATTTAATATATTTTAATCAACCCCTTAAGTCATCCAGCAGCTGTAAAATTATATTGCTGAATAGATATGTCTAGCATTTTTTAGTTTTGACAGTCTATTTGTTGACAAGAATACTGCAGCACAGTCGCCTCCTTTCTAGACGTAATAAATAGAAATGCAAAACAGCACTTTTAGTCTCGATAAATCACACTGCGTGCGCTAAATCATTAAATAAAAACAGCATTTTCTCCTCCTGGTGTTGTGGGCGGTTTTGATGGTAGTTTGTACACCAGCGTGGGTGGGCCTGGGAGGAAGGTGGGTGAAGTGCCTTGCTGAAGGGCACAACAACAGTGAGTACACTGCAAACAAGTCAGTGTTCAAAAACAAGGAAAAAATTTCAAAAATAAGTTTTTTTTTTTTACTTGAACTAAACGAAATTATCTGCCAAAGTAACAAGAAAATTTGGCTTTCCAAAACAAGTAAAATTAGCTAACATCTATGAACCCAAAAATACCTTAAAATAAGTACAAACCCCGTTTTCATATGAGTTAGGAAATGGTGTTCGATGTAAATATAAACAGAATACAATGATTTGCAAATCATTTTCAAGCCATATTCAGTTGAATATGCTACAAAGACAACATATTTGATGTTCAAACTCATAAACTTTTTTTTTGCAAATAATTAACTTAGAATTAGTAGTTGGGAAAGGGCATGTTCACCACTGTGTTACATCACCTTTTCTTTTAACAACACTCAATAAACGTTTGGGAACTGAGGAAACTAATTGTTGAAGCTTTGAAAGTGGAATTCTTTCCCATTCGTGTTTTATGTAGAGCTTCAGTCCTTCAACAGTCCGGTGTGTCCGCTGTCGTATTTTACGCTTCATTATGCGCCACACATTTTCCATGGGAGACAGGTCTGGACTGCAGGCGGGCCAGGAAAGTACCCACACTTTTTTTTTTACAAAGCCACGCTGTTGTAACACTTGTCTTGCTGAAATAAGCAGGAGCGTCCATGATAACGTTGCTTGGATGACAACATATGTTGTTCCAAAACCTGTATGTACCTTTCAGCATTAACGGTGCCTTCACAGATGTGTAAGTTACCCATGTCTTGGGCACTAATACACCCCCATACCATCACACATGCTGGCTTTTCAACTTTGCGCCTTAAACACTCCGGATGGTTATTTTTCTCTTTGTTCCGGAGGACACCACGTCCACAGTTTCCAAATATAATTTGAAATGTGGACTCGTCAGACCACAGAACACTTTTCCACTTTGCATCAGTCCATCTTAGATGATCTCGGGCCCAGCGAAGCCGGCGGCGTTCCTGGGTGTTGTTGATAAATGGGTTTGGCTTTGCGTAGCAGAGTTTTAACTTGCACTTACAGATGTAGCGACCAACTGTAGTTACTGACAGTGGTTTTCTGAAGCGTTCCTGAGCCTGTGTGGTGATATCCTTACACACTGATGTCGGTTTTTGATGCAGTACGGCCTGAGGGATCAAAAGTCCGTAATATCATCGTGATTTCTCCAGAATCTCTGAACCTTCTGATGATTTTACGGACCGTAGATGTTAAAATCCCTAAATTCCTTGCAATAGCTCGTTGAGAAATGTTGTTTTAAAATTTTTAGACGATTTGTTTACAAATTGGTGATCTTTGCCCCATCCTTGTTTGTGAATTACTTAGCATTTCATGGAAGCTGTTTTTATACCCAATCATGGCACCCACCTGTTCCCAATTAGCCTTCACACCTGTGGGATGTTCCAAATAAGTGTTTGATGAGCACTCCTCAACTTTATCAGTATTTATTGCCACCTTTCCCTACTTCTTTGTCACATGTTGCTGTCATCAAATTGTAAAGTTAATGATTTTTTGCAAAAACAAAAAAAGGTGATGTAACACAGTGGTGAACATGCCCTTTCCCAACTACTTTGGCACGTGTTGCAGCCATGAAATTCTAAGTTGATTATTATTTGCAAAAAAAATGTAAGTTTATGAGTTTGAACATCAAATATGTTGTCTTTGTAGCATATTCAACTGAATATGGCTTGAAAAAGATTTGCAAATCATTGTATTCTGTTTATATTTACATCTAACACAATTTCCCAACTCATATGGAAACAGGGTTTGTAGAAGTAGGTCTCCTGGCAGATGGAGGGTTAGGGCCCTTGTTTAAAAACCAGAGGGGGGGACCAGATTGTGTGAGCACCAATTACTGGGGTGTCCCATATGTTCATTTTAAGCAGGAATTCTGATCAGGTGCGTGTGGCTCGGCAACAAAGCTGCCAAATAGTGTCACACATGTTTTGTGGACCGGGACAGATAATCCTGTTTGTCGTCTTTTTACAAACCAGGTGGAAGTGATGTGACGGACTTGGTCTCTTCGGGCTTCTCGGAGACAAATTCTACCTGACGGGTTAGGGTCCTTTCATTTCAAAAGGAAACCGCAGGGATTGATCAGGACACGTGAATGTATCCCCGGCCTGTCAAGGTATTCCGAAAAAACGTCCATCCGTCTCGTGGGACTACCCGAGGCATGAGGGATCACATTGCGGACTTTAGCTGTAGGCAGTTCTTGGTAATTAAGCTCAGCCAGGTTTCCTAGCAAATACTGAGATCAGTTTCGTACTCGCAACTTTTAAACTATATATACTAACATATATTATATACTACAAACCCCGTTTCCATATGAGTTGGGAAATTGTGTTAAATTTAAATATAAACAGAATACAATGATTTGCAAATCCTTTTCAACCCATATTCAGTTGAATATGCTACAAAGACAACATATTTGATGTTCAAACTCATAAACTTTATTTTTTTTTTGCAAATATTAATTACTTTAGAATTTCATGGCTGCAATACGTGCCAAAGTAGTTGGGAAAGGGCATGTTCACCACTGTGTTACATCACCTTTTCTTTTAACTACCCTCAATAAACGTTTGGGAACTGAGGAAACTAATTGTTGAAGCTTTTGAAAGTGGAATTCTTCCCCATTCTTGTTTTATGTAGAGCTGGGCAATCTCAGGTAAATAGGACTGTTTTTTTTTGTGTGTTTTTTGGGGAAAAAAATATCGAGGTATATATCGTATATCGCCAATCAGCCTACAGAGCGGAAAACACAACCAAAAATTGTAGGCTTCTTCATGCGACGAAGCCGGCCTACTTCACCACAGTCTGTAGTCTGTCGCCCCCCCATGCAGCCACGAGATGGAGACGGGATGGTGGCGACAGGCCAAATTACATGATTCAATCGTAAGATTATGAGAATTATGTTGTATGTGTCCCCTAGAGGGGGGGGGGGGGGGGGGGTTGCCCGCATCTGAGGTCCTCTCCAAGGTTTCTCATAGTCAGCATTGTCACTGGCGTCCCACTGGATATGAATTCTCCCTGCCCACTGGGTGTGAGTTTTCCTTGCCCTTTTGTGGGTTCTTCCGAGGATGTTGTAGTCGTAATGATTTGTGCAGTCCTTTGAGACATTTGTGATTTGGGGCTATATAAATAAACATTGATTGATTGATTGATTGATTGATGTTACGAGAATATCAATACGAATAAAAATGACATAAAGTCATGCTCTTACTGAACTTACAGTGTGTTACGGGAATCACGCCGTTGTGTTATGAGAATGTGGATTTTTAATTTAAAAAAGAAGGCGTAATCTTACAGCACTTCGTTGTTTGTAATCTACAAAAAGTCTGCCATGAGAAATTAAAAAAAAAAGTCGGAATCTTACGAGAATGACCCCAATAGTTTTCCAAAAAGAAAGTTGAATTTTGTCCATATTCGTAAAGCCTTTCGTCACTAAAGCCTGGTTTTTTTTTTCCCCCATAATCCATTTGTAATGTCACGCGTGTCACGTCGAAACATCGTAATTGTCGTAGCGTGAACTAGAACGTCACGTTACGGACGTCCTCCATGGTAAAGACGGTGTTCCGTGTCTAAACGCCGGCCTCAGTTTGGCTTCAGGTTACCAACGAGGTCACGTCTTTGCAGCAGCAGTTGACGCACATTCCAAGCGTGGTTGCCTCCCGATAACAGCTGGTTAATATTTTTCCGGGCCCTTTTGAACGAGGCGAAACCGTACTCGCCAACGCAGTTGCATCGACCCTCTTGCCGCTCCCACCCCCCCCCCGCCCCCTTTTCTTTTTGATAGCTGAGCTGGCTGGAATCAGCCCACAGCTGTTCTATACATAGCCTCGCCTGGCAGCACTTTATTCAGGCCTACGATGGCCCCCGGTTTACCCTTTCACCTTCCCCGAATGTCTTTTCTGCTCGTCTATTCCAGGCTTTCTCGGCAGTACGAGAAGGGGTGGATGGTATCCCCCTGATATCAATACGCATCGATAAGACCATCGCCATCATAGACCGGGTGTTGTTGGGACGTCCGATCTAAGAAGTCTTACATAAGTCCTTTGTCCTGCCGCATAGCTGGGTCCTTATATGCCGTGTAGCCCGCCAAGGGCAACGCTCTTATTACGTAAGTCCTCCATAGTCCGGTGATTTACTGTATTTTTTCATTACCTAATGGAGCTGCAGGGAGGAGGAAGGAGGATGAATAAGGGAGGTGACGGCACAATATGGACGGAGGGCAAAGAATTCAGACTACGGAGCCCATCCATGCTGACTCGTCTTGGAAGGAGGAAGGGGAGGGGGTTTAGTAGTCCATGGAGGTGGAGCGGGAGAGAACAAGGAACACAACAAATAAGCTGCGTTAGGTAATTTTAACGTGAAATAAAATTATGATATTTTGTTAATTCATATATTGTTTAAAAATATATCGATATATCCTACAAACTCGATATATCACCCAGACCTACTACAGATGAACAATTTTGCATGGCAATTTCAACACCTTTTAAATTTAGTAAGAAAAACTACAACTACTATATGTGTGTTACCATCAAACGGTACAATATTTGCAGTATAAAGACTTCGTAGGGTTGTGGAGCTCCTCACATCTGAACATTGTTTACAATCATGGCCACCAGCAGCGAGAGCGATTCGGACCGAGAAAGCCACGATTTCCCCATTAATTTGAGCGAAGATGAAAGATTCGAGAGGAGCCAGATGAGGTGGTTCGGGCATCTGGTCAGGATGCCACCCGAACGCCTCCCGAGGGAGGTGTTTAGGGCACGTCCAACCGGTAGGAGGCCACGGGGAAGACCCAGGACACGTTGGGAAGACTATGTCTCCCGGCTGGCCTGGGAACGCCTCGGGATCCCCCGGGAAGAGCTAGACGAAGTGGCTGGGGAGAGGGAAGTCTGGGTTTCCCTGCTTAGGCTGTTGCCCCCGCGACCCGACCTCGGATAAGCGGAAGATGATGGATGGATGGAGTGGTCAGAAATTCAGCCAGAAGCTTGTGGATTGCTACCAAAAGCGCCTTATTGCAGTGAAACTTGCCAAAGAGCATGTAAGCAAATATTAACATTGCTTTATGTATAACAGATTTGCTTACATTTTCATTAGAGCCTTAATAAATTCCTCGGATAAGCGGAAGAAGATGGATGGATGAAAGATTCGTGGATGAGGAAAGTTAGAGTGAAGCACACAAAAAAAAAGGCATCGGCTCCAGACGGCGGCAGTGGGAGCGTTTCAGATATAATTAGACACATTTACTAGGATAATTCTGGAAAATCCCTTATCTGCTTATTGTGTTAATAGTATTTTACTGAGATTACAAAGTCACACCTGAAAGTCGGATGGCCGGGGTGAACGCCAGTGTCTCTGAGAGAAGCCGAGGAGCCAAGATCACAGCTGCCTCTTGAGCTCCAGAATGAGGTCCCGTAATCCACTGAAGTCTCCGGTAAGAGCAGACTTAACATCACAATTTTTCCCATCCAAAAACTTGCTGGTTGACGTAGAGAAACATGTTCGCTTGACCGCTCTGTGTTAAAGCTTCACAAGAAACTAAGAAACACTGGCTGTGTTTCGGTGCTAAAGGCAGCGGCAATCCACCGCTTTCCACCAACAGCATTCTTCTTTGACGTCTCCATTATTAATTGAACGAATTGCAGAAGATTCAGCAACACAAATGTCCAAATTACTGTGTAATCGCGCGATGAAAAGAGACGACTTTTAGCCGTGTGTGTGGTGCTGGGCTAATATGTCCCCTCCAACCTGAAACGTCACAAACACGCGTCATTATTCCGCAACGTTTTCAACAGGAAAATCTGCGGGAAATTTAAAATTGCAATTTAGTAAACTAAAGCGGCCGTATTGGCATGTGTTGCAATGTTAATATTTCATCATTGATATATAAACTATCAGACTGTGTGGTCGCTAGTAGTGGCTTTCAGTAGGACTTTAAAACATCCGTACAACACTTAAAGGGGAACATTATCACCAAACCGGTATAGCTCGGTTGGTAGAGTGGCCGTGCCAGCAACTTGAGGGTTGCATGTTCGATTCCCGCTTCCGCCATCCTAGTCACTGCCGTTGTGTCCTTGGGCAAGACACTTTAATCACGTGCTCCCAGTGCCACCCACACTGGTTTAAATGTAACTTAGATATTGGGTTTCACTATATAAAGCGCTTTGAGTCACTAGAGAAAAGCGCTATATAAATATAATTCACAAAAAACCTATGTAAGCGTCAATATATACCTTGATGTTGCAGAAAAAAGACCATGTATTTTTTTAACCGATTTCTGAACTCTAAATGGGTGAACTTTGGCAAATTAAACGCCTTTCTGTTTATCGCTCTTTTAGCGATGACGTCAGAACGTGACGTCACCGAGGTAACACACCCACCATTTTCATTTTCACATTACAAACACCGGGTCTCAGCTCTGTTATTTTCCATTTTCTCGACTATTTTTTGGAACCTTGGAGACATCATGCCTCGTGGGTGTGTTGTCGGAGGGTGTAACAACACTAACAGGGAGGGATTCAAGTTGCACCACTGGCAAGAAATCTGCCGCCAGACCCCCATTGAATGTGCCAGAGTGTCTCCACATTTGACCGGCGATGCTAAGACAGACATGGCACAGAGATGTATGGATAACCTGCAGATGCATTTGCAACCATTAAGTCAACAAAATCACAAAGGTGAGTTTTGTTGATGTTGTTGACTTATGTGCTAATCAGACATATTTGGTCACGGCATGACTGCCAGCTAATCGATGCTAACATGCTACGCTAATCGATGCTAAAATGCTATTTACGCTGGCTGTATGTACATTTGAAACTAGATACCCACATTTAATGCGAAACAAACACTTACCAATCGACGGATTTAAGTCGCTCCAGTGTCACAAGATGCAAAAGTCCTGATCGTTTGGTCCGCACATTTTACCGGCGATGCTAATAAGGCAGCCATGCTATGGGTCACTTCATTAGGTACACCCACGCTATGGCCGAATAGCGTCCATGGCTATTCGCTCAACAGCTTCAATTTCTTCTTCAATTTCGTTTTCGCTATCTGCCGACCATCTGTTTCAATACATGCGTAATCTGTATCTTGCCGATTGTATTGTACCATATGTCCCGGCAAGAAATCTGTGTTCAAAAGACTCCGGCTTATTAGTGATTCCTAGAGCCCAAAAAAAGTCTGCGGGCTATAGAGCGTTTTCCGTTCGGGCTCCAGTACTCTGGAATGCCCTCCAGTTCGAGATGCTACCTCAGTAGAAGCATTTAAGTCTCACCTTAAAACTCATCTGTATACTCTAGCCTTTAAATAGACCTCCTTTTTAGACCAGTTGATCTGCCGCTTCTTTTCTTTTTTCCCTTATGTCCCCCCCTCCCTTGTGGAGGGGGTCCGGTCCGATCAATCAATCAATCAATCAATCAATGTTTATTTATATAGCCCCAAATCACAAAATGTCTCAAAGGACTGCACAAATCATTACGACTACAACATCCTCGGAAGAACCCACAAAAGGGCAAGGAAAACTCACACCCAGTGGGCAGGGAGAATTCACATCCAGTGGGATGCCAGGTCCGATGACCATGGATGAAGTACTGGCTGTCCAGAGTCGAGACCCAGGATGGACCGCTCGGCTGGGTATCGGTTGGGGACATCTCTACGCTGCTGATCCGCCTCCGCTTGAGATGGTTTCCTGTGGACGGGACTCTCGCTGCTGTCTTGGATCCGCTTGAACTGAACTCTCGCGGCTGTGTTGGAGCCACTATGGATTGAACTTTCACAGTATAATAAATAAAATAAATGGGTTGTACTTGTATAGCGCTTTTCTACCTTCAAGGTACTCAAAGCGCTTTGACACTACTTCCACATTTACCCATTCACACACACATTCACACACTGATGGAGGGAGCTGCCATGCAAGGCGCCAACCAGAACACATCAGGAGCAAGGGTGAAGTGTCTTGCTCAGGACACAACGGACGTGACGAGGTTGGTACTAGGTGGGAATTGAACCAGGGACGCTCGGGTTGCGCACGGCCACTCTCCCCACTGCGCCACGCCGTCCCTAGTATCATGTTAGACCCGCTCGACATCCATTGCTTTCGGTCCCCTAGAGGGAGGGAGGTAGCCCACATCTGAGGTCCTCTCCAAGGTTTCTCATAGTCAGCATTGTCACTGGCGTCCCACTGGATGTGAATTCTCCCTGCCCACTGGGTGTGAGTTTTTCTTGCCCTTTTGTGGGTTCCTCCGAGGATCTTGTAGTCGTAATGATTTGTGCAGTCCTTTGAGACATTTGTGATTTGGGGCTATATAAATAAACATTGATTGATTGATGTTGAATCGCTTAAGTCGCTGAAATCCGAGTCTGAATCCGAGCTAATGTCGCTATATCTTGCTGTGGTAACCGCCATGTTGTTTGTATTGGCAGCACTGTGTGACGTCACAGGGAAATGGATAGTGGTTTCGAAGATAGCGAAAATAAGGCACTTTATTTATTTTTATTTAGGGATATTCCGGGACCGGTAAAATTTTGAAAAAAACTTCAAAAAATACAACAAGCCACTGGGAACTGATTTTTATTGTTTGTAACCCTTTTGACATTGTGATAATGTAAAACATTTTGCATATTTGTATGTATATTTTGTATTTGTTTCGTGCTACACGTGTGTGTCAAAAGACAGGATTTACGATGCCACAGAGTTGGAAAGACAAGCTGCGCAGTCCCGTTGTAATGTGTTAAAGATCAGGTATTGCCAAATCAATTACTTAGCGGTCTAAATTAATTTGTGGCAGGCCGTGTAATGTGTGGAAAAGACTGTAGAGTACTCTACCAACCGTAGAGTGGCCGTGCCAGCAACTTGAGGGTTCCAGGTTCGATCCCCGTTTCTGCCTTCCTCGTCACTGCCGTTGTGCACTTGGGCAAGACACTTTACCCAATATCTGTTTCTCATACAAACCACAGTGGTACTGAGCTGTAATACATTCTTCCACCAGTAATGAGGATATCAATCAAACGGAAGAAGTCTGGAGCTAAAGTTATAGAGAAGTTGCTCAAGCGCAAAAATTATGACTAAATTGGTAAAGTTGCATTTAAATTTCATTGACAGTTTAGTTAAAAAAAATATTTATTATTAATTTCGTTAGAATTCCTTTATTTTAGGACAGCGAAATTCTTTGTATTTATTTCCATCACCCCCGTCTTTCGCGGTATATTTAATTAGTATATATATTTCTAATCAGCCCGACATAAGCCTTGAAAATATTATCTGTGATGAACACATGCTTTCCTGTCAGTTGACAGGGTTGTAACCTGTAAGTAGCTTAAACATAATTATTCTGTATGTTTCGGTATAACTCGGTTTGTAGAGTGGCCGTGCCGGCAACTTGAGGGTTCCAGGTTCGATCCCCGTTTCGGCCTTCCTCGTCACTGCCGTTGTGTCCTTGGGCAAGACACTTTACCCACCTGCTCTCAAAATATCTGTTTCTCATACAAACCACAGTGGGACTGAGCTGTAATAAATTTTTTCCACCAGTAATGAGGATATCAAACAAACAGTTTGGAGCTAAAGTTATAGAGAAGTTGCTCAAGCGCAAAAATTATGACTAAATTGGTAAAGTTGCATTTAAATTTCATTGACAGTTTAGTTAAAAAAAATATTTATTATTAATTTCGTTAGAATTCCTTTATTTCAGGACAGCGAAATTCTTTGTATTTATTTCCATCACCCCCGTCTTTCGCGGTATATTTTATTAGTATATATATATTTCTAATCAGCCCGACATAAGCCTTGAAAATAGTATCTGTGATGAACACATGCCTTCCTGTCAGTTGACAGGGTTGTAACCTGTAAGTAGCTTAATAGCTCGGTGTGTAGAGTGGCCGTGCCAGCAACTTGAGGGTTGCAGGTTCGATTCCCGCTTCCGCCATCCTAGTCACTGCCGTTGTGTCCTTGGGCAAGACACTTTAATCACGTGCTCCCAGTGCCACCCACACTGGTTTAAATGTAACTTAGATATTAGGTTTCACTATGTAAAGCGTTTTGAGTCACTAGAGAAAAGCGCTATATAAATATAATTCACTTCACTTAACTATCAGACTGCGTGGTCGCTAGTAGTGGCTTTCAGTAGGCCTTTAAAACTGTAGGGGGAGTCCAAGAGCAAAAAAAACAATACAACTCCATTCCTCCTCGGTTTAAGAGCGTTTTCCCAAGTCCACTTTCTAAATGAACATCGGCCCTACAAAGCCGAGACCCCCGCCCTCCACACACAACATCGGCCCTACAAAGCCGAGACCCCCGCCCTCCACACACAACAACAGCGTGCCTGCAGCATGGCCTGTAAATACCCAAACAGATTGTGAAGGGATTTCAAGTCTCGGAATGACTGGTATGTCTGCACCGTAACAGACAGCTTAACCCACTCCCCACAAATTGCTCCTGCTTTCTTTGAAAATGAAAAGCATGTTTTTCGGGGCGTGGATGTTGGCGATGCTGGCAAGAGGGAACCTTGCGTACGCAGAAAAGACAGCTGGAGCATGTGCGGCGTTTTGTTCGTTCTTGGTTACGGAGAACTTACACACGACGACCTCACTAACAAGAATGGAAAACCTAGATCTTACAGGGATTCATGATTTTAGCTCAAAAACCCCCTGGGCGAGACCCCTTTTCAGTTTGGTTTTGTCCATATCTGATACAGACACTGCTGCGTCTTACAGGATTTACTGAGTCATGTTAGGTATGGTCATGATAGAAAGTGGTGTTCTTACAGGACCAAAGTGGTAACTTTACACCAGGGGTGCCCACACTTTTTCTGCAGGCGAGCTACTTTTTAATTGGCCAGATGGATGGGATCTACCTCATTCCAATACAAACCCCGTGGGAATTTGTGTTAGATGTAAATATAAACAGAATACAATGATTTGCAAACAGTTTTCAAGCCATATTCAGTTGAATATGCTACAAAGACAACATATTTGATGTTCAAACACATAATCTTAATTTTTTGGGGAAAATAATAATTAACTTCGAATTTCATGGCTGCAACACGTGCCAAAGTAGTTGGGAAAGGGCATGTTCACCACTGTGTTACATCACCTTTTCTTTTAACAACACTCAATAAACGTTTGGGAACTGAGGAAACTAATTGTTGAAGCTTTGAAAGTGGAATTCTTTCCCAGTCTTGTTTTATGTAGAGCTTCAGTCCTTCAACAGTCCGGGGTCTCCGCTGTCGTATTTTACGCTTC
This sequence comes from Nerophis ophidion, assembly GCF_033978795.1. Taxonomy (NCBI): domain Eukaryota; kingdom Metazoa; phylum Chordata; class Actinopteri; order Syngnathiformes; family Syngnathidae; genus Nerophis; species Nerophis ophidion. The sequence goes on from NC_084621.1 coordinate 8,347,648, forward strand.
ATAATGCGCCACACATTTTCCATGGGAGACAGGTCTGGACTGCAGGCGGGCCAGGAAAGTACCCGCACTCTTTTACTACAAAGCCACGCTGTTGTAACACCTGCTGAATGTGGCTCGGCATTGTCTTGCTAAAATAAGCAGGGGCGTCCATGAAAAAGATGGCGCTTAGATGGGAGCATATGTTGTTCCAAAACCTGTATGTACCTTTCAGCATTAATGGTGCCTTCACAGATGTGTAAGTTACCCATGCCTTGGCCACTAATGCACCCCCATACCATCACACATGCTGGCTTTTCAACTTTGCGTCGATAACAGTCTGGATGGTTCACTTCCCCTTTGGTCCGGATGACAAGATGTCCAATATTTACAAAAACTATTTGAAATTTGGACTTGTCAGACCACAGAACACTTTTCCACATTGCATCAGTCCATCTTAGATGATCTCAGGCCCAGAGAAGCCGGCGGTGTTGTTGGATGTTGTTGATAAATGGCTTTCGCTTTGCATAGTAGAGTTTTAACTTGCACTTACAGATGTAGCGACCAACTGTATTTAGTGACAGTGGTTTTCTGAAGTGTTCCTGAGCCCATGTGGTGATATCCTTTAGAGATTGATGTCGGTTTTTGATAGTGTCGTCTGAGGGATCGAAGGTCACGGTCATTCAATGTTGGTTTCCGGCCATGCCGCT
>NC_084621.1:8353333-8355833 GCF_033978795.1 Nerophis ophidion
TTTGGAGGTGGGAGGGGCCTATCCCCAGGTGCATGTCTTCGGAAGTGGGAGGAAGCCGGAGTACCCGGAGGGAACCCACGCATTCACGGGGAGAACATGCAAACTCCACACAGAAAGATCCCGAGCCTGGATTTGAACCCAGGACTGCAGGACCTTCGTATTGTGAGGCAGACGCACTAACCCCTCTTCCACCGTGAAGCCAAAACTAGAACTAGCATGTATGAATCTAAAAAAAAGCTTTTTAAAAAAAAAAGAAGGGTTTTTAAGCCTTTTTTAAAAGCATTTACCGTCTGTGGTACCCTCAGTTGGTCAGGGAGAGCGTTTCACCGACTGGGAGCGGCGGAGCAGAAAGCCCGGTCTCCCATTGTTTGTGGCTTTGTCCTCGGATGTTGGAGGAGATGGTCCGGAAAAAACAGGGATTAAACAAACCGTAAAACAAAAATGCTATCTCACATTGGATTTGAGAAAAAAAAAAAAAATCTTAAAATATTTTTGCTGAAAACAGGCTTTGCAATATACAAGGTTGCCTTATAGTCGGGTCCTTGCGTTACCGTTGTGGGTTATGTCATAAATATTAAGTTTAGCTCGACTTTGTGTAACGCAAACAGATTATTATGGGATGTGAGGGACTAGTGGCGCTCGGCTGTCTGCTGCCCATCCTGGAGTCGTTTAACAGGTGCCTGCAGAAGCTTACTAATTGAAGGATGCAGTGCAGATGACACATCTTCCACTCGGCTCCTGCATCGATCTTAATCCTGACGTCCGCTTTAGCTGCTGGGAACAGCGAGTCGTCTTCTTTCCCCCTAAATGGTTTTATTCGAAAGGAATTTTGGCAAATCTCCGTTTTTCCCCTTCTCTCCCTTCGGTGCATCTTTCTGTTCTAATATTAGCAACACTTGCAGGGGCCCGGCGGGACAAGGTCTTTGTCACACACACTTTTGTGTTTCTGACCTTCTCGAGACCTCCGAAAAAGGCCTCCCTCTTTTAGGACCACCCGTTCTAGATAGATACAGAATTTTATTTACCTTATTGTCACGCCCATGGGATCATGTTTTGTTTTGGTCGTGTTCGGTTTTGTTTTTTGGAAAATCGATTCCTATGTTTGCACTTCCTGGTTTCTTTTGTTGCTGTGGCGACTCATTAGTTTTCACCTGTCCCCATGTCATGCACATATTTTCAATCACCATAGTATTATTTAAGCCACGGTTACCAGGTAGTCAGCCTGGCAACATCACCTCCTGCACGCTGCTTTTTCTCATACCCTTGTCACAGAAAGTTTTCTTGTTATTCATGCCACAGTGCAAGTTTTTGTTTCATGTTTATAGTTAATTGCCTTTGTGCTAGTCTTTTGTTTCATAGCCTAGTTTTTTGATGGTTCCTGTTTTTAGTTATAGTGTCAAAATAAAAAGATGTACTTTCATTCACGCCTTGCTCGTGCCAACTTTCCTTTACCTCGGAAAAACAATCCACACCCAAGTCCAAGTCTTGACATGTATACATTCTATGTAAATATAAAAAAGGTTAGCTTTTAGTCAGTTTTTATAATTTTTGTTTAGTTTTTTTATCTTCATTATATATTTAAAGTTATTACAGTATGTCTATATACACATTTATTTTATTAATTTGGTCAAAAAGGGGCACATTTCAATTTCTTACACACACTTGTTATTTCATATGTTGACCAGAGGGGGAGCACTTTTAAAACCGAGACACAGTCATTTTGAAAAATCCCTCCGTTTTGGGACCACCCTTATTTTGATGGATATCACCACGGGGGATTCGAGAGTGGCTGGGCCAGCGACCTGAGGGATCCCGGTTCGTTCCCTACCCGTCTATCCGATCTCGTCACGTCCGTTGTGTCCCCGGGGCAAAACACTTCACCCTTGCTCGTGGTTAGGGCCTTGCATGGCAGCTCCTGCCGTCAGTTTGTGAATGGGTAAATGTGGAAATAGTGTCTAAGCGCTTTGAGTACCTTGACGGTAGAAAAGCGCTATACAAGTACAACCCATTTACCACTGGGGGTGCAAAGGAAATCTCTATTTCTTAGTTTTTTATAATGCGCTTAGGCCGATCAAAAACGAGTCACGGACCACAGATGGCCCTTGTGCCGCAATTTGGACAACACGGGTTGTCTTACGTCAGCACCGGAAGTCGTAAAATCAGATGAATGAATGGATGAATAGGAAAGTCCTTCTTTGGCTGCCGTCTTGTTTGATCATATATTGTTGCCTTTGCACCTTCCGATGTTTACTTTTGTATGCACATTAAATCAACAAAAATCCTGACTTTGGAGCAATGTTCACGGACTTTAGTATTTTGCTCTCTATTAGATGCAATGGTTATTCCGTATTAGGACCATGATTTTGGTCCTAACTTGTTCTCACCGGTCCTCACATGGACGGTACTTTTCTTTGTTGATTTCTCAAGAAGGGTAGAAATACAAGAACACACACACACACACACACACACACACACACACACACACACACACACACACAAG
>NC_084621.1:8360833-8468333 GCF_033978795.1 Nerophis ophidion
ATCATAATGCTAACACAGATAGACAATATTCACATTCACACACTAGGGCCAATTTAGTGTTACAAATCAACCTATCCCCAGGTGCATGTCTTTGGAGGTGGGAGGAGCCTATCCTCAGGTGCATGTCTTTGGAGGTGGGAGGAAGCCGGAGTACCACACAGTCACGGGGAGAACATGCAAACTCCACACAGAAAGATGCCGAGCCCGGTATTGAACCCAGGACTGCTAAGGACCTTTGTATTGTGAGGCAGATGCACTCACCCCTCCAACACCGTGCTGCCGTTCTTTGGTCCCCTTTAGAGAAATTAAATTTACGCTTCCTTCCATGCAAGTACGCTTTTCCCTTCAATGACCCGTTTTGTAGACTGCAGGGTTCAAAGCGTAGGACTAAAGGTAGATTATGACCATCTTTGGTCCCCTTTAGAGAAATTAAATGTAAGCTTCCTCCCATGCAAGTAGGCTTTTCCCGACAATAACCCGTTTTGTAGACTACAGGGTTCAAAGCGTAGGATAAAATGTAGATTAAGACCGTTATTGGTCCCCTTTAAAGAAATTAAACGTAAGCTTCCTTCTATGCAAGTACACTTTTTCCTTCATTGACCCACTTTGTAGACTGCAGGGTTCAAAGCGTTGGAAAAAAGGTAGATTAAGACTGTTATTGGTCCCCTTTAGAGAAATTAAATGTACGCTTCCTCCCATGCAAGTTCGCTTTTTCCCTACAATAACCCGTTTTCTAGACTGCAGGGTTCAAAGCGTAGGAAAAAAGTTAGATTAAGACTGTTATTGGTCCCCTTTAAAGAAATTAAATGTACGCTTCCTCCCATGCAAGGATGCTTTTTCCTTCAATGACCCGTTTTGTAGACTGCAGGGTTCAAAGCGTAGGACAAAATGTAGATTAAGACCATCTTTGGTCCCATTTAGATAAATTAAATGTACGCTTCCTCCCATGCAAGTACACTTTTCCCGACAATGACCTGTTTTTAGTGGCAGATGGCTCTGTTTTTTGTTTTGTTTTTCTTTTACAACCAGATTTACGGCGGCCATTGATGATTTTTGAAGTAGGAATGACCTCCTCCCCCACTTGCCAACTTACCAAACTATCCAGAGCAACGTTATCTTTGCTCCAGTGTTCAAATTTACTGCAACCCCATCAGCAGGCCAAACGGAAGCGGGGGGGGGTGATTGTTCCTTATCAGCAAGCTCATAATGTCATACAGTTTTAATCACTGAAGCGGGTCTACTCTTTGGATGTTGCCTCTCTATATGAGCTCCCCCCTGTCAGGAAGGAAGGGAGGAAGGCACGGCCTTAAAGGGGAACATTATCAGCAGACCTATGTAAGCGTCAATATATACCTTGATGGTGCAGAAAAAAGACCATCTATTTTTTTAACCGATTTCTGAACTCTAAATGGGTGAATTTTGGCAAATTAAACGCCTTTCTGTTTATCGCTCTGGAGGCGATGACGTCAGAACGTGACGTCGCCGAGGTAACACACCCGCCATTTTCTTTTTCACATTACAAACACCGGGTCTCAGCTCTGTTATTTTCCGTTTTTTTGACTATTTTTTGGAACCTTGGAGACATCATGCCTCGTGGGTGTGTTGTCGGAGTGTGTAACAACACTAACAGGGAGGGATTCAAGTTGCACCACCGGCAAGAAATCTGCCGCCAGACCCCCATTGAATGTGCCAGAGTGTCTCCACATTTGACCGGCGATGCTAAGACAGACATGGCACAGAGATGTATGGATAACCTGCAGATGCATTTGCAACGATAAAGTCAAAGAAATCACAAAAGTGAGTGTTGTTGATGTTGTTGACTTATGTGCTAATCGGACATATTTGGTCGCAGCATAACTGCCAGCTAATCGATGCTAACATGCTACGCTAATCGATGCTAACATGCTATTTACGCTAGCTGTATGTACATTTGAAACTAGATACCCACATTTAATGCGAAACAAACACTTACCAATCGACGGATTTAAGTTGCTCCAGTGTCACAAGATGCGAAAGTCCTGATCGTTTGGTCCGCACATTTTACCGGTGATGCTAATAAGGCAGCCATGCTATGGGCCACTTCATTAGGTACACCCACGCTATGGCCGAATAGCGTCAATAGCTATTTGCTCAATAGCTTCAATTTCTTCTTCTATTTCGTTTTTGCTATCTGCCTCCATACTCCGACCATCTGTTTCAATACATGCGTAATCTGCTGGATCGCTTAAGCCGCTGAAATCCGAGTTTGAATCCGAGCTAATGTCGCTATATCTTGCTGTGGTAACCGCCATGTTGTTTGTATTGGCAGCCCTGTATGACGTCACAGGGAAATGGATAGTGGTTTCGAAGCTAGCGAAAATAAGGCACTTTAAAGCTTTATTTAGGGATATTCCGGGACCGGTAAAATTTTGAAAAATACTTCAAAAAATACAACAAGCCACTGGGAACTGATTTTTATTGTTTGTAACCCTTTTGAAATTGTGATAATGTTCCCCTTTAGAAGAGAGACGAGGGCACGGGTTGAGAGATGATTTAAGTCAAAACTATTGTTCTGCCTCCATGGCGCTCGGTCGTATGTCCTCCTTTTTCTCCCGGGGAGGACCGCCATGGCAGCGAGTCGCCTTGAAATGAACACGCACGAGTGTGCACGTACAAGTGTGTCCTCGTCTCTCCGACGGAGGGGGAGAGTTTTTTGCAACATTGGAAATTCACAAAGCTCTTTCGGGAAAAGGGAGGTTAAGTGCAGCGCCGCCATTTAGCTGCCGAGTGCTGCCGACCTTTTATGTGAAAATGTAGTTGTTGTTGTTGTTGTGATGACTCGGTGAAGGCCGGCGTTGCATCAAGCGGAACTACACCATAACTAGATGGAGGGAGTAAATCACTAGTGAATTGTCTATACAAACCCTGTTTCCATAGGAGTTGGGAAATTGTGTTAGATGTAAATATAAACAGAATACAATGATTTGCAAATCATTTTCAAGCCATATTCAGTTGAATGCACTACAAAGACAAGATATTTGATGTTCAAATTGATAGAAAACATTTTTAACTTAAGAATTTGATGCCAGCAACACGTTAAAAAGAAGTTGGGAAAGGTGGCAATAAATACTGATAAAGTTGAGGAATACTCATCAAACACTTATTTGGAACATCCCACAGGTGTGCAGGCTAATTGGGAACAGGTGGGTGCCATGATTGGGTATAAAAACAGCTTCCCAAAAAAATGCTCAATCTTTCACAAAAAAGGATGGGGCGAGGTACACCCCTTTGTCCACAACTGCGTGAGCAAATAGTCAAACAGTTTAAGAACAACCTTTCTCAAAGTGCAATTGCAAGAAATTTAAGGATTTCAACATCTACGCTCCATAATATCATCAAAAGGTTCAGAGAATCTGGAGAAATCACTCCACGTAAGCGGCATGGCCGGAAACCAACATTGAATGACCGTGACCTTCCATCCCTCAGACGGCACTGTATCAAAAACCGACATCAATCTCTAAAGGATATCACCACATGGGCTACAGAACACTTAAGAAAACCACTGTCACTAAATACAGTTGGTCGCTACATCTGTAAGTGCAAGTTAAAGCTCTACTATGTAAAGCAAAAGCCATTTATCAACAACATCCAGAAACGCCGCCGACTTCTCTGGGTTCGAGATCATCTAAGATGGACTGATGCAAAGTGGAAAAGTGTCCATAGTGGTTCTAACATAATAGTGAGAGTCCAGTCCATAATGGATCTAACATAATAATGAGAGTCCAGTCCATAGTGGATCTAACATAATAGTGTGAAAGTACAGTCCATAGTGGGGCCAGAGTGGGGAGACCATCCCGAGCGGAGACGGGTCAGCAGCGCAGAGATGGTCTCCTTCTGGCCCCACTAAAGACTGGATTCCCACTATTATGCTAGATCCACTATGGACTGGACTCTCACTATTATGTTAGATCCACTATGGACTGGACTCTCACTATTATGTTAGATCCACTATGGACTGGACTCTCACTATTATGCTAGATCCACTATGGACTGGATTCCCACTATTATGTTAGATCCACTATGGACTAGACTCTCACTATTATGTTAGATCCACCATGGACTGGACTCTCACTATTATGTTAGATCCACTATGGACTAGACTCTCACTATTATGTTAGATCCACCATGGACTGGACTCTCACTATTATGTTAGATCCACTTTGGACTGAACTCTCACTATTATGTTAGATCCACTATGGACTGGACTCTCACAATATTATGTTAGATCCACTATGGACTGGACTCTCACACTATTATGTTAGATCCACTATGGACTGGACTCTCACTATTATGTTAAATCCACTATGGACTGGACTCTCACATTATCATGTTAGATCCACTATGGACTGGACTCTCACTATTATGTTAGATCCACTATGGACTGGACTCTCACTATTATGTTAGATCCACTATGGACTGGACTGTCACACTATCATGTAAGATCCACTATGGACTGGACTCTCACACTATAATGTTAGATCCACTATGGACTGGACTCTCACTATTATGTTAGATCCACTATGGACTGGACTCTCACTATTATGTTAAATCCACTATGGACTGGACTCTCACAATATTATGTTAGATCCACTATGGACTGGACTCTCACTATTATGTTAGATCCACTATGGACTGGACTCTCACTATTATGTTAGATCCACTATGGACTGGACTGTCACACTATCATGTAAGATCCACTATGGACTGGACTCTCACACTATAATGTTAGATCCACTATGGACTGGACTCTCACTATTATGTTAGATCCACAATGGCCTGGACTCTCACACTATTATGTTAGATCCACTATGGACTGGACTCTCACACTATTATGTTAGATCCACAATGGACTGGACTCTCACTATTATGCTCTGAACCGAGGATGTCGTTGTGGCTCGTGCAGCCCTTTGAGACACCCGTGATTTAGGGCTATTTTAATCAAATTGATTGATTGATAAAAACAAACCACAGAGATGACAACCGGCATTGAGAAATACCATTTAAGAATACGGAATGTCACGCAAAAAAACAAAAAAAAGACGCCTGGAACGGAGGACAAGGGGATGACTTTCCTGGCAGGAGAGAAGAAGACCTAACCCCTCCAAGCCTGAAGCGACCATCTGACTGTTGGCTGGCGAGCAGCGTCCTCCGGGAGCTGGCAAGCTGCTGCTTCTCAAACATCAACAGTTGCCTCAGCAGCAGTTGTCTGATGCCTGGCTCCCTCCAAACACACCACCCCCGCCCGGGCCCCTCCCTCCCTGACACCCATCACACTTTGGGGTCAGTTACCACCTCGTGGGGACCCCACAGACCCCCCCACCCTCCCCCCACGCCGGATTGGTGGCACAGTTGTGCGCCCGCCTGCTCGCCTTGTGCTTCTGTGGCGTTCCAGCCTCAGCAGGACTGAAGTGTTGGGTCACACGGGCCACAATTCTGATTGATACTATTATTTATTTCAATGTAAAACAAACTTTAGTTTGTGCACGCATTTTGCTCACAATTACCATGAATTGATTAACGTGGACCCCGACTTAAACAAGTTGAAAATCTTATTGGGGTGTTACCATTTAGTGGTCAATTGTACGGAATATGTACTGTACTGTGCAATCCAGGGCTGGGCCCTATGGCCTTTTTATCAATACAGTATATGCTTGAATTGCCACCGGGTATATAGCATGCACCTGCCTAGAATTACTGCCAGGTCAAAACTCCATCCATCCATCCATTTTCTACCGCTTATTCCCTTTCGGGGTCGCGGGGGGCGCTGGCGCCTATCTCAGCTACAATCGGGCGGAAGGCGGGGTACACCCTGGACAAGTCGCTACCTCATCGCAGGGCCAACACAGATAGACAGACAACATTCACACTCACATTCACACACTAGGGCCAATTTAGTGTTGCCAATCAACCTATCCCCAGGTGCATGTCTTTGGAGGTGGGAGGAAGCCGGAGTACCCGGAGGGAACCCACGCATTCACGGGGAGAACATGCAAACTCCACACAGAAAGATCCCGAGCCTGGATTTGAACCCAGGACTGCAGGTCAAAACTCGTTTCGCAAAATATTGTTTTTATTAGCGCATGTCTAGAATTTCCACAGGGTCAAACTCGTCACGTCACGAGTGACACTTCACCTGTCATCGTTTTCAAAAATGGAGGAGGCTGATTTCAATCATTTGAAATGGCATAAAGGGAAGAAGATTAATTAAATAAATAAATGGGTTGTACTTGTATAGCGCTTTTCTACCTTCAAGGTACTCAAAGCGCTTTGACACTACTTCCACATTTACCCATTCACACACACATTCACACACTGATGGAGGGAGCTGCCATGCAAGGCGCTAACCAGCACCCATCAGGAGCAAGGGTGAAGTGTCTTGCTCAGGACACAACGGACATGACGAGGTTGGAATTGAACCAGGGACCCTCGGGTTGCGCTCGGCCACTCTTCCACTGCGCCACGCCGTCCCTATTAAGAGCTATTCAGTAGGATTTAAGGTCCAAGCTATTGAATATGCTAAAAAGAACAGTAAGCAGTAATGTTTTATTAATATACCGTAGCTGCGTGTGTCAAATATGAGTCATTAAACGACTCCCGCCTCCTGGTGGTAGAGGGCGCGAGTGATCCTTCTTGCGACTACTCGGCTGCAGCGATCGTTTATTTTTTCCTCTCGCTTGCACTTTCAACATGGAGGATTACATATCTAAAATAAAACATTTTTTTTAAACCGGACTTTCAATCGAAGCAGGAGGTAATAAAGGAAGATCTCCATCGAAACTCGGTTGGTAGAGTGGCCGTGTCAGCAACTTGAGGGTTGCAGGTTCGATTCCCGCTTCCGCCATCCTAGTCACTGCCGTTGTGTCCTTGGGCAAGACACTTTACCCACCTGCTCCCAGTGCCACCCACACTGCTTTAAATGTAACTTAGATATTGGGTTTCACTATGTAAAGCGCTTTGAGTCACTAGAGAAAAGCGCTATATAAATATAATTCACTTCACTTCACTTTTAAAACCGAAGAAAGATAAGGAAGACTTGGGTGTGAGTTTTCCTTGCCCTTATGTGAGTTTTCCTTGCCCTTATGTGGGCCTACCGAGGATGTCGTAGTGGTTTGTGCAGCCCTTTGAGACACTAGTGATTTAGGGCTATATAAGTAAACATTGATTGATTGATTGATTGATAAACAAGTTATCGATGCTTTCAATCATAAGGAGCTGCGCATGGACTTCATTTATAAGTAAAGGTAAGACCATAATAACGTTTTTTTAATTTTTTATTAAATGGGCTTTTCATCATGGTATCCTTACATCACACTCAAATTTTTAAGCGCAGGCCTAAATTTACTGCATGCCTTTGGTAAGCGCCGGAGCGAGAAGAGGTTTTGAATTAATTAGCGCCCCGGCGGCAATTCAAGGAAACACGGTAGTCGGAAAAACACGGTACGTACATATGATTGGACTCTGCAGACCTTGCTGTTATTGTCATCTCTCTGGGAAACCGTATAAAAGTTCGCTTACGTGAGTCAGTATTCAGTCTGAGTTTTGTACTGTGATTGGAATTCGCAGAACTAGTCGTTCCAGGAAGTATGATGCTGTCATATCTTCTGAAAATATTCAGGTAATGAGGTGATCAGATAGGAAAACCCGTTTGGTTTCTCTACTTCCGTCTTTGGCACCAATGGTCTTACTCTCCGTAAAAAAAACCCAGGCGCCAACCTCTCTTAAAATGTGCGACGTGGAGATGAAGTCGGCGTCTGAAGGACGCTGCTGAGAGACAAAATGTGACCGTGAGTTCCTGAGGAATTCTCTCCCCTGCTTATCTGAGTAGCATATTGATAACCAAGAGGGGTGGCAGAAAGTTCACCGCGTCGTCCGCGGTTTTCTGTTTACCCGAGACGACAAGTGCAAATTGACAAAGCCGCCGTGACAAAAAGCACAAGCCGCCGACAACGCCGGGGTTCGCCCTGGAACCACGTCTCGGCGTCCAATCTACCTCTCGCAATCGGAAAGACGGCATTCCTGCGGAGCCCCGTGCCTTTAATCTAGTTAATGGTTAAGCAGCCGTGTTTAACCTCTCAGGCGAGGCCGGTCACTGTTTGACAATCAGATCTCGTTGCTTTAACTGGGCCGGGAGGGGCTGGGGGGGGCCGGGGGGGCTGGAGACGACAGGAGCCGAGGCATTAATCCTCCAAGATGGAGGAAGGGTGGGTGGTGAGAAACAGTCCCTGGTTCTGCAGCCATGAAATGTTTTAGATCATGGGTGTCAAACTCTGGCCCGCGGGCCAAATTTGGCCCATCGTGTAATTAGGGTCCGCAGGCCCATTGAAAAGGACTCCAAAGGAGTCCTTTGCAATGGGCCAAGGACCCTATTGAAACTGGTGCGTTTTATTAGGGTCCGCATGGCCCGTTGCTAAAGGACTCCCTGTGGGAGTCCTTTAGCAATGGCCAAAGGACCTATTGAATTTCGTGCATTTTATTCTTCTTCTTTATTATTAGGGCCCGCATGGTCCTTTGGCAATGGCCAAATGACCTATTGTTTTTCGTGCGTTTTATTATTCTTTATTAGGGCCCGCATGGCCCATTGCAAAAGGACTCCCAAAGGGAGTCCTTTGGCAATGGCCAAAGGACCTATTGTTTTTTGTGCGTTTTATTATTAGGGCCCGCAAGGCCCATTGCCAAAGGACTCCACAGGGAGTCCTTTGGCAATGGCCAAAGGACCTATTGTTTTTTGTGCGTTTTATTATTCTTTATTAGGGCCCGCATGGCCCATTGCAAAAGGACTCCCACTGGGAGTCCTTTGGCAATGGCCAAAGGACCTATTGTTTTTCGTGCGTTTTATTATTAGGGCCCGCATGGCCCATTTCCAAAGGACTCCACAGGGAGTCCTTTGGCAATGGCCAAAGGACCTATTGTTTTTTGTGCGTTTTATTATTCTTTATTAGGGCCCGCATGGCCCATTGCCAAAGGACTCCCACAGGGAGTCCTTTGGCAATGGCCAAAGGACCTATTGTTTTTCGTGCGTTTTATTATTAGGGCCCGCATGGCCCATTTCCAAAGGACTCCACAGGAGTCCTTTGGAAAATGGCCAAAAGACCTATTGAATTTCGTGCGTTTTAATCTTTCTTTCTTTCTTTCTTTATTATTATCAGGGTCCGCCAGGCCCTTTGCAAAGGACTCCACAGGAGTCCTTTGCAAAGGGCCAAGGACCCTATTGAAACTGCTGTGTTTTATTATTATTCCGCACCTACGCGCTATAATTTGACCCCCTTAACATGCTTCAAAACTCACCAAATTTGACACATACGTCGGTATAGCAAACCTTCCCAACATATTAAGCAGCCAATCCCCCAAAATGAAAATTGCGCTCTAGCGCCCCCTAGGAAAAAATTACAGACAAAACTGCATGTAACTTCTGTTAGGAATGTCATAGCGACATGAAACCAAAACTCCTATGTAGGTCTGACATAGACCCAATTTTCATACACTCACTTCTTTCAGCAAAAATCTACAGGAAGTTGGCAAAAACCCCTTCAAAATAAAATGTTCGCAAAAAATGCAATTTTTGTCTCTTTGCGCTGTAATTTGACCCCATTTAAAATGCTTCAAAAGTCACCAAACTCGGCGTACACATAAGGACTGGCGAATATTACGATCTAATGAAAAAACCAAACCCCAAAACTCAAAATTGCGCTCTAGCGCTATTTTTGAATAAAACACTGAAAAAACTGCTCCAAGGAAGAAAACACAGACAAAATTGCTTGTAACTTCCGGTAAGAATGTCGGAGTGACATGAAACAAAAAACCTCTATGTAGGTCTCGCTTAGACCTAAATTTCATAGATCGACAACCCCCAACAAAAATCAACAGGAAGTTTTCAATCCCCCCTTCAAAACAAAAGTTTTGTAAAAACCGGTCACCTTTCTTCAAACATTATCTCCTCTGAGTGCGTTTGTTGTTTTGGCTTCAAACTCGCACAGGAGAGAGATTGAACCCTTCTGATTAAAAGTATAGAATAGAGTTTTGATAAGTTCTCAGGTTTTGATTTTACGCGCCTTCAAAGAACCCCTGCGCAAAGTCTCCTAAAAAATGTCATTTTTGCCTCTTTGAGCTGTTATTTGACCCCCTTAAAATGCTTGTAAACTCACCAAACTTGACACACACATCAGGTCTGGCAAAAATTGCGATCTGATGAAAAAACCTAACCTCAAAACTCAAAATTGCGCTCTACCGCCCCCCTAGGAATACAACACGGACAAACTGCTCCTAGGAAGAAAACAGACAAAACTGCTTGTAACTTCCGGTAGGAATGTCAGAGACATGAAACAAAAAACACAAACAAGTGAATGCAAGGCATACTTGGTCAACAGCCATACAGGTCACACTGAGGGTGGCCGTATAAACAACTTTAGCACTGTTACAAATATGCGCCACACTGTGAACCCAGACCAAACAAGAATGACAACCACATTTAGGGAGAACATCCGCACCGTAACCCAACATAAACACAACAGAACAAATACCCAAAACCCCCTTGCAGCACTAACTCTTCCGGGATGCTACAATATTTGAAAATCGATTTTGTACGTCACTATAAAGTTATACGAGCCTCGCTCGTTCAATATTCAATACAAAACTTGTTTGGGTTCCTATTAAAAGGTGAATTTGTTCAACCTTGGCCCGCGGCTTTGTTTGGTTTAAAATTTTGGCCCACTCTGTGTTTGAGTTTGACACCCATGTTTTAGATGGTGTTTCAGGATAAAAAACAAAACAAAAAAGCACTTGACTATTTTTGTTCTGTGAGATTTCTCCTCGTTTCTGAGTGGAAGAGGCAGGAATCTCAATGACATTTAGTGCGGCTATCACGAAATCAGATGCTATCTTCAGTTTCTGTCACACAGACGTCACGCAGGACTGTTGCGTAGCGGAGGAGCCGGCATTATCTGCAGTCGCCTTTTTGCACACGACCATGTCTGCGCCTGTGGCGCCCAATTAGGATTCATGCTCACACTACTTTGGAGTAGAGCTGGGGGATGTAGCCTTTTTTTAAATATCTCAATATTTTAAGACCATATCACGATACATGATGTGTATCTCCATATTTTGCCTTAGCCTTGAATGAACACTTGTGATTCTATGTGTCTACATTCAAACATTCTTCTTGAAACTGCATTCATATGTCCTACTTTTAAACTTTCATGCAGAGAGGGAAATCACAACTAAAAGTGTATTTATTCAACAGTTATTAAGCAGTGGCACAAACATTCAAGTCATTTCCAAAACAGAAAGTGCAAGATTGTCAGAGACATTTTAAAACAAGCCATTGGTGCATTTTTGTGCATGATGTCACTTAGATGACATATCAAAACACTAAATTGAAGTGCACTTTTTGTACAGAACGCCACGACAATAGTTTAAAACAAGTAAAGTGGACTTTAGTGCATGATGTCACACAAGATATTTCAATAAGTGTCAAATAAAAATGAGCTACGTAACAGGAATAGTGTATCAAATAGTGTATGTCCTTCGCTATGTGGTAGGTTACTGCGTACGCTATTAAATTCTGTTGACTATGTTTTTCATAGTCCACTAAAGACGCTGAGATCATTATCCATGCGTTTGTTACGTCTCGTCTCGACTACTGTAACCTATTATTTTTGGGTCTCCCCATGTCTAGCATTAAAAGATTACAGTTGGTACAAAATGCGGCTGCTAGACTTTTGACAAGAACAAGAAAGTTTGATCACATTACGCCTGTACTGTATATACCTTTATATACATATATACCTATACTGTATATACCTACATATATACCTATACTGTATATACCTTTATATACATATATATCTATACTGGCTCACCAGCACGGGCTTCCTGTGCACTTAAGATGTGACTTTAAGGTTTTACTACTTACGTATAAAATACTACACGGTCTAGCTCCATCCTATCTTGCCGATTGTATTGTACCATATGTCCCGGCAAGAAATCTGCCTTCAAAGGACTCCGCTTATTAGTGATTCCTAAAGCCCAAAAAAAGTCTGCGGGCTATAGAGCGTTTTCATTTCGGGCTCCAGTACTCTGGAATGCCCTCCCGGTAAAAGTTTGAAAGTCTGTGATTGCAGAAGCTATGCACTCGATCCAATGAAATCTGACTTCATGTCTGCGCTGATGGGAAAAAAGGTGGCTGTTACCTGAGCATTCGATCAGGGTGGAGTCGCCTCACAACAAATAGGTGTCGGCTTTCATAGCCTTGCAGTCCAACTGCTGCCTCAAGGACATACCTTGTCTTTTTTATTGAGGGTGTAGCTTACAGGAGGAGGCCCTGTGAAGAAACCACCATGGGACTGAAGTTCTTTGCCTGCGTCAACTTGACTTTGTGAGTTGAGCGCTGACTGCTAATGCTGCTAAAGTCTCTGTCGGTTTGTCCTTGGGAGTTCTCTGAAACTTCTCTAACCTTCTGCTCCCGTCGTCCACTGGCCTCGCATACTTGCAGGACCCGAATCATATGGAAAATATCTTCATGTGTTGTTTAGTCATCAATATTGTGAACTAGACGAGACAAGAAATCTCTGAATCTTACAGTGAACTGGTGTCCCGATACCGATATTTATACCAAAATGTATTTCGGTACTTTTCTGTACTTCTCTAAATAAAGGGGACCACAAAAATGTCATTACTGGGCTTTATTTGAACAAAAAATCTTACGGTACATCACACACATATTTATTATTGCAAGTTTGTTCTTGAAGGGGAACATTATCACAATTTCAAAAGGGTTAAAAACAATCAAAATCAGTTCCCAGTGGCTTGTTGTATTTTTTAAAGTTTTTTTCAAAATTTTACCGGTCTCTGAATATCCCTTAAAAAAGCTTTAAAGTGCTTGATTTTCGCTATTTGCGATGCCACTATCAATTTTCCCGTGACGTCACACAGTGCTGCCAATGTAAACAAACAATGGGAATACCACAGCACGATATACCGACATTAGCTCGGATTCAAACTCGGATTTCAGCGAGTTAAGCGATTCAACAGATTACGCATGTATTGAAACAGATGGTTGGAGTATGAAAATATTGAAGAAGAAACTGAAGCTATTGAGCGAATAGCTATTGACGCTATTCATAGCCATAGCATGGCCGAATAGCTGCGTTAGCATCGCCGGTAAAATGTGCGGACCAAACGATCAGGACTTTTGCATCTTTTGACACTGGAGCAACTTAAATCCGTCGATTGGTAAGTGTTTGTTTCGCATTAAATGTGGGTGGAAGGAAACGTACTATAGTTGCAAATGCATCTGCAGGTTATCCATACATCTCTGTGCCATGTCTGCTTTAGCACCGCCGGTAAATAGCATGTTAGCATCGATTAACGGAGCATGTTAGCATCGATTAGCTGGCAGTCAACATCAACAAAACTCACCTTTGTGATTTCGTTGACTATCGTTGCAAATGCATCTGCAGGTTATCCATACATCTCTGTGCCATGTCTGTCTTAGCACCGCCGGTCAAATGTGGAGACACTCTGGTACATTCAATGGGGGTCTGGCGGCAGACACTTTGGCATCTTGGGGCCAGTGGTGCAACTTGAATCCCTCCCTGTTAGTGTTGTTACACCCTCCGACAACACACCCACGAGGCATGATGTCTCCAAGGTTCCAAAAAATAGTCCAAAAAAAGGAAAATAACAGAGCTGAGACCCGGTGTTTGTAATGTGTTGAAAATGAAAATGGTGGGTGTGTTACCTCAGTGACGTCACATTCTGACGTCATCGCCTCCAGCGCGATAAACAGAAAGGCGTTTAATTCGCCAAAATTCACCCATTTAGAGTTTGGAAATCGGTTAAAAAAATAGATGGTCTTTTTTCTGCACCATCAAGGTATATATTGACGCTTACATAGGTCTGCTGATAATGTTCCCCTTTAAATAAAATAGTGAACGTACAAGACAACTTATTTTTTATTAGTAATTAAGCCAGTGTCTTCGCAGAGAGCCGAAAATAAGGCACTTTAAAGCTTTATTTAGGAATATTCCGAGACCGGTAAAATTTGGCAAAAAACTTCAAAAAATACAACAAGCCACTGGGAACTGATTTTTATTGTTTTTAACCCTTTTGAAATTGTGATAATGTTCCCCTTTAAAAGTGGGGCCACATGCTGACATATGCTGGACTTATCATGCTTAATTTACAGGACAAAAAATAAATAAATAAATAAAATACAAAATAAAATATATATATATATTTTTTTTATAAATTTTTTTTTTTCTTTTTCATTGTTTTAGTTCAGGCGGTGGCCTTGAGATGGGAAGGTTGTGAATTCAAACCCCGACCAAGTCACACCAAAGACTATAAAAATGGTAGCCATTACCTCCCTACTTGGCACTCTGGAATTGGGGGTTAAATCACCAAAAATGATTCCTGGGCGTGGCCACCGCTGCTGCCCACTGCTCCCCTCACCTCCCAGGGGGTGATCAAGCTTGATGGGGTCAAAATGCAGAGAATAATTCCGCCCCACCTAGTGTGTGTGTGTGTGACAATTAATGCTACTTTTAACTTTAAACCCTACAATGAACATTTTCCTGTTTTTGATCCATCCCAGCATGATCCGGCCTGCGTCCTGCTCTGTATGAATATTTTATCCAAAATCGATGGCGTCCAATTGGGTTATAAGTCCATCAGGCTAAATGTTTCCCAATTACGCGTCTTGTACATTCTGCAGAGCAACAACAGCAGCAGTGATGGATGCGTAATGTCGGGCTAAAGTCAGACTAACAGAGTGGTTAAGCGACGTAGCCTGTTGCTAATAAAGCGAGGTAACGTCATTACCAGCCCGGCGTTTTGTTTTCCACCCTTGGTAAGTTTCAAGCAGTAGTTTTAAATCCAGTTAACAATTATCTATGTCAGGGGTCAGCAACCTTTTTGAAACAAGAGCTACTTCGTGGGTACTGATTAATGCCAAGGGCTACCAGTTTGATACACACTTAAATACATTGCCAGAAATAGCCAATTTGCCTTTAATAAATAAATCTATATATATATAAAAAATAAGTATTTCTGTCTGTCATTCCGTCGTACATTTTTTTTTCCTTTTACAGAAGTTTTTTTTGTAGAGAATGACGAAAAAAAACACTTAATTGAACGGTTTAAAAGAGGAGAAAACACGAAAAAAAAAAGAAAATAAATGATTGAAAAAAACACTTAATTGAACGGGTTAAAAGAGGAGAAAACACGAAAAAAAAGAAATTAAATGATTGAAAAAAACACTTAATTGAACGGTTTAAAAGAGGAGAAAACACGAAAAAAAATGAAAATAAAATTTTGAAACATAGTTTATCTTCAATTTCGACTCTTTAAAATTCAAAATTCAACTGAAAAAAATGAGGAAACACGAAAAAAATGAAAATAAATGATGAAAAAACACTTAATTGAACGGTTTAAAAGAGGAGAAAACACGAAAAAAAATGAAAATAAAATTTTGAAACATTGTTTATCTTCAATTTCGACTCTTTAAAATTCAAAATTCAACTGAAAAAAATGAGGAAACACGAAAAAAATGAAAATAAATGATGAAAAAACACTTAATTGAACGGTTTAAAAGAGGAGAAAACACGAAAAAAATGAAAATAAATGATGAAGAAACACTTAATTGAACGGTTTAAAAGAGGAGAAAACACGCAAAAAAATGAAAATACAATTTTGAAACATAGTTTATCTTCAATTTCGACTCTTTAAAATTCAAAATTCAACTGAAAAAAATGAGGAGACACGAAAAAAATGAAAATAAATGATGAAAAAACACTTAATTGAACAGTTTAAAAGAGGAGAAAACACGAAAAAAATGAAAATAAATGATGAAAAAACACTTAATTGAACGGTTTAAAAGAGGAGAAAACACGAAAAAAATGAAAATCAAATTTTGAAACAGTTTATCTTCAATTTCGACTCTTTAAAATTCAAAATTCAACTGAAAAAAATGAGGAGACACGAAAAAAATGAAAATAAATGATGAAAAAAACACTTAATTGAACAGTTTAAAAGAGGAGAAAACACGAAAAAAAATGAAAATAAAATTTTGAAACAGTTTATCTTCAATTTCGACTCTTTAAAATTCAACTGAAAAAAATTAAGAGAAAAAATAGCTAATTCGAATCTTTCTGAACAAATTAAAAAAATTATTTATGGGACATCATTAGTGATTTTTCCTGATTAAGATTAATTTTAGAATTTTGATGACATGTTTTAAATAGGTTAAAATCCAATCTGCACTTTGTTAGAATATATAACAAATTGGACCAAGCTATCTTTCTAACAAAGACAAATCATTGTTTCTTTTAGATTTTCATAACAAAATTTTTTAAATAAATTCTTTCAAATAAGACTTAAATTTGATTCTATAGATTTTGTAGATTTGCCAGAATAATGTTTTTGAATTTTAATCTTAATAAGTTTGAAGAAATATTTCACAAATATTCTATGTCCAAAAAAACAGAAGAAGAATTAAATTAAAATGTATTTATTATTCTTTACAATAAAACAAAATAAAATACTTCAACATTGATTTCAATTGTCAGGAAAGAAGAGGAAGGAATTTAAAAGATAAAAAGGTCTATGTGTTTAAAAACCCTAAAATCATTTTTAAGGTTGTATTTTTTCTCTAGCATTCAAAAAAGCGGTTATTCATCCTCTTCTTAAAATACCTAACCTCAATCCTGACCTCATGGTAAACTCACCTTCCCTTTATTTCAAAAATCCTCGAAAAAATTGTTGCGGAGCAGTTAAATGAACACTTAGCGTTTAACAATCTATGTGAAACCTTTCAATCCGGTTTCAGGGCAAATCACTCTGCGGAGACAGCCCTCGCAAAAATGACTAATGATCTATTGCTAACAATGGATTCTGATGCGTCATCTATGTTGCTGCTCCTCGATCTTAGCGCTGCTTTCGATACCGTCGATCATAATATTTTATTAGAACGTATCAAAACACGAATTGGTATGTCAGACTTAGCCCTGTCTTGGTTTAACTCTTATCTTACTGATAGGATGCAGTGTGTCTCCCATAACAATGTGACCTCGGACTACGTTAAGGTAACGTGTGGAGTTCCCCAGGGTTCGGTCCTTGGCCCTGCACTCTTCAGCATCTACATGCTGCCGCTAGGTGACATCATACGCAAATACGGTGTTAGCTTTCACTGTTATGCTGATGACACCCAACTCTACATGCCCCTAAAGCTGACCAACACGCCGGATTGTAGTCAGTTGGAGGCGTGTCTTAATGAAATTAAACAATGGATGTCCGCTAACTTTTTGCAACTCAACGCCAAAAAAACGGAAATGCTGATTATCGGTCCTGCTAGACACCGACCTCTATTTAATAATACAACTCTAACATTTGTCAACCAAACAATTAAACAAGGCGATTCGGTAAAGAATCTGGGTATTATCTTTGACCCAACTTTCTCCTTTAGTCACACATTAAACGCGTTACTAAAACGGCCTTCTTTCATCTCCGTAATATCGCTAAAATTCGCTCCCGTATGTGGGCCTACAGAGGATGTCGTAGTGGTTTGTGTTGTGGTTTGTGCAGCCCTTTGAGACGCTAGTGATTCAGGGCTATATAAGTAAACATTGATTGATTGATTGATAAAATTGTCTTTCTGAAAGTTATAAGAAGCAAAGTAAAAAAATAAATTTTATTTAAACAAGTGAAGACCAAGTCTTTAAAATATTTTCTTGGATTTTCAAATTCTATTTGAGTTTTGTCTCTCTTAGAATTAAAAATGTCCAGCAAAGCGAGACCAGCTTGCTAGTAAATAAATGAAATTTAAAAAATAGAGGCAGCTCACTGGTAAGTGCTGCTATTTGAGCTATTTTTAGAACAGGCCAGCGGGCGACTCATCTGGTCCTTACGGGCGACCTGGTATTGGTGACCCCTGCTCTATGTTGTCAAGCACAAATTTGTGTATCTAGGAGCGTGCGATGGATATTTTGTCCGTTTCCCGCACAACCCCAGCCCCATTTTTTTTTTTTTTTTTTTCTGGATCCCACTCTGTACATCACACACTTCAACATTGGTCTCCGTGGACAAGGATGAAAGACGCACCGACTCTCCGTGTCAATTAGCGGCTCCAGGAGTGTGCGGGCTTGTCGTTTCTGTGTGTGTATTGAGGGCGGTGTGTCGGGGTGGTGGTGCATGGGGGCTTGGTTAATGGCCGGGGCACGGAGGACACGTGTTCGATAACAAGGGCTGACAAAGGAGGAGGAGGATGGGGTGTTCAGTGTTACTCCTTTCAGACCGCGATGGGATCTCGAGCACAATCACACAAACCCTGTTTCCATATGAGTTGGGAAATTGTGTTAGATGTAAATATAAACAGAATACAATGATTTGCAAATCCTTTTCAAGCCATATTCAGTTGAATATGCTACAAAGACAACATATTTGATGTGCAAACTCATAAAAAAAATTTTTTTGTTCAAATAGTCATTAATTTTAGAATTTGATGCCAGAAACACGTGACAAAGAAGTTGGGAAAGGTGGCAATAAATACTGATAAAGTTGAGGAGTGCTCATCAAACACTTATTTGGAACATCCCACAGGTGTGCAGGCTAATTGGGAACAGGTGGGTGCCATGATTGGGTATAAAAACAGCTTCCCAAAAAATGCTCAGTCTTTCACAAGAAAGGATGGGGCGAGGTACACCCCTTTGTCCACAACTGCGTGAGCAAATAGTCAAACAGTTTAAGAACAACCTTTCTCAAAGTGCAATTGCAAGAAATTTAGGGATTTCAACATCTACGCTCCATAATATCATCAAAAGGTTCAGAGAATCTGGAGAAATCACTCCACGTAAGCGGCATGGCCGGAAACCAACATTGAATGACCGTGACCTTCCATCCCTCAGACGGCACTGTATCAAAAACCGACATCAATCTCTAAAGGATATCACCACATGGGCTCAGGAACATTTCAGAAAACCACTGTCACTAAATACAGTTTGTCACTACATCTGTAAGAGCAAGTTAAAGCTCTACTATGAAGTGAAGTGAATTATATTTATATAGCTCTTTTTCTCTAGTGACTCAAAGCGCTTTACATAGTGAAACCCAATATCTAAGTTACATTCAAACCAGTGTGGGTGGCACTGGGAGCAGGTGGGTAGAGTGTCTTGCCCAAGGACACAACGGCAGTGACTAGGATGGTGGAAGCGGGAATCGAACCTGCAACCCTCAAGTTGCTGGCACGGCCACTCTACCAACCGAACTAAACCGCCCCAAATTGAAAGCCATTTATCAACAACATCCAGAAACGCCGCCGGCTTCTCTGGGCCCGAGATCATCTAAGATGGACTGATGCAAAGTGGAAAAGTGTTCCGTGGTCTGACGAGTCCACATTTCAAATTTTTGGGGGAAATATTTGACAGGGGAAGCGAACCATCCAAACTGTTATCGAAGCAAAGTTGAAAAGCCAGCATGTGTGATGGTATGGGGGTGCATTAGTGCCCAAGGCATGGGTAACTTACACATCTGTGAAGGCGCGGTTGGGAGAGTGGCCGTGCCAGCAACCTGAGGGTTCCTGGTTCAACCTCGTCACATCTGTTGTGTCCTGAGCAAGACACTTCACCCTTGCTCCTGATGGTTCGTGGTTAGGGCCTTGCATGGCAGCTCCCGCCATCAGTGTGTGAATGTGTGTGTGTATGGGTGAATGTGGAAATAGTGTCAAAGCGCTTTGAGTACCTTGAAGGTAGAAAAGCGCTATACAAGTATAACCTATTTACCATTAATGCTGAAAGGTACATACATTCCACTTTCAAAACTTCAACAATTAGTTTCCTCAGTTCCGAAACGTTTATTGAGTGTTGTTAAAAGAAAAGGTGATGTAACATAGTGGTGAACATGCCCTTTCCCAACTACTTTGTCACGTGTTGCAGCCATGAAATTCTAAGTTAATTATTATTTGCAAAAAAAAAAGATAAAGTTTATGAGTTTGTACATCAAATATGTTGTCTTTGTAGCATATTGAATATGGGTTGAAAAGGATTTGCAAATCATTGTATTCTGTTTATATTTACATCTAACACTATTTCCTAAATCATATGGAAACGGGGTTTGTACATAAAGCCGTCTTTAGTCATTTCCTCATAGAGCAGTTAAGGGGCATGCATTTACTTAGATTAGGGGTCTCAGACACGCGGCCAGTTGCGACCCGCAAGACGTTATTTTGCGGCCCCCACCTTAATATGAAAGTTTAATGTTAGTGCGGCCCGCAAGTTTTATATGAATGGCGCTTGACAACGTTGTTATTTGGCTCCAAAATACCTCTTTCAACATTTTGGGTTGCCTACCCCTGCCTTAGTGGGAAAGCGGCAAATGAGTGAAAGCGACGAAGACGTTGCCATGGAGACGAGGGTTTTCTTACGTGCCTGGCTGCAGTCACACCGCCACACCTGTCCGTCAGTAATAACAGTCCCCAATAACCTGGACCAAATCAAACCGTTATTAGTTTTTTTTATTGTTTAATTTGCATTGCCTCACACGATGAACACTACATATATTTCTATATGACGCCGGGTATATGACGTCACCTTTTTGCGCTGGCTATTCCGGTACTTTCCCCGTTATTATCTGCCGACCACCGTGTTGCTGTAGGGAGGAAAAGGGGAAGGACACGCATTGCGGAAATAAGATTATTCTCCGTGCGTGGGCTAAATACAAATATATTCCACAACCCCAAACATGTCTTTTTTTCAAAGCCTGCAGTGAAGAGAAAGGTTAGTGATGAGCAAAGACAATTCCAGGAAAAGATGCAATATTTCTTTGTTGAGCACAGCGGGCTCCCCCCCCCCGACGTGTCTTATTTGCACAGAGAAAGTAGCGCTGCACAAGGAATACAATTTGAAACGTCATTATGCAACTAGACATGCTGAGGAGTATGCAACGTTTCATTTAAGAAATCTTTTCTTCAACCCAGCCTCTGCGTCCAGTGGCCCCCCAGGTAAATTGAGTTTGAGACCCCTGCCTTAGACTGACCATACGTCCTCTTTTCCCCAGACATGTCCTCTTTTGTGGGGCTGTCTGGGCGGGGTTTCCTAAATGCCTCTTATGTCCGGCATTTTGAGTCAGAGTGGCGCGTATTTTCAATGTACCTTCAGGGTTAAGAAGAGGTTAAAAACAAAACTAATTGCACGCAGCAGCATTATGAGGGAGGGGCAGAGACAGAGAGAGCGAGAGAGTCATGATAAACGCGCATGCGTCGCCAGGCTCTTTTACTCATGAGGAGAGACGTATTGGGCTGTACACTTAGTTCCAGTTCCAACCTACGCTCTAAGGTACAGTCCCACGTTCTCCTTTATTTATTTGGAAGGTCCCTGGTTACATCACTAAGGCTGCTTCTGAAGGAATGGGTGGGTGTAATTTCAGCAACCCCCGTCAGACACAATATTGTCAGAGTAAGTTTGTGACGAACCCCAAGATGCAGAGATGGAGGCAGGCATGGAGTGAGAAAACATGATTTAATTTAAAACACTTAGACAAAAACAAACAAAAAGCGCACACGTGGGTGGATAACAAACAAAAAGAGCTAGCATCGGAACTAGAAAATAAATGGAGCTTAACATTGAAGCTAGCAAAACACAAAAGGCCTAGCGTGGAAGCTAGCAGGTCTCGAGAAGAAAACAGAAGTCGTACATTTGTGAATTATATTTATATAGCGCTTTTCTCTTGTGACTCAAAGCACTTGACATAGTGAAACCCAATATCTAAGTTACTTTTAAACCAGTGTGGGTGGCACTGGGAGCAGGTGGGTAAAGTGTCTTGCCCAAGGACACAACGGCAGTGACTAGGATGGCGGAAGCGGGAATCGAACCTGCAACCCTCAAGTTGCTGGCACGGCCACTCTACCAACCGAGCTATACCACTATATGCTAACTGGTGAAGAGCTAACAGACTTCTTAAAGGTGCGAAGTAACAGACAAAATGATTATTGGGTTAAAAAAATACAAAAACGAGGAAAAATAATAGCATGTTGACAATAGCATGCTAACTGGTGAAGAGCTAGCATACTTCTAAGAAGGAGGGAATTAACAGAAACCATGATTATTGGGTTGAAAAATACCAAAATTCGGAAAAATGTTAGCATGTTGACATTAGCATGGTAACTGGTGAGGAGCTAGCATACTTCTAAGAAGGTGCCAAGTAACGGAAACCAGGATTATTGGGTTAAAAAATACAAACATTTTGGAAAATGTTAGCATGTCGACATTAGCATGCTAAACGGTGAAGAGTTAGCATACTTCTAAGAAAGTGGCAATTGACAAAAACCATGATCATTGGGTTCAAAATACAAAAATTTAAGAACGATGTTAACATGTGGATATTAGCATGCCAATATGTACATGAAATATGAAAACAAACTTTGAAGCAGGGAACATAAGGCAGTAAGCTAAAACAGCAATCACATAAAGCTTACTGCAACGCTGCATTAACAAAACACGACACGACAAGAGCGGCATCGACAAGACAATAATCCAGCACTGACTGGAGGACAGAAGCAGGTACAAATAGGAGCGGGCTGATTGACACCAGGTGTGGCCAGGTGCCAATCAGCCGCAGCTGAGGTGAAACAGCGCTCAGGGAGAAAGACAGGAAACTAACAAAATAAGAGCGCTGACAGGAACTAAAAACAGGAAATACTAAACACACAGGGGAAAAACTAAAACGCAAACAAACTATCAGTGGCAAGCCTGACAAATATATGATAATTTAGAAATTGGAAATGTGCTGGCACTCGTGATATCGTCCTGTCTCTGCTTTGTCTGCGTCACAATACCTCGATGTTCGTTCTTGGCAGTCAGCAGGACACAAACACTGATTCGAGACGACTTGCAACTAGGGATGCACCGAAATGAAAATTTGTGGCCGAAGCCGAATAAAATTTAAACGCTTGGCCGAATACCGAATAATGAATGCAGTTTTTCACAATTTTTTTAAATATTGCATAAATAGCCTGGAATAAATATTTAGACATGTTTTTCAAATAAAGTAATTTTTTTTATTGAATATTGACATTTTTTAAATATTCCAGTAGCCTTTGCTTTTCAAAAAAAAGCACAAAGTTTTTCATTTATATTAGGCCTTCAAACAAAACATGCATTCCAAAAAAAAAATAAAGTGCGTTAAAGTGGATAAACCCACAACAAATGATTTATTGTCCTTTTGGCAAAAGTCTGCTTAGCCCCAGTAGATATGCTAATAATGTAAACAGAAGGCTCAAGTAAATCTCAATTAAGTGTGTGCTTGTAACCTCATACACTTATACAGGTAGCCTACACAACAGGCTAATAATGTAAACAGAAGGCTCAAGTAAATCTCAATAAGTGTGTGCTTGTAACCTCATACACTTATACAGGTACACAACATACCCCAACGTCACCGCACGTTGGTTGATTGCGTCACCGCGCCAAAAAATTGCGTCACACGCCACTATTCGGCCTTGTTTTTAACTCATTCCACCGAAGGCCGAATGTGGCTTTTTTTTGCCATATTCGGCCGTATATATTCGGTTACCGATTAATCGGTGCATCCCGTCCCTTTGCACTGATAGAAAAGTACAACTTCAGCACAATTGATAATAACTATAGCAACAGCCTTTAAACGTAAGAGTTGTGTGATAACTTACAAGCATGCAGATAAATACTACAACCTGCTGATTTCTAGCATACAGTTTGTGTCGCGCAAGCCGTTAAGATATTTTTTCAACACATTGCTGCAGTATGTTTCCATGCATTTTTCATCGACTACCTGAACAAGGTTGTTAAAACATTCCTTTAGGCTGTTGGAATTCAGGTATTAATAGTGATCTCTGCACACGCACAGGCACAGCGGAGACATGGAGAAGGAAGTGCAGAGTGAAGGCACGGCCGAAGGCAGAGGCCACAAATGCCAGAGAACATTTGGCTGTACGGTCTGAGCCTGTCATGTGTTTGCCCCGAAAGCACGGCGGCGGGAACATGACTTGGCCATGTGTGTGGCCGTCCGTCACTAGGAGCTAATCACTGCTGCTGAACATGACTGGGATTTAAACCAAGGTTTTCAATAGGCGTGTGTGTGTGTGCGTGTGTGTGTGTGTGTGTGTGTGTGTGGCAGTACCAGCTCGTGATGGCACATTAAGCCGATGTGTCCTTCTTTTGCTTTCACCGTTCATTTCCCAACCGCCATGGCTCCCTTTTTTCTTTCTTTTTTCCACGCCCACGTCCTCCATTCACTTTTCTTGCCGTGTGTGCATTGTGTGGCCAGCTGGGACTGCCTGCGATCCAGGCTGTCACCGTTAGACCTCCTTGGCAGAGCTCTTCCACACAATCCACCCCGCTAAGGCCCATCTGTTTGTGTGGCTGTCCCGATGCCGCCTCCGGCTTTGTGCGAAGTAAGCGAAATCGGCGGAACCTCCAAAGTCGTACGCGCCGATCTTGAGCCGGTGGGTGGCCAGAGTCCCCGGGGCAAACACGATACGCACCATGGTCTGCCTGTGGAAACAAGCGTCCGTATCAGACGGAGCCAGGCTGCGGGTCTCCTTGTAAACACGCCACCCCGGGGGCCGCTGTGTTTGCACACGGCAGCCCGCCATGCAATATGAAGTGTCAGATAAATACAGGAAGCCGCACTGTGGATGTCACGTGACCGACACCCAGCATGCGCTCGAGGATCCCCCTCTAGGTGCTCTGTTGGGTTCAGGTGTGGAGGAGGAGGACTTGGCCATTTGCAAGTTCACTTATCTTCCGAGAGGCGTGTTTGGAGTAGGGTTGTAAGGTTCTAGTACTAGTTTACCATGAATTGATTAACATAGACCCCGACTTAAACAAGTTGAAAAACTTATTGGGGTGTTACCATTTAGTGGTCAATTGTACAGAATATGTACTGTACTGTGCAATCTACTAATAAAAGTTTCAATCAATCAATCAAAAGTGTAAAGGAAAAAAGACACTTTTTATTTCAACCGTACTTCCCGTCAAAAGCCTAAAGACTGATCGCACAGTTCCTGTCTTCACAATAAAAGCGCCGCTCCATCGCGCCTGCGCTAACAAAATAAGAGTCTCCGAAAGCCAGCGCAAACAAGCTAGCAAACTACGGAGTTTGCCGCCAATGTATTTCTTGTAAAGTGTATAAAAACGAATATGGAAGCTGGACAAATAAGATGCCAAAAACCAACGACTTTCATGTGGTATTAGACAGAAAGGAGGAACTTTTTTTCTCCTCCATTTGAAAACGTGGACATTATCAGCACTAAAATGCAAGTCATCAGAATCAGGTAATACACCAACTTATATTCTTGTCTTCATTAAAGATAGGAATCTATATGTTAAACATGCATGTATATTCATTAAAACACCTTTTGCATGTGAACAAAAACGGCAAAATAAATAAATATAAATTACATACTTATATATATATATATATATATATATATATATATATATATATATATATATGTATATATATGATATGTATGTATATGTATATATGAGGTAGATCACCTCGACTTGGTCATTTATTAAGTAATTGATTAACGTTGAAAAACTTATTGGGGTGTTACCATTTAGTGGTCAATTGTACGGAATATGTACTGTACTGTGCAATCTACTAATAAAAGTTTAAATCTATCCAAAAAGGATTACATCTATATTTTTCTGCATCACAACATCTTTTTTTAATTTCTATTTATTTATAATATGTAGCTGGGATAGGCTCCAGCTCCCCCCGACCCCACTCCCCGTGACCCCAAAAGGGACAAGCGGTAGAAAGTGGATGGATGGATGTTAATAATGCCAGTAAATACATCCCTGGACACATGAGGACTTAAATGATGACCAATGTATGATCCTGTGACTTGCTGTGGGGATGAATTGATTAACTTAAAGAAGTTGAAAAACTTATTGGGGTGTTACCGTTTTGTGGTCAATTGTACGGAATATGTACTGTACTGTGCAATCTACTAATAAAAGTTTCAATCAATTCTATCAATACATTAATTAATGCAGAGGCCAAGTCCTCCGACCCCCGAGGACAAAGCTCCGAAACAATGGGCTGCTCACAGTCTGTGGAATGCTCTCCCTGACCACCTGAGGGCACCACAGACTGTGAATGCTTAAAAAAAACAACATAAAAACCCTTGTTTTAAAAAAAACAAATAATCATTTTTTAGATATATGCATGCTAGTTCTAGTTTTTATTTCTATTTATTTTTATTATCTCTTTAATGTTTTTTTTAAATACACTGCAGCACATTGAGGTTGTTTGCTCAATGTAAAGTGCTTTTTACAAATAAAATCTATTAATATTATTATTACCTGTTGAAATTAATCATTCCTAAATGTGTTTGCAGCTCTGTGCTTGACTGCGGCCAAGACCCTATTATCTTCCTCCACATTTGCATCGGCAGCTATTTAGACAATAACCTGTGTTGAGTCACGGGAAGTAAAACTTTACTGTGGGACCAGCTGTACAATGACTACTCTAAAGTGTTTACGTTCCACGGCATTGTCCCTCAATAACATTTAGTCATAAAAACTGAAACGTGAAGGCAGTTGGCGAAATACGAACGTGAGGAATCGGCCCACAATGCCGATAAATCATGTCGGAAAATCCCCGTAGGAAGACCAATCAGTTTGCCAGACGCGTGGCAGTTGGCAGAAGAGGCGAAGCAGCGGGAATTGGATGCCGCTGATATCACTCTTTGCTCAGCTGCTGCTGCCCCAACCCCCCAACACAAGATGGAGGGGGTAGGGAAATACATACTGTATATGTCTACTACACTGGGGTAGGGAAATACATACTGTATATATACACTAGGTGGAAAAACACTAAAATATAGAATTTTAAATACACTTATTTTAAAAAACCCAAAACCAGTGAAGTTGGCACATTGTGTAAATGGTAAATAAAAACAGAATACAATGATTTGATATTTTAGGCTTCATAATGCGCCACACAGGTCTGGACTATAGGCAGGCCAGTCTACACACCCCGTTTCCATATGAGTTGGGAAATGGTGTTAGATGTAAATATAAACAGAATACAATGATTTGCAAATCCTTTTCAAGCCATATTCAGTTGAATATGCTACAAAGACAACATATTTGATGTTCAAACTGATAAACTTTATATTTTTTTTGCAAATAATAATTGACTTAGAATTTCATGGCTGCAACACGTGCCAAAGTAGTTGGGAAAGGGCATGTTCACCACTGTGTTACATCAACTTTTCTTTTAACAACACTCAATAAACGTTTGGGAACTGAGGAAACTAATTGTTGAAGCTTTGAAAGTGGAATTATTTCCCATTCTTGTTTTATGTAGAGCTTCAGTCCTTCAACAGTCCGGGGTCTCCGCTGTCGTATTTTACGCTTCATAATGTGCCACACATTTTCCATGGGAGACAGGTCTGGACTGCAGGTGGGCCAGGAAAGTACCTGCACTCTTTTTTTACGAAGCCACACTGTTGTAACACGTGCTGAATGTGGCTTGGCATTGTCTTGCTGAAATAAGCAGGGGCGTCCATGAAAAAGACGGCGCTTAGATGGCAGCATATGTTGTTCCAAAACCTGTATGTACCTTTCAGCATTAATGGTGCCTTCACAGATGTGTAAGTTACCCATGCCTTGGGCACTAATGCACCCCCATACCATCACACATGCTGGCTTTTCAACTTTGCGTCGATAACAGTCTGGATGGTTCTCCTTTGGTCTGGATGACACGATGTTGAATATTTCCAAAAACAATTTGAAATGTGGACTCGTCAGACCACAGAACACTTTTCCACTTTGCATCTGTCCATCTTAGATGATCTCGGGCCCAGAGAAGCCGGCGGCGTTTCTGGATGTTGTTGATAAATGGCTTTCGCTTTGCATAGTAGAGCTTCAACTTGCACTTACAGATGTAGCGACAATCTGTATTTAGTGACAGTGGTTTTCTGAAGTGTTCCTGAGCCCATGTGGTGATATCCTTTAGGGATTGATGTCGGTTTTTGATACAGTGCTGTCTGAGGGATGGAAGGTCACGGTCATTCAATGTTGGTTTCCGGCCATGCTGCTTACGTGGAGTGATTTCTCCAGATTCTCTGAACCTTTTAATGATAAAATGGAACGTAGATGTTGAAATCCCTAAATTTTTTGCAATTGCACTTTGAGAAACGTTCTTAAACTGTTTGACTATTTGCTCACGCAGTTGTGGGCAAAGGGGTGTACCTCGCCCCATCCTTTCTTGTGAAAGACTGAGCATTTTCTGGGAAGCTGTTTTTATAGCCAATCATGGCACCCACCTGTTCCCAATTAGCCTAGCACACCTGTAGGATGTTCCAAATAAGTGTTCCAAATAACTTTATCAGTAGTTATTGCCACCTTTCCCAACTTCTTTGTCACGTGTTGCTGGCATCAAATTCTAAAGTTAATGATTTTTTTTTGCGCAAAAAAAAAAAATGTTTATGAGTTTGAACATCAAATATGTTGTCTTTGTAGCATATTCAACTGAATATGGCTTGAAAAGGATTTGCAAATCATTGTATTCTGTTTATATTTACATCTAACACAATTTCCCAACTCATATGGAAACGGGGTTTGTAGTACATATTCCGTACAATTGACCACTAAATGGTAAAACCCGAGTAAGTTTTTCAACTTGTTTGAGTCCGGGTCCACATTTATCAATTCATGGTACTGACTTTTTTTAATTACCCAAAACATTCCAACAAATTTGGTCGAAAATCTTCAACTTCATATATTTTTTTCATATTTGTTGCAATTCTTTCAATGTTGTTCCTCAAAGAGAGGAGACAATAATGAGGATGATGATGGACACCCCCTCCCTCGCCCCCCCTCCCTCGCCCGTCTGCAACATTCCTGTACTCACAGTAGTTCTCACCTCCCCTTCCTGTCCTGGTCCTATTCCCCCCCCCCCCCCCCCCCCCCACCCCCCGCCCCCTCACCTTCTTTGCTTTTTTCCCTGAGTGCCGCGCTCTATTTCTTCCCCGTCCTCCCTGCTGTCTTCCACCTGCATGGACAAGCTTTAGCCTGCATCTCAGGCGTAAATGTCAAAATGTGGCCTGGGGGGGGACGTCCAATCTAAAAGTGGAATGTGTGTAATTCTAACCTACCTTTTCAAAAAAAAGAGCTGGATGTATTTCCTGACGTACACTTTGTGACATATAGGAAAGGACTCAAGCCGGTGACTCACATCCCAACAATGTCGTATTATTAGAAGCACACACTCGCTATCATGAACCCGTGACTTCCAGTAGACCTGAAATATTTAATACAGTCAGTATCCTCCTGCTTATACACTGATTCATTAGTCAAAATATTGGAAAAAAGCCAAAATCTTAGGATTCTTACAAAAATTGTGTCTTTTGTACTTTTTTCCCCCCTCACTTTCAATTAAGAAAAACACGTATCTCTAAATGATGTTATGGTTAAACAGGGAGGTGACGGCAACAGACACCAGAGGACCGTAATGTTCAATAATTTATTATATATATCGTATTTCCTTGAATTGCTAATTAATTTAAAACCTCTTCTCACTCCGGCGTTAACCGGTAAATTTAGGCCTGCGCTTATAATTTGAGTGTTGTCACAACAAGGCTTGGAGGTGGATTGTTTCTTCGATGCAGATGAGAATCAGCACGAGTGCGGCGTGGACGTGAGTACATGGTTGTTTATTTAATAAACAAATAAACAACAAAAAGCGCTCACAATGGAGGAAGAAACTTGGCTAAACAGTACAAACGTGAAACAAAAACACCTGCTCGATGGCATGAAATGATGGACATAAACTAAAGGACTTTGCACAAAAACAATTGGCTATGAACTATAAACAAAGACTTACTTGAACAAAATGAATAGCGTAGCAAGGCATGAAGCAGATAAACGAGGGCGTGAAGGGGGTGCAGCATGGGTAGGGTGCGTGCGCATGTGAAGATCCCAGAATGATGAACAGAAAAAGAGTGACTTAAGTAACTGTGATGATTAGTGAAAACAGGTGAGGCTGAGAACAGGGACGTGACATGACAGGTGAAAAGTAATGAGTTGGCATGGAAACAAACAAAACCAGGAAGTGCAAAACGTGACTGAATGTCCAAAATCAAAACATAACATGACAAAACAAAACATGGTCCATAGGTGTGACAAGTGTGATGTAAGGATACCACCATGAAAAGCACATTTAATAAAATAAAACGTTATTATGGTCTTACCTTTACTTATAAATAAAGTCCACCTGCATTTCCTTCCGATCAAAAGCATCGATAACTTGTTTATAGAAGTCTTCCTTATCTTTCTTCAGTTTTAAAAGTCTCTCTGTTTCGATGGAGATCTTCCTTTATTACCTCCTGATTCAATTGAAAGTCCAGTTTAGAAAACTGTTTTATTTTAGATATGTAATCCCCCATGTTAAAAGTGCAAGCGAGAGGAAAAAAATAAATGATCGCTGCTCACTCTCGTTGCTTGTTGTCACTTCTTCTGCAGCCAAGTAGTCGCCAGAAGGATTACTAGCGCCCTCTACCACCAGGAGGCGGGACTCATTTAATGACTCATATTTGACACACGCAGCTACGGTATATTAATAAAACATAGCTGCTTACTGTTCTTTTTACCATTTTCAATAGCTTGGACCTTAAATCCTACTGAATAACTCTTAATCTTCTTCCTTTTATGCGATTTCAAATATTTGAAATCAGCCTCCTCCATTTGGAAAATTATGACAGGTGAAGTGTCACTCGTGACGTGACGAGTTTGACCCGGTGGAAATTCTAGACATGCACTGATAAAAAATAATATTTTGCGAAACGAGTTTGACCCGGCAGTAATTCTAGGCGGGTGCATACTATATACCCAGCGGCAATTCAAGGAAATACGGTATGTATATATATATATATATATATATATATATATATATATATATATATATATATACAATAATAATAAACAATACTAACGACTAAACTAAGGAAATGGAGTGTGACAAAATCCAAGAGTGTGCTGTGTAGGACTGTAGAGAGAAGTCCGAGTCCAAGCGGGAGGTCGAGATCCAAGAGGCAGTCCGGGAAGCAGGGGAATGACGAGACACACGGCGACGTCAAACACGGGAACGTAGGTCTGCAATAGGATCGACACGACAATGAAACACAGAGAGGGAAAACAGACAGAGAGCAAGATTGCATAAATCACCCGATGATCGCTTACTGTAAGGTAGACTATATTTCGGCGCCTGATGGCAAGTTGAGCAGGCTTGTGAAGGCAGCTCCTTCACACAGGCAGGTGTGCTGATTGCAGCTGGTGGGCGCTGCAGGGCGGAAACGCGCAGGAATGAGGGCGCATTCCAATGCTCCCTGGCTGTGACAAGTTATGTCACAAGATTTGTTCCAACTATCGTGGGATCACACTCCTCAGCTTTCCCGGTAAGGTCTATTCAGGTGTAACTGAGAGGCGGCTACGCCGGATAGTCGAACCTCAGATTTAGGAGGAACAGTGTGGTTTTCGTCCAGGTCGTGGAACTGTGGACCAGCTCTATACTCCCGGCAGGGTTCTTGAGGGTGCATGGGAGTTTGCCCAACCTGTGGACTTGGAGAAGGCATTCGACCGTGTCCCTCGTGAGGTCCTGTGGGGAGTGCTCGGAAAGTATGGGGTATCGGATTTGATTTTGGCGGTCCGCTCCCTGTATGATCAGTGTCAGAGCTTGGTCCGCATTGCCGGCAGTAAGTCGGACACGTTTCCAGTGAGGGTTGGACTCCGCCAAGGCTGTCCTTTGTCACCGATTCTGTTCATAACTTTTATGGATAGAATTTCTACATGCAGTCAAGGCGTTGAGGGGTTCCGGTTTGGTGGCTGCAGGATTAGGTCTCTGCTTTTTGCCAATGATGTGGTCCTGATGGCTTCATCTGGCTTGGATCCGCCCCAAGTGGAGGAGTTCAAATACCTTGGAGTCTTGTTCACGAGTGAGGGAAGAGTGGATCGTGAGATCGACAGGCGGATCGGTGCGGCGTCTTCAGTAATGCGGACGTTGTACCGATCTTTTGTGGTGAAGAAGGAGCTGAGCTGGAAGGCAAAGCTCTCAAGTTACCGGTCGATCTACGTTCCCATCCTCACCTATGGTCATGAGCTTTGGGTCATGACCGAAAGGATAAGATCACGGGTACAAGCGGCCCAAATGAGTTTGAGGCTCTCCCTTAAAGATAGGGTGAGAAGCTCTGCCATCCGGGAGGAACTCAAAGTAAAGCCGCTGCTCCTCCACATGGAGAGGAGCCAGATGAGGTGGTTCGGGCATCTGGTCAGGATGCCACCCGAACGCCTCCCTAGGGAGGTGTTAAGGGCACGTCCAACCGGTAGGAGGCCACGGGGAAGACCCAGGACACGTTGGGAAGACTATGTCTCCCGGCTGGCCTGGGAACGCCTCGGGATCCCCCGGGAAGAGCTAGACGAAGTGGCTGGGGAGAGGGAAGTCTGGGTTTCCCTGCTTAGGCTGTTGCCCCCGCGACCCGACCTCGGATAAGCGGAAGATGATAGATGGATGGAGTGGTCAGAAATTCAGCCAGAAGCTTGTGGATTGCTACCAAAAGCGCCTTATTGCAGTGAAACTTGCCAAAGAGCATGTAAGCAAATATTAACATTGCTTTATGTATAACAGATTTGCTTACATTTTCATTAGAGCCTTAATAAATTCCTAAAAGAACCAAACTTCATGAATGTTTTTTGTAACCAACAAGTATGTGCTCCAATCACTCTATCACAAAAAAATAAGAGTTGTAGAAATGATTGGAAACTCAAAACATGCATGACATTATGTCCTTTACAAATGTATGTAAACTTTTGACCACGACTGTACGTACTCGGCTAGTCCAAGTTTTATTGCCAAGTCCGGAGAATCTCCAACCCCGATCATCTTTCTTCACCTCCCTCTGACCAGCCGTCCATGCCTCTTCCTCTTCCTCCTCCTCATCCTCCCTTCTTCATAAGCTCAAAGATGATTGCCAGATGCTTGGGAGTGGAGGAGGAAGAGGAGGGGAGTGATGGTGCCAGGTTAGTGAAGGCGCTGATAGTTCGGCGTCAACACCCCCGGAAAACTTCTTAAAAGCTACTTCTTCGGTGCATTTCAATGATGGCTATTTTCACTGCCCAGTTCTCAGAGCTGGAATTGCGCGCTAGCGCCCCCTTGGAAAAAGAACAACAACAGACTGCTCATAACTTCCGTTAGGAATGTCGTAGAGACATGAAATAAAAACTTCTATGTAGAACTGACTTAGACCTACAATTCATAATTTTACTTTCTCGGGCAAAAATCAACAAAAAGTTGGCAAAAAAACCCTTAAATACAAAATTTTCGCGAAAAGTGCTATTTTTGCCTCTTTGAACTGTAATTTGACCCCCTTAAAATGCCTCAAAACTCACCAAACTTGGCACACACATCAGGACTGGCAGAAATTGCGATCTAATGAAAAAACTAAACCCAAAAATTAAAAAATGCGCTCTAGCGCAATTTTTTAATAAAACACAGCAAAAACTGCTCCTAGGAAGAAAACACAAACAAAATTGCTTGTAACTTCCGGTAGGAATGCCGGAAAGACATGGAAAAAAAACTTCTATGTAGGTCTCACTTAGACCTACATTTAGATGATTGACATCCTTCGGCAAAAATCAACAGGAAGTTAAAAATTACCCCTTCAAAATAAAAGTTTTGTAAAAACCTGTCACCTTTTTCAAACGTAAACTCATCCGAGTGCGTTTGTCGTTTCGGCTTCGAACTCGCACAGGAGAGAGATTGAACCCTTTTGATTAAAATTATCCAACAAAGTTTTGATTACAGCTCCGGTTTTGATTTTACGCGCCTTCAAAGAACCTCTGCGCAAAGTTTCCTAAAAAATGTCATTTTTGCCTCTTTGAGCTGTAATTTGACCCCCTTAAAATGCTTCAAAGTGCAAGTTATAGCTCTACTATGCAAAGCAAAAGCCATTTATCAACAACATCCAGAAACGCTGATCTGTAATTTGACCCCCTTAACATGCTTCAAAACTCACCAAATTTTACACACACATCAGGACTGGCGAAAATTGCCATCTAATAAAAAAACAAACCCCAAAAGTCAAAATTGCGCTCCAGCGCCCCCTAGGAAAAAACCCAGACAAAACTGCTTGTAACTTCTGTTAGGAATGTCGTAGAGACATGAAACAAAGACCTCTATGTAGGTCTGACTTAGACCAGGGCTCGGCAGCGGCCAAAGGCGGACCCGACCAACGCTGCTTGCAGCTTTAATTTATTTTGTTTCTGAAATCCAATTCACTCATTTTTATTGTGTTTTGCCTAGCTTATATTTTAACAGCATGTTTTCATTTTTGTTATGTATTTATTTCAAATGTTTTTTCCTTGCTATTGATTATATTTACCTTTATTTCTATTTCATTCTATTTTCAATGTTTTTTTTTTTGTAATTTCGGTCAGTCATATTCTACTTCATATTACTTTTTTTGGTTTGTCTGTTTGATTTCATTGAATTTGTTGTTTTCTAGATGATTATACAAGTCAGTTTTATTCAGGTTTATTTTGCTTTGTTTTGTATTCTCCTTCAGGGTTTCTTTGTGTTTTTCTAAGTATGTGAAGTGTAATTATTTTAGCTCAATTATGTATTTGAATGTTGTTGTTTCTGTGTTTAGTGGTCAGTAATAGTTGACTGTGCACAACTTTTGTGGCGGTGGACTCTCCGTCATCTTTTGGGCCGCCATGCTGATGAGATTGCACGACTGTAGAGGAGCTGAGAGCTGATTGAGGTGCAAAATGTGTTTGAAGAGAGAGAGGCGGTGTGGAGCGTGCATCTGCTTTGTTGTTGGGTGTGCGACTTTGAAAGCCAGGTTAGAGCGGATGTTGGCAGAAGTTGCGTGTTTGCTCTTCTTTCTTCATCAGGTTATCAGCCTGGCCCATCAGCTGGAGGCGGAGCCACGTGCAGGTCCAGACACGTGTTGTATTGTCTCTCTCGGGGCTTCCTGGCATAGTTGATGTTATCAGTCACCTCCAGTTAGTTTGAGCTGATAGACATCTCAGAAGAGGAGAAGAGTGATAATTCAGCGTGACTTTGACAGACAGTGTTGAACATGTGAGCCTTCATGAAATGAGACGGAAACACCACTTCTTATCCTTCTTCTTCTTTTTCGTCAACGTTTTTTTCTTTTTCTTCTTTTTCTTTTCTTCCTTTTCTTTTTCATTTGTTTTTTGTTTTTTCTGCTTTTTTCTATTTCAATTTCTTTGTTTTCTACTTTTTTCTTTTTTCTCTTTCGTTTTTTTCTTTTTTTTTGTCTTTTTTCTTTTTATCATTTTGTTTTCCCTTTATTACTTTTTCTTTTTTTTCTTTACTTTTTCTGTTTCAATTTTTTCTTCTTGTTTTCCTATTCATTTTTGTTTTTCCTTTTTTATCTTTATTTTTTTCTTCATTTTTTATTTTTCTTTGTCTTTTTTCTTTTTATTGTGTTCTTTTTGTTTTTGTATTTGTTCTTCTTTCTTTTTTTCTTCTTTTTTTTCAATCGGGCGGCATAGCTCGGTTGGTAGAGTGGCCGTGCCAGCAACTTCAGGGTTGCAGGTTCGATTCCCGCTTGTGCCATCCTAGTCACTGCCGTTGTGTCCTTGGGCAAGACACTTTACCCACCTGCTCCCAGTGCCACCCACACTGGTTTAAATGTAACTTAGATATTGGGTTTCACTATGTAAAGCGCTTTGAGTCACTTGAGAAAAGCGCTATATAAATATAATTCACTTCACTTCAATTTCTTTTTTTTCTAACTTTCTTTTTACTTTTTTGTATTTTTTCTCTTTTTCTTTTTTTGTCTTTTTTCTTCTTTTTATCTTTTTATTGTTTCACCTTTATTTCTTTTTATTTTATTTTTTCATTTTCAATTTTTTTCTTTTTTTCTTTTTCTTTTTCTTCTTTTTTCTTTGTTTCTTTTTATTTTTTCCTTTTTATTTTTCTCTTTCTATTTTTTTCTTTATTTTTTTCTTCATTTTTATTTGTCTTTGTCTCTTTTCTTCTTTTTTCTTTTTATTGTGTTCTTTTTCTTTTTGTATTTGTTCTTCATTCTTTTTTTCTTCTTTTTTTTCTATTTTCTTTCTACTTTCTTTTTACTTTTCTGTATTTTTTCTCTTTTTCTTTTTTCTTTTTCTTTTTCTGTCTTTTTTCTTTCTATCTTTTTATTGTTTCACCTTTATTTCTTTTTATTTTATTTTTTCATTTTCAATTTTTTGCTTCTTTTTTCTTTTTCTTTTTCGTTTTTTCTTTTTTTTCTTTTTTTTTCTTTTTTCTCTTTGTTTCTTTTTCTTTTTTCCTTTCTTTTTCTCTTTCTATTTTTTTCCGCTTTGAGTACCTTGAAGGTAGAAAAGCGCTATACAAGTACAACCCATTTATTTATTATTATTTTTCTTTTTCCTTTTCTTCTCCTTTATCCTTTTCTTTTTCTTCGTCCAGCATTTACTTTCTCTCACCCTTATTTTGGATATGCAAATGTGTAGAATCACTTAAAATGTTAATGTATGTTGTTGATGAACATTGAAATCAAAGCCCCTATTTGAAATGTAATCACTTCATCAAAGAAGCTATGAATAATCATCTAAGTCTCAATCAGTGTGGGGGGATCCTGTGTAACAAATTTGGATTTTAGATTTGAATTTGACATGGTGAAAAATGCATTTTGATGCTTTTTTAAAAATAAATTATCTCACAGGGTTTTCTTACTAACGAGGACAGCATTTTATGTTCGCATCTTGCCGCAATAAGTCATTTGAATACACAAAATAAATTAGTAGATCAACTAAACAGCTTTTAAAAGAGTATTATTAGTTACTGTTTAACTAATTAGTATTAATTATTAACACATGTTTAACAAAAAAAATGTACTACAGTGCAGTGAAAACATTTTTGATACATTAAATTGACTTCGACTTTAACAAAAATAATAAAATATGGAAAATCATTACAATGTAAATTTGACGTCTGTTATAAACTATATACAATTAATCAATAATAAGTTAAATAATTAAATGTATTAAATGTCTTTAAAAATAATAACCATCCTTTATTATAAGCATTTTATATTTATTTATTGATATACAATTGTTTAAATATATTTAAATATAATTCACATTGTGATAATTATCATTATTAGTAATATATTTGTATGTTTTTGCTGATTGGCTTATACAAGTCACATGGTGTTTCCGCCAAACTTATTACTGAGCTGTGCTCGAATGTCCATTTTGATTGTAGTTTAAGGGGGGTCAAAGTCATGGCCCGCGGGCCACATCCTTCCCTCAGATGAATGATCTATGGCCCCCAGGATGAGATTTGATTAGGATTAGAACCGGCCCGCAGGCCACAGCCGCCTGCTGCTGTTTTGCACGCACCCATAGTACATCAGTGTTGGCACTAGGAATTTTCAAAATGGGGTCCTCGGGACCCCATCGAGTCTTAAAAATGTGGCCCCACAGTACATTTTTGAGGTTCCACTTTTTTGTAAGCGGCTAAAGGTCGTCTCTTTTCATCGCATACATACACACTATTTTGGACATCTGTGTTGCTGAATCTTTTGCAATTTGTTCAATTAATAATGGAGACGTCAAAGAAGAATGCTGTTGGTGGAAAGCGGTGGATTGCAGCTGCTTTTAGCACCGAAACACAGCCGGTGTTTGTTTGTTGTGAAGCTTTAACACAGACATATTTAAG
Organism: Nerophis ophidion; assembly: GCF_033978795.1. Lineage (NCBI taxonomy): Eukaryota > Metazoa > Chordata > Actinopteri > Syngnathiformes > Syngnathidae > Nerophis > Nerophis ophidion. The sequence continues at coordinate 8,398,601 of NC_084621.1, forward strand.
CAAACATGTTTCTCTACGTCAGCCAGCAAATTTTTGGATGGGAAAATTGTGGTATTAAGTCGGCTCTTACCGGATACTTCAGTGGATTATGGGACCTCATTCTGCAGCCCAAAAAGGCAGCTGTGATCTTGGCTCCTCCATTGGAGTGAATTATATTTATATAGCGCTTTTCTCTAGTGACTCAAAGCGCTTTACATAGTGAAACCCAATATCTAAGTTACATTTAAACCAGTGTGGGTGGCACTGGGAGCAGGTGGGTAAAGTGTCTTGCCCAAGGACACAACGGCAGTGACTAGGATGGTGGAAGCGGGAATCGAACCTGCAACCCTCAAGTTGCTGGCACGGCCACTCTACCAAGCAAGCTATACCGCCCCATTGGCTTCTCTGTGTTCACCCCAGCCATCCGACTTTCAGGTATGACTTTACAATCTCACTAAAACACCATTAAAACAATAAGCAGATAAGGGATCTTCCAGAATTATCCTAGTAAATGTGTTTAATTACATCTGAAACGCTCACACTGCCGCAGCCTGGAGCCGTCGCCTTTTCTTTTTTATTTGTTTTTATTTTTTTAGTGCCTCACTCTAACTTTCCTCATCCACGAATCTTTCATCCTCGCTCAAATTAATAAGGAAATCATCGCTTTCTTGGTCCGAATCGCTCTGGCTGCTGGTGGCCATGATTGTAAACAATGTTCAGATGTGAGGAGCACCACAACCCGTGACGTCACGCGCACATCGTCTGCTACTTCCGGTACAGGCAAGGCTTTTTTATTAGCGACCAAAAGTTGCCAACTTTATCGTGGATGTTCTCTACTAAATCCTTTCAGCAAAAATATCGCGACATGATGAAGTATGACACATAGAATGGAGCTGCTATCCCCGTTTAAATAAGAACATCTCATTTCAGTAGGCCTTTAATGCATATAGGAATGGGTCTTGATTAGGGTTCTGGACTCCCATTTCCGTGCCAGTATCGTATTGAACTGAATAATACCTCAAGCAAGAGTTCCTGCAGCATGGATGTAACTCAACCTGCCATTTGAGTTGTTCTCCCTCTTCAAAAGCAAAGTAGATGACACTGAATTACCAGCGCCCCTGCTGGTGGCAGCCAAGTACTGCACTCCCCGTTTCATTGCCGTCAACCAGCGTAGCGGTGTGGTGTGCTCGGGGTATAATCCAGCCCGGAGCGTTCGATGCCCCCCTGCAGGCTCCATGTCAGCAGCTTGACTTTGATGTCAAGCCTCAACGTAATTCCTTCGTCTGCGTTTAGTCGCCCCGCTGTCCAAATAATGCTCGTCGATCAATAATAACGTGACCTGCGGCCATCCATTCTGGCCTGCATGCATGCTGCTTCTCTTTATATTCGCGCCACCCCGCCGGCCTCCATCGCTGTATTGTCTGACCCAGGAGAACCCCGTCCATGCCCCCCCCCCCTGGCCCCCGCCTTCTTTAACCAATAAGGCCTGTCTCGCTGCGATAAAACCACCGCTGTGTCTCGTTACCGCGGCAACTTATAACATCCCCTGCGTGTCAGCATAGCATCATTTTTTTTAGATCTTTAAAGGCCTACTAAAATGAGTACCGCGGTACAAATGAATCATATTCAGTACTATACCGCCTCTAAAAAATACAGGTACCCCCCCGCACTCCCATTTTTTCAAAACAGGCATGACGGCGTGACATTTCTGTTTTTTTAAAGACAAGAGGGGCATGTTCGGCGGCGCACGGTCACAGAGTACTCACAAGCAGAGACAGCGTGTAGACAGAAAAGGAAGAATGGACGCATTTTGGCTTAAAGGCCTACTGAAATGAGATGTTCTTATTTAAACAAAGATAGCAGGTCCATTCTATGTGTCATACTTCATCATTTCGCCATATTGCCATATTTTTGCTGAACGGATTTAGTAGAGAACAACGACGATAAAGTTTGCAACTTTTGGTCGCTAATAAAAAAGCCTTGGCTGTACCGGAAGTAGCAGACGATGTGCGCGTGACGTCACGGGTTGTGGAGCTCCTCACATCTGAACATTGTTTACAATCATGGCCACCAGCAGCTAGAGCGATTCAGGCTGAGAAAGCGACGATTTCCCCATTAATTGGAGTAATGATAAATGATAAATGGGCTGTACTTGTATAGCGCTTTTCTACCTTCAAGGTACTCAAAGCGCTTTGACACTACTTCCACATTCACCCATTCACACACACATTCACACACTAATGGAGGGAGCTGCCATGCAAGGCGCTAACCAGCACCCATCAGGAGCAAGGCTGAAGTGTCTTGCTCAGGACACAACGGACGTGACGAGGTTGGTACTAGGTGGGGCTTGAACCAGGGAACCTCGGGTTGCGCACGGCCACTCTCCCACTGCGCCACGCCGTCCCTATATCGTGATAGACATGTAATCGATACAAATAAAGGATGAAAGATTTGTGGATGAGGAAAGTGAGAGTGAAGGACTAGAAGAAAAAAAAAAGGCGAAGGCAGTGTGAGCGATTCAGATGTTATTAGACACATTTACTTGGATAATTCTGGAAAATCCCTTATCTGCTTATCGTGTTACTAGTGTTTTAGTGAGATTATATAGTCATACCTGAAAGTCGGAGGGGTGTGGTGACCGCCAGTCTCTCTGAGGGAAGCCATGGAGGAGCCAAAAAAGTCGCATCTGCCTCTTTGACAGCTGCAAGAGGAACGACACATGTAATTACCGTATTTCCTTAAATTTACGCCGGGGCGCTAATTATTTTAAAACCTCCTCTTACTCCGGCGCTTACCAAAGGCATGCGGTAAATTTAGGCCTGCGCTTATAAATTTGAGTGTGATGTAAGGATACCATCATGAAAAGCACATTTAATAAAAAAAAAAAAAACGTTATTATGGTCTTACCCATCCATCCATCCATTTTCTAGCGCTTTTTCCTTTTTTTGGGGGTTCGCGGGGGGCGCTGACGCCTATCTCACCTTTACTTATAAATGAGGTCCATGCGCAGCTCCTTATGATCAAAAGCATCGATAGTCTTCCTTATCGTTCTTCAGTTTTAAAAGTCTCTCCTTTATTACCTCCTGCTTCGATTGAAAGTCCAGTTTTATTTTAGATATGTAATCCCCCATGTTAAAAGTTTTATTTTAGATATGTAATCCTCCATGTTAAAAGTGCAAGCGAGAGGAAAAAATAAACCATCGCTGCTCACTCTTGCTGCTTTTTGTCTCTTCTTCTGCAGCCGAGTAGTCGCAAGAAGGATCACTAGCGCCCTCTACCACCAGGAGGCGGGAGTCATTTAATGACTCATATTTGACACACGCAGCTATGGTGTATTAATAAAACATAGCTTCTTACTGTTCTTTTTAGCATATTCAATAGCTTGGACCTTAAATCCTACTGAATGGCTCTTAATCTTCTTCCTTTTATGCGATTTAAAATGATTGAAATCAGCCTCCTCCATTTTGAAAATGATGACAGGTGAAGTGTCGTTCGTGACGTGACGAGTTTGACCCGGTGGAAATTCTAGGCATATACTTGATATTTTGGGAAACGCGTTTGACCCGACGGAAATTTTAGACATGCGCTAATAAAATAATATTTTGCGAAACGAGTTTGACTCGGCGTTAGTCCTGAACCGGCGGTAATGCTAAGCATGCGCTAATTATTTTGCGAAACGAGTTTGCCCCTGCAGTAATTCTAGTCAGGTGCATACTATATACCTGGCAGCAATTCAAGGAAATACGGTAGTTCCTATGGTAATCTAATTAGTTACAATGGTAATCTACATCACAGCAGCTCAGACGAGGCACCAAGCAGTGTGGGCGGGAAGTGTTTCCACGGACGCGGAAGGAGATTATCACAACAAAGTTCTAAAGTCTAGTGATATAGCAGATTCTAGGTGGGTTTATTTGGTACCATTCGCGTTCATAGGGGCCCTGGTTCAAATCCCACCTAGTACCAACCTCGTCACGTCCGTTGTGTCCTGAGCAAGACACTTCACCCTTGCTCCTGATGGGTGCTGGTTGGCGCCTTGCATCAGTGTGTGAATGTATGTGTGAATGGGTGAATGTGGAAGTAGTGTCAAAGCGCTTTGAGTACCTTGAAGGTAGAAAAGCGCTATACAAGTACAACCCATTTACTGTTTGTTGCATTTTTGTTGCGTTTCACTTTGATTGTAAATATGTCTATCGAAAGGGGGCGTGACCTTCATATGTTGTCAATATTCAGTGTTTTATCCTTCGTAGAAAAATGTAAAATTCCATTGTTTTTTAAGGCGATCTGTCATAACGTTTTTAGCATTCAATCAGACATTATTGTGAGGTTTTGTATTAGTGTTCCTAAAAATAGATGTACCGACATTTTTCTTCCTCTAAATTTTGCCCCTCGAGTCAAAATAATTGCCCAAGCCTGCGCTCAACGAAGCTCAGAATGGAATATTGAGATTGAGTCTGAGACTTGTTGAGATGGTTTTGTTCATTAATATTTTGAGTCAACGCCCCCCCCCCCCCCCCCCCCCCCCCCCCCAGTGCGGGGGTTGATAGATGACATCATCTTGCTGATTAGCTGGCATTTCTGGAAGGTTAATACTAGGGATGTCCGATAATGGCTTTTTTTACGATATCTGATATTCCGATATTGTCCAACTCTTAATTGCCGATTCCGAGATATACAGTCGTGGAATTAATAAGTTATTATGCCTAATTTTGTTGTGATGCCCCGCTGGATGCATTAAACAAAATTACCGTATTTTTCGAACTATAAGGCGCACTTAAAATCCTTTCATTTTCTCAAAACTCGACAGTGTGCCCTATAACCCGGTGTGCCTAATGTACGGAATGATTTTGGTCGTGCTTACCGACCTTGAAGCTGTTCTATTTGGTGCATAGTGAAATGATAAGTATGACCAGTAGATGGCACTCACACATAAGAGATAGGTGTAGACTGCAATACGACTCAAGTAAACAGCACCAAAATGTTTAGAGTTCCATTGAAAATATAGAACATTACACATTACAACATCCATCAAAACGTTTTCGTACAACTTTGGTAAGCTAGGAAGCCGCACCGCTTGATGGATTGTACTGTGCTTTAGTATTATTATGGTGTGTGTATAAGGTAATCTGGCGGTTTGTTTCGCAATATTATGCAAAAATATTACATATATGTTAGAGATGTCCGACAATGGCTTTTTTGCTGATATTCCGATATTGCCAACGATACATGCAGTCATTATTATGCCTAATTTTGTTGTGATGCATTAAAAAATGTAACAAGGTTTTCCAAAATAAATCAACTAGAGTTATGGGAAAAAATGACAACATGGCCCTGCCATATTTATTATTGAAGTCACAAAGTGCATTATTTTTTTTTTTAACATGCCTCAAAACAGCAGCTTGGAATTTGGGACATGCTCTCCCTGAGAGAGCATGAGGAGGTTGAGGTGGGCGGGGTTTTAGAGGAGGTAACGGGGGTGTATATTGTAGCGTCCCGGAAGAGGTAGTTCTGGATATTTGTTCTGTTATGTTACGGTGCGGATGTTCTCCCGGAATATGTTTGTCATTCTTGTTTGGTGTGGGTTCACAGTGTGGCGCATATTTGTAACAGTGTAAGTCTTTTATTGACACAAACGCAAGGCGTAGGACTTTTCAGTCACGCGTGTCTCTCATTCTCAGTGTCCTCGTGTGGGTGTTTCTGCTCCCATCTGCCGTGTCCTCGTCGTGGCCCCCCGCCCGCTGCTGATTAGATAATCAATCCCAGCTGGGCAATCTACTCACCTGTCGGCTGGGCTTTGAAGCCAGGGCCATACATACTCCATTCCCGACCACGACGCCCCTCCACAGGCCCACTGTCCATTTTTGAGAAAATCAAAGGATTTTAAGTGTGCCTTACTGTCCGAAAAATACGGTAGCCCATAACATGAATGGAATTTGTCACGCACGCCTGTCTCTCTATTTCTCATCCGTCTCTCGCCTCACGTCCCGCCTGCGTAGTAAGCACCAACAGACGCTCCTTGCTTATCTTCTCCCGTCTGTCTTGAAGTGTCGCCACGAAAATAGAACATAACTAGAGTCGAACATGCACTCGACGTGCCACAGCGTATCAAGCGTCGAGATAAGGCGGTGCCGCCTTTTTGTCGACTTTAATGGAGACTTTATGGGATGGCGAGCGGTACCAGAGACGCTTGGTTCTTACAGTGCAGTAAATCGTGTAATCAGTCCCAGCTGGGCAATCTACTCACCTGTCAGCTGGGTTGACAGCTGGGCATACACACTCCATTCCCGCAGGGGGCGGGCCGACCACGCCCACCTCCACAGGCGCGCTATCCGTTTTTGAGAAAATTAACAGATTTTAAGTGTGCCTTATTGTCGGAAAAACAAATAATTTGTCTCTCTCGTTCTCATCCGTCTCTCGCCTTACGTCCCGCCTGCGTAGTAAGCACCAACAGACGCTCCTTGCTTATCTTCTCCGGTCTGTCTTGAAGTGTCGCCACGAAAATAGAACATAACTGGAGTCGAACATGCACTCGACGTGCCACAGGATATCAAGCGTCCAGATAAGGCGGTGCCGCCTTTTTGTCGACTTTAATGGAGACTTTTTGGGATGGCGAGCGGTACCGGAGACGCTTGGTTTTTACAGTACAGTAAATCGTGATTAGATAATCAGTCCCAGCTGGGCAATCTACTCACCTGTCAGCTGGGCACTCCATCCCCGCAGAAAGCGGGCCGACCACGGCCACCTCCACAGGCGCGCTATCCGTTTTTGAGAAAATTAACAGATTTTAAGTGCGCTTTATTGTTGGAAAAACAAGGAATTTGTCGTGCACGCCTGTCTCTCTCGTTCTCATCCGTCTCTCGCCTTACGTCCCGCCTGCGTAGTAAGCACCAACAGACGCTCCTTGCTTATCTTCTACGGTCTGTCTTGAAGTGTCGCCACGAAAATAGAACATAACTGGAGTCGAACATGCACTCGACGTGCCACAGGATATCAAGCGTCCAGATAAGGCGGTGCTGCCTTTTTGTCGACTTTAATGTAGACATTTTGGGATGGCGAGCGGTATCGGGGACGCTCGATTCATACAGGTACAGTAAATCCACACAACATCAGCGGCATAGCTCGGTTGGTAGAGTGGCCGTGCCAGCAACTTGAGGGTTGCAGGTTCGATTCCCGCTTCCGCCATCCTAGTCACTGCCATTGTGTCTTTGGGCAAGACACTTTACCCACCTGCTCCCAGTGCCACCCACACTGGTTTAAATGTAACTTAGATATTGGGTTTCACTATGTAAAGCGCTTTGAGTCACTAGAGAAAAGCGCTATATAAATATAATTCACATCATCGGCGGTCACTCGAAGCGAGTATGACGAGCCTCCTGGTAGGGGGTGTATCCCTTTATGGAGGATGCCTGTGCGTGACTTTGTTTAAAGGGGAACATTATCAGCAGACCTATGTAAGCGTCAATATATACCTTGATGGTGCAGAAAAAAGACCATCTATTTTTTTAAACCGATTTCCGAACTCTAAATGGGTGAATTTTGGCGAGTTAAACGCCTTTCTGTTTATCGTTCTGGAGGCGATGACGTCAAAATGTGACGTCACCGAGGTAACACACCCACCATTTTCATTTTCAACACATTACAAACACCGGGTCTCAGCTCTGTTATTTTCCGTTTTTTTGACTATTTTTTGGAACCTTGGAGACATCATTCCTCGACGGTGTGTTGTCGGAGGGTGTAACAACACTAACAGGGAGGGATTCAAGTTGCACCACTGGCAAGAAATCTGCCGCCAGACCCCCATTGAATGTGCCAGAGTGTCTCCACATTTGACCGGCGATGCTAAGACAGACATGGCACAGAGATGTATGGATAACCTGCAGATGCATTTGCAACGATAGTCAACGAAATCACAAAGGTGAGTTTTGTTGATGTTGACTGCCAGCTAATCGATGCTAACATGCTATGCTAATCGATGCTAACATCCTATTTACCGGCGGTGCTAAAGTAGACATGGCACAGAGATGTATGGATAACCTGTAGATGCATTTGCAACTATATTACGTTTCCTTCCACCCACATTTAATGCGAAACAAACACTTACCAATCGACGGATTTAAGTTGCTCCAGTGTCAAAAGATGCGAAAGTCCTGATCGTTTGGTCCGCACATTTTACCGGTGATGCTAACGCAGCTATTCGGCCATGCTATGACTATGAATAGCGTCAATAGCTTCAGTTTCTTCTTCAATATTTTCATACTCCAACCATCTGTTTCAATACATGCATAATCTGTTGAATCGCTTAAGTCGCTGAAATCCCAGTTTAAATCCGAGCTAATGTCGCTATATCTTGCTGTGGTATTCCCATTGTTTGTTTACATTGGCAGCACTGTATGACGTCACAGGGAAATGGCCAGTGTCTTCGCAGAGAGCCGAAAATAAGGCACTTTAAAGCTTTATTTAGGGATATTCCGAGACCGGTAAAATTTTGAAAAAAACTTCAAAAAATACAACAAGCCACTGGGAACTGATTTTTATGGTTTTTAACCCTTTTGAAATTGTGATAATGTTCCCCTTTAACAGGGGGGGCTGGTGCACAGATAGTCACCACACGATCCTTGACAGGTCCGGGTCAGGGTCCAGTGGCACAGAGTCCAAGACGACTCGGGACCATCCCAGCCGTTGCGACACTCCGTAGGGTTAGCAATCTTCCTCCGCCTGTTCCACCGTTGAGGTCTTGGGTTTTTATTTTCCCATAACTGGGCCCATATGGATGTGGGGGTGCCTTCTTCCGCCATCGCAGCCGTTGTGGTAGTTCTTACTTCTACCGCTTGCTCCGCCGTTGAGGTCTTCACCGTATCCCTGGCTCGGGGGCAGTCAGGTACTAGGCCTTTGCCAAGGGCCACCTGGGGTAGCAGTAGTAAAGGGGTGCCCCAAGACCCCATAGAGGAGCCTCCACTGCCTGATGCACTTTAACCTCATGCCCAGGACAGATCACGCACAAAACGATGTGTGTGCACTAGGGGTGTAACGGTACGTGTATTTGTATTGAACCGTTTCGGTACGGGGGTTTCGGTTCGGTTCAGAGGTGTACGGAACGTCACGGACATATTAAGTAGCGCCCCACGTTGTGTAAACAATGCACACCGAGGCACCATGAATTGATTTATGTGGACCCCGATTTAAACAAGTTGAAAAACTTATTGGGGTGTCACCATTTAGTGGTCAATTGTACGGAATATGTACTGTACTGTGCAATCTACTAATAAAAGTTTCAATCAATCAAAAAAACAACCACACTCGGCATGCTAGCAACGACTGGGCTATGATAGACTGACCTTACGTCCTCTTTTCACGGGATATGTCCTCTTTCGCGGGGCTGTCCGGGTGGAGTTTCTTAAATGCCTCAAATGTCCGGCATTTTAAGTTAGGGTTGGTTGCGTGTATTTTGAATGTACATTCAAGGATAAGAAGGGGTTAAAAACAAAAACAAAAGTGGTATGCGCAGCAACTTTCGTGAGGGAGGGGGCAGAGACAGAGAAATCGAGAGAGCTATGATAAACGTGCATGCGTCGTCAGGCTCTGCTTTTTATCCATAGATTTATCAGATTTTATTTTTTATTATCTATAGCAGGGGTGTCAAAAGTGTGCCCCGGAGGCCATTTGCGGCCCACAGCTAATGTTTTAAAGGCCCACGGCACATTCTAAAAATACTATTAAAATAAACAAAAACATAAACAAAAGTGAAAATTAAAAAGCTTAAAGGCTAAATGTAATTTAGAAAAAGTTGCAACGTTGACTAATAAAACAAAGCTGTTTTTTTTTTTCTTTCAAACTGTAATTGCTCAAAACATAATCCAAGTTTCCGATTACTTCACATCATATATTCCACTAAGAAAAATATTTTTGGTGGGATATTTTGCAAATTTGTTAAATAAATTATCCAAAAATTTATATTTTGTTGTTTTCTTACTGTACCGAAAATGAACCAAACCGTGACCTCTGCACCAAGGTACGTACCGAACCGAAATTTTGGTGTACTGTTACACCCCTAGTGTGCACATGGGTACGCGCTCTCCCGTCTAATCAAACCTCACTCTGCCCTTAAAAAAAAAGGAATTTTCAGTCACGCGTGTTTCTCTTTCATTGTCCTCATGTGGGTGTGTTTCTGCTCCCATCCGCCGTCTCCTCGTCATGGCCCCCCGGTCTCTGCTCATAAAGGCGACAGGTGATTAGATAAATAATCCCAGCTGGGCAATCCACTCACCTGTCAGCTGGGCTTCGAAGCCGGGCCATACATACTCCATTCCCGGCGCACTGTCAATTTTTGAGAAAATCAATCAATCAATCAATGTTTATTTATATAGCCCCAAATCACAAATGTCTCAAAGGACTGCACAAATCATTACGACTACAACATCCTCGGAAGAACCCACAAAAGGGCAAGGAAAACTCACACCCAGTGGGCAGGGAGAATTCACATTCAGTGGGACCCCAGTGACAATGCTGACTATGAGAAACCTTGGAGAGGACCTCAGATGTGGGTAACCCCCCCCCCCTCTAGGGGACCGAAAGCAATGGATGTCGAGCGGGTCTAACATGATACTGTGAAAGTTCAATCCATAGTGGCTCCAAGACAGCAGTGAGAGTCCCGTCCACAGGAAACCATCTCAAGCGGATCAGCAGCGTAGAGATGTCCCCAACCGATACAGGCGAGCGGTCCATCTTGGGTCCCGACGAGCGGTCCATCCTGGGTCTCGACTCTGGACAGTCAGTACTTCATCCATGGTCATCGGAGCGGACCCCCTCCACAAGGGAGGGGGGGACATAGGAGAAAGAAAAGAAGCGGCAGATCAACTGGTCTAAAAAGGAGGTCTATTTAAAGGCTAGAGTATACAGATGAGTTTTAAGATGAGACTTAAATGCTTCTACTGAGGTAGCATCTCGAACTGTTACCGGGAGGGCATTCCAGAGTACTGGAGCCCGAACGGAAAACGCTCTATAGCCCGCAGACTTTTTTTGAGCTCTAGGAATCACTAATAACCCGGAGTCTTTTGAACGCAGATTTCTTGCCGGGACATATGGTACAATACAATCGGCAAGATAGGCTGGAGCTAGACCGTGTAGTATTTTATACGTAAGTAGTAAAACCTTAAAGTCACATCTTAAGTGCACAGGAAGCCAGTGCAGGTGAGCCAGTACAGGCGTAATATGATCAAACTTCCTTGTTTGATCATATTAAAATGAAAGGATCTTAAGTGCACCTTATTGTCCGAAAAAGCAAAAACCTGACCGCTCTGTGTCAACCGCTGCCAAGAACTGCACGATTGTCCGTTTACCCCCGGTTTTTAAACGCCTTTCCTGAGGAGAGGAAGACGCAGACAAGATATTCCACAGCGTGGATTTAGGAATCAACTAGAAGACGGTGAAGAATGCAGAAGAATAGTAATTAACGGAATTACTCTCTATCTCGGAGGGATGAAAGGGGGGGGATTAATAGGGAGCTTTGGTAGGGATTCTGCAAGCCCTCGCTCGGTTTCATCATGGGAGTCTGGTTTCTGTGTGTTGGTGGTGGGCACGCTGCGCCCGCAGAAGGCTCCCGGGTGTCTGTGCCAGCGGGCTTGTGACCATATCTGCCTGCCAGCCATGCCAGTGTGCTGATGTGTGACTCTGTACTCCCCCCCCCCACTCACTGGAGTTCACCCAAGCATTATAAAGTTAATCCCCCATAATAGGCAAAAAGGGTCCAAAATTGAGTGGTGCTGGGGGGGCGAGATGGAGGCTCAGATGGGAGGCGGAGCATGAAAAAGTTTTTCTAGTGTGTGCAGAAGAGAGAGAGTGTGAGGTATGACACGCAGAAAGGCTTAAGGTTTCGGGTCGGACTAAATCCTGGGTTCATGCCGTGTTTGGGGACAGCAGGTGTTGATGGTCCTCTTGATTAAAAAAACAATTCGTGGCTCATGTGAGGTTAGAGCGACCGAGTAAATATAGAAGAGGTAAGCGTAGGGTTGTCTCGACATCGATATTTTGGTGCCGGTCCCTCGGTGGTCTCTGCTTTTTGCAGATGATGTGGTCCTGATGGCTTCATCTGACCAGGATCTTCTGTATAGCCGAGTGTGAAGCGACCTGGATGGGAATCAGCACCTCCAAGTCCGAGTCCATGGTTCTCGCCCGGGAAAGGGTGGAGTGCCATCTTCAGGTTGGGGAAGGAGACCCTGCTCCAAGTGGAGTCTTGTTCACGAGTGAGGGAAGAGTGGATCGACAGGCGGATCGGTGCGGCGTCCGCAGTAATGCGGACGCTGTATCGATCCGTTGTGGTGAAGAATGAGCTGAGCTGGAAGGTAAAGCTCTCAGCTTTTTCATTTCGGGTTCCAATACTCTGGAATGCCCTCCCGGTAAAAGTTCGAGATGCCACCACAGTAGAAGCATTTAAGTCTCACCTTAAAACTCATTTGTATACTCTAGGCTTTAAATAGACTCCCTTTTTAGACCAGTTGATCTGCCGTTTCTTTTCTTTTTCTCCTATGTCCCACTCTCCCTTGTGGAGGGGGTCCGGTCCGATCCGGTGGCCATGTACTGCTTGCCTGTGTATCGGCTGGGCACATCTCTGCGCTGCTGATCCGCCTCCGCTTGGGATGGTTTCCTGCTGGCTCCGCTGTGAACGGGACTCTCGCTGCTGTGGTGGATCCGCTTTGGACTGGACTCTCGCGACTGTGTTGGATCCATTATGGATTGAACTTTCACAGTATCATGTTAGACCCGCTCGACATCCATTGCTTTCCTCCTCTCCAAGGTTCTCATAGTCATCATTGTCACCGACGTCCCACTGGGTGTGAGTTTTCCTTGCCCTTATGTGGGCCTACCGAGGATGTTGTAGTGGTTTGTGCAGCCCTTTGAGACACTAGTGATTTAGGGCTATATAAGTAAAGATTGATTGATTGATTGATTGATTGAATTTAGCGGTCGATCTACGTTCCCATCCTCTCCTATGGTCATGAGCTTTGGGTTATGACTAAAAGGACAAGATCACAAGTACAAGGGGCCAAAATGAGTTTCCTCTGGCTCTCCCTTAGGGTGAGAAGCTCTGTCATCTGGGGGGATATCAAAGTAAAGCCACTGCTCCTCCTCACGGAGAGGAGCCAGATGAGGTGGTTCGGGAATCTGGTCAGAATCCCACCCTAGGGAGGTGTTTAGGGCACGTGCGACCGGCTGTTCTGTGAATGCCTCGGGATCCCCCGGGAGGAGTTGGACGAAGTGGCTGGGGAGAGGGAAGTCTGGGCTTCCCTGCTTAGGCTACTGCCCCCGCGACCCAACCTCGAATAAGCGGAAGAAGATGGATTATTGGAGTACTGCAATACTATACTAGTCCCGTGCAACCTTAGTTCAACGTACAGTTTTCCCCCTGGAGGCGTGAAAGACATGAGTGGGCATGCGGGGGTCGGCTTGAGGTCGTTCAGAGGTCAGTTGTCGGCGAGAGTTTTTCCCGGCACAATGACTGAGCTCAGGGATGAGTTCCCTGCGTCTCCAAGCCTTCCCTCCCGTTGCCTTTGTCATCACTGTATAACACTACACTGTTTGTCCCAGACTGGGGGTTGGGGGGTTTGGGGGGTTGGGGGTTAGCTTGTATGGAGCCAGAGGGCAGGTGCGGGGCTAATTTGGTGATGCCGGAGTCACTGGAGGTAAGCTTCATGCTGCTTGTGTGGAGGCACTGACCCGTGTCCTGTGTTACACCCTGTCTCTGCTGCCTTCCATTATTTTTTTCCTGGGTGGGGGGGGGGGTGTGGCTTTTCCAACCCTGTTTACGCCTGGCCCCTTCCATATCCCGCTATCAGCGCTCCGCACTTGGGGAGGGGCTTATCCAGTCTATTGAACACGGTGGACGGATAAGAAGAAGAAGAAGACAGAAGTGATGAGAAGAAAGGAAAGAAATGGAGGAGTAATCCAAAATACGCTCTCCAGCGGCCTCTTATCTCATTACACTCAGGCGGGCGTGTCACGCCTGGCTGCTCGGACCCGTCCCACTCCCCCAAAAGAAGAGAAGCACAAATCATTTCTGGGGTGTCCACGCCGTGTTTGTGTACCGACTGTTAAGGCGCACTTAAATTCCTTTCATTTTCTCAAAAATCGACAGTGCGCCTTATAACCCGGTGTGCCTAATGTAAGGAATAATTCTGCTTGTGCTTACCGACCTCGAAGCTATTTTATTTGGTACATGGTGAAATGATAAATGTGATGAGGAGATGGCTCTCACACATAAGAGATGCGTGTAGACTGCGATACGATGGCGGTCACACAAAAGAGATATGTGTAGACTGCAATACGATGGCAGTCACACATAAGAGATATGGTGAGACTGCAATATAATGGCAGTCACACACAAGAGATGCGTGTAGACTGCAATATGATGGCAGTCACACATAAGAGATACATGTAGACTGCAATATGATGGCAGTCACACATAAGAGATATGTGTAGACTGCAATTTGATGGCAGTCACACATAAGAGATACGTGTAGACTGCAATATGATGGCAGTCACACATAAGAGATACGTGTAGACTGCAATATAATGGCAGTCACACATAAGAGATGCGTGTAGACTGCGATATGATGGCGGTCACACAAAAGAGATATGTGTAGACTGCAATATAATGGCCGTCACACATAAACGATGCGTGTAGACTGCAATATGATGGCAGTCTTACATAAGATATATGGTGGGACTGCAATATAATGGCAGTCACACATAAGAGATACATGTAGACTGCAATATGATGGCAGTCACACATAAGAGATAAGTGTGGAGCTCAATATGATGGCAGTCACACATCAGAGATAAATGTAGACTGCAATGTAATGGCATTCACACATAAGAGATACGTGTAGACTGCAATATAATGGCAGTCACACATAAGAGATATGTGTAGACTGCAATTTGATGGCAGTCACACATAAGAGATACGTGTAGACTGCAATATGATGGCAGTCACACATAAGAGATGCGTGTAGACTGGAAAATAATGGCAGTCACACAAGAGATTCGTGTAGACTGCAATATAATGGCAGTCACACATAAGAGATATGTGTAGACTGCCATATAATGGCAGTCACACATTAGCGATGCGTATAGACTGCCATTATATGGCAGTCACACAAGCGGTGCGTGTAGACTGCAATATGATGGCAGTCACACATAAGAGATACGTGTAGACTGCAATATAATGGCAGTCACACATAAGAGATATGTGTAGACTGCAATATAATGGCAGTCACACATAAGAGATATGTGTAGACTGCAATATAATGGCAGTCACACATAAGAGATATGTGTAGACTGCAATATAATAGCAGTCACATATAAGCGATGCAATATAGACTGCAATATGATGGCAGTCACACATAAGAGATACGTGTAGACTGCAATTTGATGGCAGTCACACATAAGAGATGCGTGTAGACTGCAATATGATGGCAGTCACACATAAGAGATACGTGTAGACTGCAATATGATGGCAGTCACACATATGAGATATGTGTAGACTGCAATATAATAGCAGTCACACATAAGAGATACGTGTAGACTGCGATATAATGCAGTCACACATAAGAGATACATGTAGACTGCAATATAATGGCAGTCACACATAAGAGATACGTGTAGACTGCAATTTGATGGCAGTCACACATAAGAGATACGTGTAGACTGCAATATGATGGCAGATCGCTCTTACGCTCTCCCTTAGGCTTCTTCACATCCGCAACAATCATGCGGGAGTCGGGGCCATACTCAACCTTCTCCTTTCCATCCTTACCCTTTCCATCCTTTGAAACAAAGCTACTGTGTGGAAAAATAAAGTTTGTCCAAGTCTAAAAGCAACTATTTTTTACCTTCTGGTACCTGCTGATCTGTATTTGGGATCTGCATAATTCCTGAAAATTTGCGCGTCTCCGCCTTTATAGTCCTGGTAGTCGATAAGCTTCTTCCTTTTCTTTATCTTCTTGTTCTGGGACATTCATCCTCCGCTGTTGACATTTGTACTAAAAAGTAGTGTAAAGTTCTTACTTATATCTGTCAGTAAACTCGCCGTAAAAGCCCTAAAACATACCGGTGTAGTGAGTCTACGTTATTCACCCAAGGAACTTTAGTGACATGTGAATAGACCCGCTCATCGGCAGTGTGCCTTATAATCCCGTAGCGCCCTATGGTCCAGAAAATCTGGTACTCTTATTATGCATTTTGAGAGTGGCTATCCATTTGTACCCCCTTCCGTGTTGCCGTAGTGTGTGGGCATGAGAGGCGGGCTGGGCGGGGAGCGTCTGTCAGTCTAAGTGCTGGAAGTTCTGCTTCTGCTACTTGTGCCAAAATGAGGCTTCATTAAAGAGGCAAGGGAAGCGATGTTTGCAACAGACATGAACAAAGTGGTGCTCTCACAACACAAGAGGCACCTGAATAATAGACTACCGTAATGCATCTAATAGAGGAGAGGGCGCATTTTTCACTGTCAGTCTTATATTATGCAAAAGTGACTTTTTAATGATGTGCTTACTAGGATTGTACGGTTTACCGATACTAGTATAGTACCGCGATACTAATGAATAATATCCGGTACTATACTGGTTCTAAAAAAATAAAATATTAAAAGTTAAAATGTTCAAATTAAAGTGTTTTAGCTACTTCTAAATCACTAAATCAAGAGAATGCCAAGAGTGTGCAAAGCAGTAATCTGAGCAAAGGGAGGCTATTTTGAAGAAACTAGAATACAAAACATGTTTTCAGTTTGTAGAGTTTGCCCTCTAGTGGGTTCTTCGGACCACCGCACACCGCTAGGAGAGCCCGGAATTCAGGGTATCACACTGTTTTATTTTCATAAATAGTGAAAGTCTTTTGCTTTCCAGCAAACTGTCTTTTTTGGGGCGGTATAGCTCAGTTGGTAGAGCGGCTGTGCCAGCAACTTGAGGGTTGCAGGTTCAATCCCCGCTTCCGCCATCCTAGTCACTGCCGTTGTGTCCTTGGGCAAGACACTTTACCCACCTGCTCCCAGTGCCACCCACACTGGTTTAAATGTAACTTAAATATTGGGTTTCACTATGTAAAGCGCTTTGAGTCACTAGAGAAAAAGCGCTATATAAATATCATTCACTTCACTTCACTTTTCTGCATCTGTCTCTCTCCCTCTCTTTCTCTCTGACTCCAGCTCCAACTCTGTGTCTCATTCCGGCTGCTGCTAATAAAGGCGACAGGTTATTAGATAATAGGGCCCACCTGGGCTATCCACTCACCTGTCGCTGTCTTTAAGGCCGGTTCTGGCACACCCCATTCCGCGGCAGGCCCGCAGGCCACGCCCCCCCTCCACACAGTTAGTTCACCTTTTTTTGTTAAGTATACAACTCCACATACATTCATTCATAGTTTTGATGCCTTCAGTGACAATCTACAATGTAAATAGTCATGAAAATAAAGAAACCGCATTAAGTGAGGAGGTGTGTCCAAACTTTTGGCCTATACTGTTATATGAAGTGAATTATATTTATATAGCGCTTTTCTCTAGTGACTCAAAGCGCTTTACATAGTGAAACCCAATATCTAAGTTACATTTAAACCAGTGTGGGTGGCACTGGCAGCAGGTGGGTAAAGTGTCTTGCCCAAGGACACAACGGCAGTGACTAGGATGGCGGAAGCGGGAATCGAACCTGCAACCCTCAAGTTGCTGGCACGGCCACTCTACCAACCGAGCTATACCGCCCCAAATAATAATAAACAATAGCAATGCATAATATTAAACATGCTCATGCATAAATAATAACGGTAATAAACATTATAATAAACACTATATCATAGTTAATATGTAATGAATAATAGCAATAAATATAAAAAAAATGTTTTCTTTATTTGATGTTATTTGAAATACACATTTTTATCAAATTTGACAGGCAGATTGAATACATTCGCACAAAGTATCGGATTGGTATCGCTGATACCAACCTGGATTTTACTCCGTATCGCAGTGGTTCCCAACCTTTTTGTATCCGCGGACCGGTCAACGCTTAATAATTTGTCCCGCGGCCCGGGTGGGGGGGTAGGGGGTTGGGGGGATTCTTTATTTTGTTGTTGTTGTTTTTGTTTATCATGAAAAAGGGAGGTTTTTTGTGGTTGGTGCACTAATTGTAAGTGTATATTGTGTTTTTATATTGATTTAATAAACAAACAAAAAAAAAATAAAAATAAAAATGATTTATTTATTTTTTTAATTTTTTTTTTTTTTAAATAAAAATGAATAAAAAATTCTTCTGCGGCCCGATGGTTGGGGACCACTGCTGTATCGGATCGGTAAAAAGAAAATCAGTGGCATCGCACATCACTATATTGCTCAAAAAGGTTCATTATGTCTTCTTATTCATATACTTGTTCACATTTTTTGTAATCGGATCGAGGTAAAAACTGATTTTAACGGTGAAAGTTGATTTTCAAAACCACAACTGATTTTCAAGGCAAAAGCAGCAGTTTTCAATGGAGTTGTTGTATCCACACTTATTTTGTCTACTGTATGTCTGCTTTGAGCGTGTGATGATGTAATAAGTTGTCTGTTGGTGAAGACTTGCCAGAATCCCTCAAATTCCCAGGTAATAACACCGAGAAGTAAATTACAGTGGCATATCCCTGTTATTTGCCTTCATTGTTTGTGTGTGTGTGTGTGTGTGTGTGTGTTTGTGTGCGTGTGTGCATATGCCCTTCCTCTCTCGGGAACTGACCCTTTTTGTTTGACCAATGCCGTTCTCGGGTGCGAGGAGAAATAAAACAACAGCTGCTGAAATATGAAGGACAGGCGGGTGTGTTTGGTCACCAGCAGAGTTGGTAATGTCAACAGAGAGGGCAGGTTGTACTGTGTTGTGTATACAAAGTAAATGTACAAATTTATATATATATATATATATATATATATACATATATATATATATATATATATATACAAACTCCGTTTCCAAACGAGTTGAGAAATTGTGTTAAATGTAAATATAAACAGAATACAATGATTTGCAAATCAATTTCAACCCATATTCAGTTGAATATGCTACAAAGACAACATATTTGATGTTCAAACTGATTATTTTGCAAAGAATCATTAACTTTAGAATTTGATGCCAGCAACACGTGACATAGAAGTTGGGAAAGGTGGCAATAGATACTGATAAAGTTGAGGAATGCTCATCAAACACTTATATGGAACATCCCACAGGTGTGCAGGCTAATTGGGAACAGGTGGGTGCCATGATTGGCTATAAAAACAACGTTCACAAGAAAGGATGGGGCGAGGTACACCCCTTTGTCCACAACTGCGTGAGCAAATAGTCAAACAGTTTAAGAACAACCTTTCTCAAAGTGCAATTGCAAGAAATTTAGGGATTTCAACATCTACGCTCCATAATATCATCAAAAGGTTCAGAGAATCTGGAGAAATCACTCCACGTAAGCGGCATGGCCGGAAACCAACATTGAATGACCGTGACCTTCGATCCCTTAGACGGCACTGTATCAAAAAATGACATCCATCTCTAAAGGATATCACCACATAGGCTCAGGAACACTTCAGAAACCACTGTCACTAAATACAGTTCGTCGCTACATCTGTAAGTGCAAGTTAAAGCTCTACTATGCAAAGCCAAAGCCATTTATCAACAACATCCAGAAAAGCCGCCGGCTTCTCTGGGCCTGAGAACATCTAAGATGGACTGATGCAAAGTGGAAAAGTGTTCTGTGGTCTGACGAGTCCACATTTCAAATTGTTTTTGGAAATATTCAACATTGTGTCATCCGGACCAAAGGGGAAGCGAACCATCCAGACTGTTATTGACGCAAAGTGTAAAAGCCAGCATGTGTGATGGTATGGGGGTGCATTAGTGCCCAAGGCATGGGTAACTTACACATCTGTGAAGGCACTATTAATGCTGAAAGGTACATACAGGTTTTGGAATAACATATGCTGCCATCTGGGGGCGGCATAGCTCGGTTGGTAGAGTGGCCGTGCCAGCAACTTGAGGGTTGCAGGTTCGATTCCCGCTTGTGCCATCCTAGTTACTGCCGTTGTGTCCTTGGGCAAGACAGTTTACCCACCTGCTCCCAGTGCCACCCACACTGGTTTAAATGTAACTTAGATATTGGGTGTCACTATGTAAAGCGCTTTGAGTCACTTGAGAAAAGCGCTATCCATCCATTTTCTACCGCTTATTCCCGTTCGGGGTCGCGGGGGGCGCTGGCGCCTATCTCAGCTACAATCGAACGGAAGGCAGGGTACACCCTGGACAAGTCGCCACCTCATCGCAGGGCCAACACAGATAGACAGACAACATTCACACTCACATTCACACACTAGGGCCAATTTTAGTGTTGCCAATCAACCTATCCCCAGGTGCATGTCTTTGGAGAAAAGCGCTATATAAATATAATTCACTTCACTTCATCTAAGCGCCGTCTTTTTCATGGACGCCCCTGCTTATTTCAGCAAGACAATGCCAAGCCACATTCAGCACGTGTTACAACAGCGTGGCTTCGTAAAAAAGAGTGCGGGTACTTTCCTGGCCCGCCTGCAGTCCAGACCTGTCTCCCATCAAAAATGTGTGGCGCATTATGAAGCGTAAAATAGGACAGCGGAGACCCCGGACTGTTGAAGGACTGAAGCTCTACATAAAACAAGAATGGGAAAGAATTCCACTTTCAAAGCTTCAACAATTAGTTTCCTCAGTTCCCAAACGTTTATTGAGTGTTGTTAGAAGGAAAGGTGATGTAACACAGTGGTGAACATGCCCTTTCCCAACTACTTTGGCACGTTTTGCAGCCATGAAATTCTAAGTTAATTATTATTTGCAAAAAAAAATAAAGTTTATGAGTTTGAACATCAAATATGTTGTCTTTGTAGCATATTCAACTGAATATGGGTTGAAAAGGATTTGCAAATCATTGTATTCTGTTTGTATTTACATCTAACACAATTTCCCAACTTATATGGAAACTGGGTTTGTACATTTATTCAGATGACTAGCTGTAGTTTTCTTACCATGTAAAAATGTTGGGCTTTTTCCAAGTTACATTCTCAACATTGGACTCAGTGTAATCGAGTCTTAATGTCACTGCCGCTTTGACTCAGCAGGTGTCGTCAGCTGGCCGCATGTGTGCATTCCTCAGTGGCGGACATGGCTCCTCTCGGTGTGTGTTTGTTGACATTCCCCCGGCCCTCTTTCCCCTCTTCTGAGGGGCTCCAGACAAACAAACCTTAAAGTGGCCATCTTTTTGTCCCACCGGGCGGATTCCCCTCCGCCGGTCCCGTCGTCTTGGCGACGGGACCGGCGATAAAAGTCAAAGGCCACATTTTAGGGGCGGCGCGGTCAACGAGGGGCTTTTGTCCCTGGAAAATGCGGATGAAGACGTAGGAGAGGACGTTGTTACATTCACGGGGCCCTCATGTCGGCTAATTTGCTAACAGCCTCACGTTTCGACTCGGCGGCGTTACGTAAATCCGTGGGAACATCAGACGACACCCCCCTCCTCCCCCCCTCCCCCCCTCGACGTCCTTTCCAGCGTCCTCCGTCTCTCCTTCCCTCGAGCGTGGCCACTGAATCCAAATGAATGTTTGAAAGTGCTCGACTGCGTCAAAACAAAGTGCTTCACATAGCAGCCACGAAAGAAGCCTGCCTTGTCAAACAGAGCATGGTGCGGGAAATAGGATCTTGTATTGTCGCTTTGCGGGGACAATAAACAAGCAAAGTGCTTGAAAACAAATAGTGTCCACCATGAGCAGCTGCGACCTCGGTGTGTGTTTGTGCCACCGGGGGCTCCAGGTGGGACTTTGTCTGGACTCGAGGGCAACATTCATGTCATTTCCAAATCAGAAAGTGCAAGATTGTCAGAGACATTTTAAAACAAGCCGAGTGCACTTTTGTGCATGATGTCACTAAGATGACATATCAAAACGACACTAAATTAAAGTGCACTTTTTGTACAGAACGCCACTACAATAGTTAAAACAAATAAAGTGCACTTTTGTGCATGATGTCACTAAGATGACATGTCAAAACAACACTTAATTAAAGTGCACTTTTTGTACAGAACGCCACTACAATAGTTTAAAACAAATAAAGTGCACTTTTGTGCATGATGTCACTAAGATGACATATCAAAACGACATTAAATTAAAGTGCACTTTTTGTACAGAACGCCACTACAATAGTTAAAACAAATAAAGTGCACTTTTGTGCATGATGTCACTAAGATGACATATCAAAACAACACTAAATTAAAGTGCACTTTTTGTACAGAACGCAACTACAATAGTTTAAAACCAATAAAGTGCACTTGTGTGCATGATGTCACTAAGATGACATATCAAAACGACATTAAATTAAAGTGCACTTTTTGTACAGAACGCCACTACAATAGTTAAAACAAATAAAGTGCACTTTTTCATGATGTCACTAAGATGACATGTCAAACCAACACTTAATTAAAGTGCACTTTTTGTACAGAACGCCACTACAATAGTTTAAAACAAATAAAGTGCACTTTTGTGCATGATGTCACTAAGATGACATATCAAAACGACACTCAATTAAAGTGCACTTTTTGTACAGAACGCCACTACAATAGTTTAAACAAATAAAGTGCACTTCTGTGCATGATGTCACTAAGATGACATATCAAAACGACACTAAATTAAAGTGCACTTTTTGTACAGAACGCCACTACAATAGTTTAAAACAAATAAAGTGCACTTTTGTGCATGATGTCACTAAGATGACATATCAAAACGACACTAAATTAAAGTGCACTTTTTGTACAGAACGCCACTACAATAGTTTAAAACCAATAAAGTGCACTTGTGTGCAGGATGTCACTAAGATGACATATCAAAACGACATTAAATTAAAGTGCACTTTTTGTACAGAACGCCACTACAATAGTTAAAACAAATAAAGTGCACTTTTGTGCATGATGTCACTAAGATGACATGTCAAAACAACACTTAATTAAAGTGCACTTTTTGTACAGAACGCCACTACAATAGTTTAAAACAAATAAAGTGCACTTTTGTGCATGATGTCACTAAGATGACATATCAAAACGACACTAAATTAAAGTGCACTTTTGTACAGAACACCACTACAATAGTTAAAACAAATAAAGTGCACTTTTGTGCATGATGTCACTCAGAAGACAGATCAAAACGACACTAAATTAAAGTGCACTTTTTGTACAGAACGCCACTACAATAGTTTAAAACAAATAAAGTGCACTTTTGTGCATGATGTCACTAAGATGACAGATCAAAACGACATTAAATTAAAGTGCACTTTTTGTACAGAACGCCACTACAATAGTTAAAACAAATAAAGTGCACTTTTGTGCATGATGTCACTAAGATGACATATCAAAACAACACTAAATTAAAGTGCACTTTTTGTTACAGAACGCCACTACAATAGTTTAAAACAAATAAAGTGCACTTTTGTGCATGATGTCACTAAAATGACATATCAAAACAACACTAAATTAAAGTGCACTTTTTGTACAGAACGCCACTACAAAACTTAAAACAAATAAAGTGCACTTTTGTGCATGATGTCACTAAGATGACATGTCAAAACAACACTTAATTAAAGTGCACTTTTTGTACAGAACGCCACTACAATAGTTTAAAACAAATAAAGTGCACTTTTGTGCATGATGTCACTAAGATGACATATCAAAACGACATTAAATTAAAGTGCACTTTTTGTACAGAACGCCACTACAATAGTTAAAACAAATAAAGTGCACTTTTGTGCATGATGTCACTAAGATGACATATCAAAACGACACTAAATTAAAGTGCACTTTTTGTACAGAACACCACTACAATAGTTAAAACAAATAAAGTGCACTTTTGTGCATGATGTCACTAAGATGACATATCAAAACGACACTAAATTAAAGTGCACTTTTTGTACAGAACGCCACTACAATAGTTTAAAACAAATAAAGTGCACTTTTGTGCATGATGTCACTAAGATGACATATCAAAATAACACTAAATTAAAGTGCACTTTTTGGTACAGAACGCCACTGCAATAGTTAAAACAAATAAAGTGCACTTTAGTGCATGATGTGACTAAGATGACATAACAAAACGACACTAAATTAAAGTGCACTTTTTGTACAGAACGCCACTACAATAGTTAAAACGAATAAAATGCACTTTTGTGCATGATGTCACTAAGATGACATATCAAAACGACACTAAATTAAAGTGCGCTTTTTGTACAGAACGCTACTACAATAGTTTAAAACAAATAGAGTGCACTTTTGTGCATGATGTCACTAAGATGACATATCAAAACGACACTTAATTAAAGTGCACTTTTTGTACAGAACGCCACTACAATAGTTAAAACAAATAAAGTGCACTTTTGTGCATGATGTCACTAAGATGACATATCAAAATAACACTAAATTAAAGTGCACTTTTTGGTACAGAACGCCACTGCAATAGTTAAAACAAATAAAGTGCACTTTAGTGCATGATGTGACTAAGATGACATAACAAAACGACACTAAATTAAAGTGCACTTTTTGTACAGAACGCCACTACAATAGTTAAAACGAATAAAATGCACTTTTGTGCATGATGTCACTAAGATGACATATCAAAACGACACTAAATTAAAGTGCGCTTTTTGTACAGAACGCTACTACAATAGTTTAAAACAAATAGAGTGCACTTTTGTGCATGATGTCACTAAGATGACATATCAAAACGACACTTAATTAAAGTGCACTTTTTGTACAGAACGCCACTACAATAGTTAAAACAAATAAAGTGCACTTTTGTGCATGATGTCACTAAGATGACATGTCAAACCAACACTTAATTAAAGTGCACTTTTTGTACAGAACGCCACTACAATAGTTTAAAACAAATAAAGTGCACTTTTGTGCATGATGTCACTAAGATGACATATCAAAACAACACTTAATTAAAGTGCACTTTTTGTACAGAACGCCACTACAATAGTTTAAAACAAATAAAGTGCACTTTTGTGCATGATGTCACTAAGATGACATATCAAAACGACATTAAATTAAAGTGCACTTTTTGTACAGAACGCCACTACAATAGTTAAAACAAATAAAGTGCACTTTTGTGCATGATGTCACTAAGATGACATATCAAAACAACACTAAATTAAAGTGCACTTTTTGTACAGAACGCAACTACAATAGTTTAAAACCAATAAAGTGCACTTGTGTGCATGATGTCACTAAGATGACATATCAAAACGACATTAAATTAAAGTGCACTTTTTGTACAGAACGCCACTACAATAGTTAAAACAAATAAAGTGCACTTTTTCATGATGTCACTAAGATGACATGTCAAAACAACACTTAAAGTGCACTTTTTGTACAGAACGCCACTACAATAGTTTAAAACAAATAAAGTGCACTTTTGTGCATGATGTCACTAAGATGACATATCAAAACGACACTAAATTAAAGTGCACTTTTTGTACAGAACGCCACTACAATAGTTTAAAACCAATAAAGTGCACTTGTGTGCATGATGTCACTAAGATGACATATCAAAACGACATTAAATTAAAGTGCACTTTTTGTACAGAACGCCACTACAATAGTTAAAACAAATAAAGTGCACTTTTGTGCATGATGTCACTAAGATGACATGTCAAAACAACACTTAATTAAAGTGCACTTTTTGTACAGAACGCCACTACAATAGTTTAAAACAAATAAAGTGCACTTTTGTGCATGATGTCACTAAGATGACATATCAAAACAACACTAAATTAAAGTGCACTTTTTGTTACAGAACGCCACTACAATAGTTTAAAACAAATAAAGTGCACTTTTGTGCATGATGTCACTAAGATGACATATCAAAACAACACTAAATTAAAGTGCACTTTTTGTACAGAACGCCACTACAAAACTTAAAACAAATAAAGTGCACTTTTGTGCATGATGTCACTAAGATGACATGTCAAAACAACACTTAATTAAAGTGCACTTTTTGTACAGAACGCCACTACAATAGTTTAAAACAAATAAAGTGCACTTTTGTGCATGATGTCACTAAGATGACATATCAAAACGACATTAAATTAAAGTGCACTTTTTGTACAGAACGCCACTACAATAGTTAAAACAAATAAAGTGCACTTTTGTGCATGATGTCACTAAGATGACATATCAAAACGACACTAAATTAAAGTGCACTTTTTGTACAGAACGCCACTACAATAGTTTAAAACAAATAAAGTGCACTTTTGTGCATGATGTCACTAAGATGACATATCAAAACGACACTTAATTAAAGTGCACTTTTTGTACAGAATGCCACTACAATAGTTAAAACAAATAAAGTGCACTTTTGTGCATGATGTCACTAAGATGACATATCAAAACGACACTCAATTAAAGTGCACTTTTTGTACAGAACGCCACTACAATAGTTCAAACAAATAAAGTGCACTTCTGTGCATGATGTCACTAAGATGACATATCAAAACGACACTAAATTAAAGTGCACTTTTTATACAGAACGCCACTACAATAGTTTAAAACAAAGTGCACTTTTGTGCATGATGTCACACAAGATATTTCAATAAATGTCACATAAAAATGAGCCGCATAATAGGAAATCAAACAATGTATGTCCTTCGCTATGTGGTAGGTTCCTGCGGACGTTATCTCCTTATGTTGTTGACTATTTATTTTTTTCATACGGTGTTGATGTGGAAATAGTCGAGTTGAGTAGTGAAGTGAATTATAAGTCAAGTCTCTCTGACATTCCTACCGGAAGTTACAAGCAGTTTTGTCTGTTTTCTTCCTAGGAGCAGTTTGTCCGTGTTGTATTCCTAGGGGGGCGGTAGAGCGCAATTTTGAGTTTTGAGGTTAGGTTTTTTCATCAGATCGCAATTTTTGCCAGACCTGATGTGTGTGTCAAGTTTGGTGGGTTTAGAAGCATTTTAAGGGGGTCAAATAACAGCTCAAAGAGGCAAAAATGACATTTTTTAGGAGACTTCGCGCAGGGGTTCTTTGAAGGCGCGTAAAATCAAAACCTGAGAATTTATCAAAACTCTGTTCTACACTTTTAATCAGAAGGGTTCAATCTCTCTCCTGTGCGAGTTTGAAGCCAAAACAACAAACGCACTCAGAGGAGATAATGTTTGAAGAAAGGTGACCGGTTTTTACAAAACTTTTGTTTTGAAGGGGGGATTGCAAACTTCCTGTTGATTTTTGTTGGGGGTTGTCAATCTATGAAATGTAGGTCTAAGGTAGACCTACATAGAGGTTTTTGTTTCATGTCTCTCCGACATTCTTATCGGAAGTTACAAGCAGTTTTGTCTGTGTTTTCTTCCTAGGAGCAGTTTTTTCAGTGTTTTATTCAAAAATAGCGCTAGAGCGCAATTTTGAGTTATGGGGTTTGTTTTTTTCATTAGATCGCAATATTCGCCAGTCCTTATGTGTGCGCTAAGTTTGGTGACTTTTGAAGCATTTTAAAGGGGTCAAATTACAGCGCAAAGAAGCAAAAATTGTATTTTTTGCGCAAATTTTATTTTGAAGGGGTTTTTGCCAACTTCCTGTAGATTTTTGCTGAAAGAAGTGAGTGTATGAAAATTGGGTCTAAGTCAGACCTACATAGGAGTTTTTGTTTCATGTCGCTATGACATTCCTAACAGAAGTTACATGCAGTTTTGTCTGTAATTTTTTCCTAGGGGGCGCTAGAGCGCAATTTTCATTTTGGGGGATTGGTTGCTTAATATGTTTGGAAGGTTTGCTATACCGACGTGTGTGTCAAATTTGGTGAGTTTTGAAGCATGTTAAGGGGGTCAAATTACAGCGCGTAGGTGCGGAATAATATTAAAACAGCAGTTTCAATAGGGTCCTTAGCCCATGGCAAAGGACTCCACAGGAGTCCTTTGCCATGGGCCAAGGACCCTAATAATTGATAAAGTAAGTTATATTTCATATGATGATATAAGTAAGATTATTTTGATTAAATAAGATTATTGTAGTTTGGGCATTTTGTGGGTGTGGCACCGAAGGGAAATGTTGACATGCAGAGTTTCAAGCACTCTTCAATCTCTAACGGGTGACTTTTCAAATGATGCTACATTAGATTTGCAACTCATTGTATTTAGTTTTTATTTAACATTTACACAACGTGCCAACTTCCCTGGTTTGGGGTTTCGTATATTGTGACGTAATATATATTGTATTGTAGCCATTTAGATTTTCGCCCATCCCTAGTGGGAGGTAGTGGTTAATAAAAAACTGGTAGATGGATCTGCGTGACCTCCTGCTCCTGTCAGAAAAGCACATTTCAATCTTCAATACTGATGGATAGAAATATCAAATGGATTATGCTCATTACTTTTCCAAGCAAATTGCGGGCTAACAGAAAGGAGAGCCTTGTTAGGACTGAGCTGGCTCCTCCCCCCCCCGCCTGCTTGGCCTCCTCTCACTTATGCACAGCTGGAAAGTCAATTTGGCGAACAGGAGCGAGAAAAAAGTAGTGATAGACTCGAAGGAAAGAAAAAAAAATGCAATCAGTGGATGTCACAGAGGGGGCAAAGATGAAAGGGGGATGTTAATATTTAATGTTTTGGGGGCGCCCCTCGCTCCCCTCAAATGTGGGCCTTCAATTAACACCGGGGTGTCCCTTTCTACCCGAACATCACACACACCGGCCCCTCCCTTTTAGCCGCCGGGCTAAAATGACAGCGTGAGGGCAACAAGCGTGTATCGTGTGCAACAACAACGCAGCGAGCAGGCCAGGATTGAAATGAAGTGATGCAATAATGGAGTCCGCCTTCTGTCTTCTCTACCATCCATCCATCATCTTCCGCTTATCCAAGGTCGGGTCGCGGGGGCAGCAGCCTAAGCAGGGAAGCCCAGACTTCCCTCTCTCCAGCCACTTCGTCTAGCTCTTCCCGGGGGATCCCGAGGCGTTCCCAGGCCAGCCGGGAGACATAGTCTTCCCAACGTGTCCTGGGTCTTCCCCGTGGCCTCCTACCAGCTGGACGTGCCCTAAACACCTCCCTAGGGAGGCGTTCGGGTGGCATCCTGACCAGATGCCCGAACCACCTCATCTGGCTCCTCTCCATGTGGAGGAGCAGCGGCTTTACTTTGAGTTCCTCCCGGATGGCAGAGCTTCTCACCCTATCTCTAAGGGAGAGACCCAAACTCATTTGGGCCGCTTGTACCCGTGATCTTATCCTTTCGGTCATGACCCAGAGCTCATGACCATAGGTGAGGATGGGAACGTAGATCGACCGGTAAATTGAGAGCTTTGCCTTCCGGCTCAGCTCCTTCTTCACCACAACGGATCGGTACAACGTCCGCATTACTGAAGACGCCGCCCCGATCCGCCTGTCGATCTCACGATCCACTCTTCCCTCACTCGTGAACACGACTCCTAGGTACTTGAACTCCTCCACTTGGGGCAGGGTCTCCTCTCCAACCCGGAGATGGCATTCCACCCTTTTCCGGGCGAGAACCATGGACTCGGACTTGGAGGTGCTGATTCTCATTCCGGTCGCTTCACACTTGGCTGCGAACCGATCCAGTGAGAGCTGAAGATCCCGGTCAGATGAAGCCATCAGGACCACATCATCTGCAAAAAGCAGAGACCTAATCCTGCGGCCACCAAACCGGAACCCCTCAACGCCTTGACTGCGCCTAGAAATTCTGTCCATAAAAGTTATGAACAGAATGGGTGACAAAGGACAGCCTTGGCGGAGTCCAACCCTCACTGGAAATGTGTCCGACTTACTGCCGGCAATGCGGACCAAGTTCTGACACTGATCATACAGGGAGCGGACCACCACAATCAGACAGTCCGGTACCCCATACTCTCTGAGCACTCCCCAGAGGACTTCCCCAGGGACACGGTCGAATGCCTTCTCCAAGTCCACAAAGCACATGTAGACTGGTTGGGCAAACTCCCATGCACCCTCAAGAACCCTGCCGAGAGTATAGAGCTGGTCCACAGTTCCACGACCAGGACGAAAACCACACTGTTCCTCCTGAATCCGAGGTTGGACTATCCGGCGAAGCCTCCTCTCCAGTACACCTGAATAAACCTTACCGGCAAGGCTATTTATATTACCAAATTGCGTATGCACCTTAGGGGATCTGCTCCTATTTTGTTGTTCTTTGAACCTGTTCACTGCAATAATAACAATAAAACAACATTCTATTCTATGTTGTGTTACAGTGCGGATGTTCTCTCGAAATGTGTTTGTCATTTGTGTTTGGTGTGTGTTCACAGTGTGGCGCATATTTCTAACAGTGTTCAAGTTGTTTATACGGCCACCTTCAGTGTGACCTTTATGGCTGTTGACCAAGTATGCCTTGCATTCACTTGTGTGTGTGAAAAGCCGTAGATATAACGTGATTGGGCCGGCACGCAAAGGCAGTGCCTTTAAGGTTTTTTGGGGCTCTGTACTTCTCCCTACGTCCGTGTACACAGCGGCGTATTAAAAAGTCATACATTTGACTTTTTGAAACAGATACCGATAATTTCCGATGTTACGTTTTAAAGTATTTATCGAGCCGATAATATCGGCAGTCCGATAGTATCGGACATCTCTAATAATAAATTTTTTTTTTTTGCAAACTGACTCCCCTTTACATACAACATTTAGTTGTTTAATTGAGCCTTATTGCAGTCTACATGTATATCTCTTATGTGTTGCTGCCATCATATTGCAGTCTACACACATCTCTTATGTGTTACTGCTGTCATATTGCAGTCTACACGCATCTCTTATGTGTGACTGCCATTACTTTCCGGTCTACACGTATCTCTTATGTGTGACTGCTGTCATATTGCAGTCTACACGTATCTCTTATGTGTGACTGCCATTACTTTCCGGTCTACACGTATCTCTTATGTGTGACTGCCATCATATTGCAGTCTACGCGTATCTCTTATGTGTGACTGCTGTCATATTGCAGTCTACACATATCTCTTATGTGTGACTGCCATTATATGGCAGTCTACACGCATCTCTTTTGTGTGACTGCCATCATATGGCAGTCTACACGTATCTCTTATGTGTGACTGCCATCATATTGCAGTCATAACTTTTTCTCTTATGTGTGACTGCCATCATATTACAGTCTCCACGTATCTCTTATGTGTGACTACCATCTACTGGTCACACTTATTATTTCACCATGTAACAAATAAAATATTTCTGAGGTCGGTAAGCACGACCAAAATGATTCTGTACATTAGGCACACCGGGTTTTTGAGAAAGTTAAAGTATTTTACGTGCGTCTTATCGTCCGAAAAATACGGAAATTTTACGCACAGAGCAGCTTTTTAGTCAGTGTTCATGCAGTCATTGGCCGCTCTCACATGTCAATCGTCATAGAAACGCCTTTGGTGTTACAACGGTAATTGCAATCAACACAACAGAGGATGGAATCGTTTCACAATGGATAAACGCCTTTGTGCATTTTTGTAGGGGCGCCAACAAAAACAATGTTTCGTCCGTCAAAGTGAGGCGCACAGAGGAGAGGAGGACAGGAGGAGAGGAGGAGAGGAGGACGGCTGACTCGGTATAAATAAAAAAAAAAAAAAAAAAAAGGGGAAAGACATTACTGCTGCAGCTAATCTTGCTAAAAGGCTTTGGATATAAAGTGCAGCTGCCTGGTCTCTCTTTTTCTCTCTGTCTCTCTCGCTTGTCACTCTCCCTCGAATCAATTAATTCTCAAAGTCATTTCCAACCTCCGATAAATACTCAGCTTTTACTGGAACGCAATACAGTCTGAGCTAAGATCTCAAATGAATGCCCGCACACACTTATGTACAAACCCTGTTTCCATATGAGTTGGGAAACTGTGCTAGATGTAAATATAAACAGAATACAATGATTTGCAAACCATTTTCAAGCCATATTCAGTTGAATGCACTACAAAGACAACATATTTGATGTTCAAACTCATAAACTTTATTTTTTTTTGGCAAATAATAATTAACTTTGAATTTCATGGCTGCAACACATGCCAAAGTAGTTGGGAAAGGGCATGTTCACCACTGTGTTACATCACCTTTTCTTTTAACAACACTCAATAAACGTTTGGGAACTGAGGAAACTAATTGTTGAAGCTTTGAAAGTGGAATTCTTTCCCATTCTTGTTTTATGTAGAGCTTCAGTCCTTCAACAGTCCGGGGTCTCCGCTGTCGTATTTTACGCTTCATAATGCGCCACACATTTTCCATGGGAGACAGGTCTGGACTGCAGGCGGGCCAGGAAAGTACCTGCACTATTTACAAAGCCACGCCGTTGTAACACGTGCTGAATGTGGCTTGGCATTGTCTTGCTGAAATAAGCAGGGGCGTCCGTGAAAAAGATGACACTTAGATGGCAGCATATGTTGTTCCAAAACCTGTATGTACCTTTCAGCATTAATGGTGCCTTCACAGATGTGTAAGTTACCCATGCCTTGGGCACTAATACACCCCCATACCATCACACATGCTGGCTTTTCAACTTTGCGTGGGTAACAGTCTGGATGGTTCGCTTCCCCTTTGGTCCGAATGACACTATGTCGAATATTTCCAAAAACAATTTGAAATGTGGACTCGTCAGACCACAGAACACTTTTCCACTTTGCATCCGTCCATCTTAGATGATCTCGGGCCCAAAGAAGCCGGCAGCGTTTCTGGATGTTGTTGATAAATGGGTTTGGCTTTGCATAGTAGAGTTTTAACTTGCACTTACAGATGTAGCGACCAACTGTATTTAGTGACAGTGGTTTTCTGAAGTGTTCCCGAGCCCATGTGGTGATATCCTTTAGAGATTGATGTTGATTTTTGATACAGTGCCGTCTGAGGGATGGAAGGTCACGGTCATTCAATGTTGGTTTCCGGCCATGCCGCTTACGTGGAGTGATTTCTCCAGATTCTCTGAACCTTTTGATGATATT
The DNA here is from genome assembly GCF_033978795.1 of Nerophis ophidion. Classification (NCBI taxonomy): domain Eukaryota; kingdom Metazoa; phylum Chordata; class Actinopteri; order Syngnathiformes; family Syngnathidae; genus Nerophis; species Nerophis ophidion. The sequence goes on from NC_084621.1 coordinate 8,431,565, forward strand.
ATGGAGCGTAGATGTTGAAATCCCTAAATTTCTTGCAATTGCACTTTGAGAAACGTTGTTCTTAAACTGTTTGACTATTTGCTCACGCAGTTGTGGACAAAGGGGTGTACCTCGCCCCATCCTTTCTTGTGAAAGACTGAGCATTTTTTTGGGAAGCTGCTTTTATACCCAATCATGGCACCCACCTGTTCCCAATTAGCCTGCACACCTGTGGGATGTTCCAAATAAGTGTTTGATGAGCATTCCTCAACTTTATCAGTATTTATTGCCACCTTTCCCAACTTCTTTGTCACGTGTTGCTGGCACACAAAAAAAAGTTTATGAGTTTGAACATCAAATATGTTGTCTTTGTAGCATATTCAACTGAATATGGCTTGAAAAGGATTTGCAAATCATTGTATTCTGTTTATATTTACATCTAACACCATTTCCCAACTCATATGGAAACGGGGTTTGTATAATCACTGGATACATAAAACAATTAATTTTATTGTTTTTTCTTTTTACATTTTTTTTCTCTCCATGATGGCACGGTAGGCACCACCACCTCAACCCCGCCCACCTCAACCTCCTCATGCTCTCTCAGGGAGAGCATGTCCCAAATTCCAAGCTGCTGTTTTGAGGCATGTTAAAAAAAAGTAATGCACTTTGTGACTTCAATAATAAATATGGCAGTGACATGTTGGCACTTTTTTTTTCCATAACTTGAGTTGATTTATTTTGGAAAACCTTGTTACATTGTTTAATGCATCCAGCGGGGCATCACAACAAAATTAGGCATAATAATGTTTTCATTCAACGACTGTTTATATCGGTTGATATCAGAATCGGCAAATAAGAGTTGGACAATATCGGGATATCGGCAAAAAAGCCATTATCGGACATCTCTATAAACAAGGCAAGTAAGCCTGATAGAAGACGCTCAAAAGTACAGTAAGGCTACACTTTTCCAAAAATGTGCTAGCTTGACACTAATTCACATAGAAAACGCTCAAAAGTACCCCCCCCAAAAGCGGGGGGTGTATATTGTAGCGTCCCGGAAGAGTTAGTGCTGCAAGGGGGTTCTGGGTATTTGTCCTTTTGTGTTACGGTGCGGATGGTCTCCCGAAACGTGTTTCCCGTTCTTGTTTGGTGTGGGTTCACAGTGTGGCGCATATTTGTAACAGTGTTAAAGTTGTTTGTACGGCCACCCTCAGTGTGACCTGTATGGCTGTTGACCAAGTATGCTTTGCATTCACTTGTGTATGTGAAAAGCCGTAGATATTACGTGATTGGGCCGGCACAGAACGTTTTTTTGGCGCTCTACTTCTCCCTACATCCGTGTACACGTATTATTATTATTATCAAGGCACTTCTACTCGCCACACTACTTAGTTTGTTATTGTACTCAACCCTAAGACGTATCACTTCGGCTTATTGTGGGATAATTGGGACATTTTGTCATCATTATCCACGCAGCAAATGAACTGTCTGGCGAGCCAACAATGACTTTGTTTGACGCGTCTGGCTGCACATGCTTTTGGAATATTAAGTTTTGTTTTTTGCTGCGATTGTCTTGGGAATGGTGAAGTACAAACCCCGTTTCCATATGAGTTGGGAAATTGTGTTAGATGTAAATATAAACAAAATACAATGATTTGCAAATCCTTTTCAAGCCATATTCAGTTGAATATGCTACAAAGACAACATATTTGATGTTCATACTCATAAACTTTATTTTTTTTTCAACATAATAATTAGAATTTGTGCCAAAGTAGTTGGGAAAGGGCATGTTCACCACTGTGTTACATCACCTTTTCTTTTAACAACACTCAATAAACGTTTGGGAACTGAGGAAACTAATTGTTGAAGCTTTGAAAGTGGAATTCTTTCCCATTCTTGTTTTATGTAGAGCTTCAGTCCTTCAACAGTCCGGGGTCTCTGTTGTTGTATTTTACGCTTCATAAGGCGCCACACATTTTCCATGGGAGACAGGTCTGGACTGCAGGCGGGCCAAGAAAGTACCCGCATTCTTTTACTACAAAGCCACGCTGTTGTAACACGTGCTTGGCATTGTCTTGCTGAAATAAGCAGGGGCGTCCATGAAAAAGACGGCGCTTAGATGGCAGCATATGTTGTTCCAAAACCTGTATGTACCTTTCAGCATTAATGGTGCCTTCACAGATGTGTAAGTTACCCATGCCTTGGGCACTAATACACCCCCATACCATCACAGATGCTGGCTTTTCCACTTTGCGCCTATAACAGTCCGGATGGTTCTTTTCCTCTTTGGTCCGGGGGACATGACGTTCACAGCTTCCAAAAACAATTTGAAATGTGGACTCATCAGAACACAGAACATTTTTACACTTTGCATCAGTCCATCTTAGATGAGCTCAGGCCCAGCCAAGCCGGCGGCGTTTCTGGGTGTTGTTGATAAATGACTTTCGCTTTGCATAGTAGAGTTTTAACTTGCACTTACAGATGTAGCGACCAACTGTAGTTACAGACATTAGTATTCTGAAGTGTTCCTGAGCCCATGTGGTGATATCCTTTTACACACTGATGTCGCTTTTTGATGCAGTACCGCCTGAGGTATCGAAGGTCTGTAATATCATCGCTTACGTGCAGTGATTTCTCCAGATTCTCTGAACCTTTTGATGATTTTACGGACCGTAGATGGTAAGATCCCTAAATTCCTTGCAATAGCTCGTTGAGAAATGTTGTGTTTACACTGTCTGTAAATTTGCTCACACACTTGTTCAGAAAGTGGTGACCCTTGCCCCATCTTTGGGTACTAATGCACCCCCATACCATGGACTCTCACCGTTTGTTAGATCCACTATGGATTAGACTTTCACAATATCATGTTAGACCCGCTCGACATCCATTGCTTTCGGTCCCCTCGGGGGCTGGGGGGTTTGCCCACATATGCAGTCCTCTCCAAGGTTTCTCATAGTCATCATTGTCACTGTCACCGACGTCCCACTGGGGTGAGTTTTTCCTTGCCCTTATGTGGGCTCTACCGTGGATGTCGTTGTGGTTTGTGCAGCCCTTTGAGACACTTGTGATTTAGGGCTATATAAATAAATGTTGATTGATTGATTGATTGACAGATGCTGGCTTTTGAACTTTGCGTGGATAACAGTCTGGATGGTTCGCTTCCCCTTTGGTCCGGATGACACGAGGTCGAATATTTCCAAAAACAATTTGAGATGTGGACTCGTCAGACCACAGAACACTCTTCCACTTTGCATCAGTCCATCCAAAATTTAAATTTTCCTGAAGGAATAAATAATATACTATCTAATCTATTCTAATCTAATCTTAGATGATCTCGGGCCCAGAGAAGCCGGTGGCGTTTCTGGATGTTGTTGATAAATGGCTTTCGCTTTGCAAAGTAGAGCTTTAACTTGCACTTACAGATGTAGTGACCAACTGTATCTAGTGACAGTGGTTTTCTGAAGTGTTCCTGAGCCCATGTGGTGATATCCTTTAAAAACGGAATGCAATGATTTGCAAATCATTTTCAAGCCATATTCAGTTTAATATGCTACAAAGACAAGATATTTGATGTTCAAACTGATAAACATCTTTTTTTTAATTGAAAATAATCATTAACTTTAAAATCTGATGTCAGCAACACTTGACAAAGAAGTTGGGAAAGGTGGCAATAAATACAGATAAAGTTGAGGTATGCTCATCAAACACTTATTTGGAACATCCCACAGGTGTGCAGGCTAATTGGGAACAGGTGGGTGCCATGATTGGCTATAAAAGCAGCTTCCGTGAAATGCTAAGTCATTCACAAACAAGGATGGGGCGAGGGTCACCACTTTGTAAGCAAATTGTCGAACAGTTTTAAAACAACATTTCTCAACGAGCTATTGCAAGGAATTTAGGGATTTTACCATCTACGGTCCGTAAAATCATCAGAAGGTTCAGAGAATCTGGAGAAATCACTGCACGTAAGCGATGATGTTACGGACCTTTGATCCCTCAGGCGGTACTGCACCAAAAACCGACATCAGTGTGTAAAGGATATCACCACATGGGCTCAGGAACACTTCATAAAACCACTGTCAGTAAATACAGTTGGTCGCTACATCTGTAAGTGCAAGTTAAAACTCTACTATGCAAAGCCAAACCCATTTATCAACAACACCCTGAAGCTTCGTCTGAATTTCGGGGAAAAATTTGTCCTGGGAGGTTTTCGGGAGAGGCGCTGAATTTCGGGAGGGTTGGCAAGTATGTGTAATGCACAACTACCCCACTTGTCTCTGACACTTGTTAGTCATCAAAGCTTTCCCGTGAGAGCTTCCTGTTTGGTTTTTACTGTCCCCCCCCCCGGTTATGTTCCTCTGGGTACCACGCTTGCCTTTCACACTCGCCCTCGCTATTTGACGTTCTTTGTTGGCTTGTGTGTGTTGCAGCAGCTGCCTCGCACCTGTTCTGCTCCCATCAGTTCACCGTTGACAGACTTTATGGCCCCGACCCCATTCTTTGCGCCCCACACTAACCCACTAGTGTTCTGTGCATCAGATGAGCAGCCAAGTGTCAACCTAAAGTCACCCGTCTCGGTTCTGACTCAGCCTGCGATCCAAATTAATGATTGCACTACACTTCCTTTTTTTTTTTATTGTCTTCTTTCCGGTGCCTTGAAGCAACGGGGCTCTGGTTTGTTTTGCGGTACGACGCTCGTCTGTCACATTATGTTTCCTGCAGAGTCATGCTGTCTTACAGGACTGTAAAAACCTTTTTTTTTGTCTTTTATTCTGTATTATCACGGTGGTAATGGTGTTCGGACCCCCCCAGGATGAGTGATGATGCTAATAGCAGCCATGGCATGCTGGAAGCCAAATGTATCAGTCGGGGTCACTCTTACAAACCCCGTTTCCATATGAGTTGGGAAATTGTCAGAGGTGGGACCAAGTCATTGTTTTGCAAATCACAAGTAAGTCGCAAGTCTTTTCCCTCAAGTCTCGAGTCAAGTCCCGAGTCAAGACAGCCAAGTCCGAGTAAAGTCCAAAGTCAATACTGGAAAGTCTCAAGTCAAGTCCCAAGTCCTGCATTTTCGGGTTTCGAGTCATTTCAAGTCTTTTTAACCACAGACTAATATATGTACACAGATTGTGTATGCTTTTAAAACGCTGTATGTATTTATTATAAAAAAAAACTGTGCTGACATTGCACTTCATAATAGAACTATTAACCAGTTATTCTAAACATTTAACTCATTCCTTTACAATATAAACACATTTGAAAAAACAAGTGCAACTGTACTTATTTGCACAAAAGTGTTAACATTGTATTTCCATGGAATATTGCATTGTAACTAGTTCCACAGCAGTTTATATCATGTTGTTACCTTATCTCATTGATCTCATCTCATACTGTATGTGTTTATGTGTGCGTACACATGAAAAACAATGACTACATGAACATAACAATGAACAGTGCTGTACTTGTTAGATGTCAGGGCTCTATGGAATATGTACACATATTCTTAATATAGTATACATTTTAACTGACCTTTATTTGACTATGTTTGTCTTTATATTGCACATCTGTAGTGGTCTTTCTTGAACTATTTAAAAAAAAAAAAAGATGTAAATATAACTAAAAACTTGTTGAAAAATAAACAAGCGATTCAATTATAAATAAATATTTCTCCCCATAGAAGTAATCATCAACTTAAAGTGCCCTCTTTGGGGATTGTAATAGAGATCCATCTGGATTCATCAACTTCATTCTAAACATTTCTTCACAAAAAATAAATCTTTAACATCAATATTTATGGAACATGTCCACAAAAAAATGTAGCTGTCAACACTGAATATTGCATTGTTGCATTTCTTTTCACAGTTTATGAATTTACATTCATATTTTGTTGAGGTATTATTCAATAAATATATTTATAAAGGATTTAGAATTTTTGCTATTTTTAGAATATTTAAAAAAAATATCATGTACCCCTTGGCATACCTTCAAGTACCCCCATTTGAAAACCTCTGGTCTATAGGTCCGTAAGATATATAGATATCTAATGTATTCATACATTGTTTATGTAGGATATACACATGTATATACAACCTAATCATATTGTTTATTCAACTTCAAAATAGCTGACTGTTTTTTCCCCCTTCTCTGGGATTATATTCCCAGTTTTGATCTCAGACGTCTGGTCACTTATAGTATATAAGAATATTCTATTACTGTTAAGCAAATTATGAACACGCCAAGACATGTCTTTTATCATAGTTACACGTATGACAAAAAAACGCGTGAATATAAGTGGTATTCAGTGAGTAATATGCTGATTATCGGTCCTGCTAGACACCGAACTCTATTTAATAATACAACTCTAACATTTGACAACCAAACAATTAAACAAGACGACACGGTAAAGAATCTGGGTATTATCTTCGACCCAACTCTCTCCTTTGAGGCACACATTAAAAGCGTTACTGAAACGGCCTTCTTTCATCTCCGTAAGATCGCAAAAATTTGCTCCATTCTGTCCACTAAAGACGCTGAGATCATTATCCATGCGTTTGTTACGTCTCGCCTCGACTACTGTAACGTATTATTTTCGGGTCTCCCCATGTCTAGCATTAAAAGATTACAGTTGGTACAAAATGCGGCTGCTAGACTTTTGACAAGAACAAGAAAGTTTGATCACATTACGCCTGTACTGTATATACCTTTATATACATATATACATACATATATACCTGTACTGGCTCACCTGCACTGGCTTCCTGTGCACTTAAGATGTGACTTTAAGATTTTACTACTTACGTATAAAATACTACACGGTCTAGCTCCATCTTATCTTGCCGATTGTATTGTACCATATGTCCCGGCAAGAAATCTGCGTTCAAAGGACTCCGGCTTATTAGTTATTCCCAAAGCCCAAAAAAAGTCTGCGGGCTATAGAGCATTTTCCGTTCGGGCTCCAGTACTCTGGAATGCCCTCCCGGTAACAGTTTGCGATGCCACCTCAGTAGAAGCATTTAAGTCTCACCTTAAAACTCTCGCTGCTGTGTCTTGGATCCTCTTTGGACTGGACTCTCGTGACTGGGTTGTATCCATTGTGGATTGAACTTTCACAGTATCATGTTAGATCCGCTCGACATCCATTGCTTTCCTCCTCTCTAAGGTTCTCATAGTCATCATTGTCACCGACGTCCCACTGGGTGTGAGTTTTCCTTGCCCTTATGTGGGCCTACCGAGGATGTCGTGGTGGTTTGTGCAGCCCTTTGAGACACTAGTGATTTAGGGCTATATAAGTAAACATTGATTGATTGATTGATTGAATTAAATGTGCTGACAGTTCATTGTTCCTGCCAAATGAATTGCACTGAGTGGAGCGGATCACCACTCCAAGATGGCGGCCCCGCGTCTCGTCTGCGGCAATAGGCAGTAGCGCTCGATGCTGCGTCTACTTATAAGATGTCTGTGGTTCTAACGTTAGCAGTGAGTTTACAGCCTCACTGATTTAACTACACAGCAAATAAAAGTCACGTTACTCAGCCAATAAACGTTAGCTTACATTCAAAACGTACCCTTTGTGCAACTTCAAATGTCGAACGAAGTTGTAAAATGATGCGTCTCCGTCTGTAATCTTCCAACCGCATGTTTTGCATACGGCAATTCCTGTTTTGTTGACCAAGTCGTGGTTTTAATACCCGAACGAAACACTTCAAGGCATAATTTTCTTCACTTATTCTTCTGTTGTTTGAAAGCTCTTCTTCGTTGGTTTTCCTGCAATTTGATTGGGTGAATGCTGTGTGACGAAAACATGATGTAATTTGATTGGCTGTTGTACTGACAGGTAGCGCACAGGCTATCATCGCACACACGCTGACACACTTGCGTACACAATGGAAGATACGGAGCGCTCCTGAATAACTTTTTAATCGTTGGGTTTTGGGGAAAGTAGCAAGTCATGTCAAGTCAAAAGGCTCAAGTCCAAGTCAAGTCACAAGTCACTGATGTTAAAGTCTAAGTCGAGTTGCAAGTCTTTTTACATTTTGTCAAGTCGAGTCTAAAGTCATCAAATTCATGACTCGAGCCTCACAATACGAAGTTCCTGCAGTCCTGGGTTCAAATCCAGGCTCGGGATCTTTCTGTGTGGAGTTTGCATGTTCTCCCCGTGAATGCGTGGGTTCCCTCCGGGTACTCCGGCTTCCTCCCACTTCCAAAAACATGCACCTGGGGATAGGTTGATTGGCAACACTAAATGGTCCCTAGTGTGTGAATGTGAGTGTGAATGTTGTCTGTCTATCTGTGTTGGCCCTGCGATGAGATGGCGACTTGTCCAGGGTGTACCCCGCCTTCCGCCCGATTGTAGCTGAGATAGGCGCCAGCGCCCCCCGCAACCCCAAAAGGGAATAAGCGGTAGAAAATGGATGGATGGATGGAGTCTGACTCGAGTCCAGGTCTTGTGACTCGAGTCCACACCTCTGGAAATTGTCCATCCATCCATCCATCCATTTTCTACCACTTATTCCCTTTGGGGTCACGGGGGGCGCTGGTGCCTATCTCAGCTACAATCGGGCGGAAGGCGGGGTACACCCTGGACAAGTCGCCACCTCATCGCAGGGCCAACACAGATAGACAGACAACATTCACACTCAAAAATCTGAAATAAAAATCAGACATTTTTTTTTTTTTTTTAAACCTCGTTATTGGTCTTTGAAACGGAAGAACGCTTTGTGTTTGAATTTAATTTTACAAAATAAAATTCAAATAAAACATCGTTTTTCGTCTTTCCAAACATGAAATGTAACAAAACAAACCACTTCACCATTAATTAATCACTATAGCAATAAAAGGAAAAAATATTTTAATTTAGTAAAATTAATTATATTTTTATCATTTTTTTAAATGACTTTTAAAGACAAAGAGTCGACGTGTTGAAGGCAGGGCCCCACCGCAAGTTGCTAGTTACGTAAACGGATGTTTATTGAAAAAAAAAAATGTCCTCGTTTTGTTTGCCGCCAATGAAAGAAGAGTCTAATATAAATGTGTCGTTCATGTTATAAAAGAGCAAAATGTCCTCCTTTGTTAGTGTTTTTTAGATGTAAATATAAACAGAATACAATGATTTGCAAATCCTTTTCAAGCCATATTCAGTTGAATATGCTACAAAGACAACATATTTGATGTTCAAACTCATAAACCTTTTTTTTCCCCCAAATAATAACTAACTTAAGAATTTGATGCCAGCAACATGTGACAAAGAAGTTGGGAAAGGTGGCAATAAATACTGATAAAGTTGAGGAATGCTCATCAAACACTTATTTGGAACATCCCACAGGTGTGCAGGCTAATTGGGAACAGGTGGGTGCCATGATTGGGTATAAAAACAGCTTCCCAAAAAAAATGCTCAATCTTTCACAAGAAAGGATGGGGCGAGGTACACCCCTTTGTCCACAACTGCGTGAGCAAATAGTCAAACAGTTTAAGAACAACCTTTTTTCAAAGTGCAATTGCAAGAAATTTAGGGATTTCAACATCTACGCTCTATAATATCATCAAAAGGTTCAGAGAATCTGGAGAAATCACTCCACGTAAGCGGCATGGCCGGAAACCAACATTGAATGACCGTGACCTTCCATCCCTCAGACGGCACTGTATTAAAAACCGACATCAATCTCTAAAGGATATCACCACATGGGCTCAGGAACACTTCAGAAAACCACTGTCACTAAATAGAGTTGGTCGCTACATCTGTAAGTGCAAGTTAAAGCTCTACTATGCAAAGCCAAAGCCATTTATCAACAACACCCAGAAACGCCTCTGGCTTCTCTGGGCCCGAGATCATCTAAGATGAACTGATGCAAAGTGGAAAAGTGTTCTGTGGTCTGATTAGTGTTCGGGACGCTCACCTGCTGCCATGCCACTCATCAGAGACTATGTAGTCCTGCTTTTTGCCAGACTCAGTCTGTCTTGTTTGCTTCACATAACTGTTACATTGGATACCTTTTTTGATTCCTGAGCAAAGCTTCGCCATTTGTTTGCCTGTTTCTCTCCTAAACTTTCACGCTAGCTTCTTCCTTAGTTCCCGTGCTATCGGCCCACTTTCCTGTACTTTTGTATTTTGATCGATTTATGGAGAATAAATAGGGGTGTAACGGTACACAAAAATTTCCGTTGGTCCGTACCTCGGTATAGAGGTCATGGCTCGGTTCATTTTCGGTACAGTAAGAAAACAACAAAATACAAATGTTTTGGTTATTTATTTACAAGATTTGTAAACAATGGCTTTATTCTTTTAACATTGGGAACACTATTATAATTCTGCCCACGATAATCAACATTAAACTGATTAAATAAAATGACCAAACTTTTCCGCTACATATAAAAAGTGCAACATTAAACAGTTTCAAGTCAACTCATCACGCTTGATTTACTACAGCATTTGGGAAGCCTGTAGTTGATTTTTATTATGTAAATGTTATATTTTTATCAACATGTGATAGCAGGGACCCTGCCATTCAAAGCTTTTCTGTCCGTAAAACACACACACAGCAAAACGAGCTAAAGTTACGCTAAAAGCTAATTAGCCTTCACCTCAAGCCAGAACTGCGAGCGAGCTGAGCTGCGGTTTAAGTTTCTAGAAAAGGGTTTGGGAACCTTTTTGGCTGAGAGAGCCATGAAAGCCAAATATTTAAAAATGTATTTCCGTAAGAGCCATATAATATTTTTTTTAACACGGAACACAACTAAGCGTGTGCATTCTTAAGTAAGACAAACATTTCTAGAGTATAATAGGTCTCTTATTCTTTGTAATAACATTGTTATTCTGAAGCTAACTGTGGAGGGGTGCAGCAAACTTGGGTGTCCCAGGACCAGACTCAAAATCAGCGACAGGTGCGTAGATGGCCCACCTGGGCCTTGTTATCTAATCACCTTACGCTCTGTTATAAGCAGCAGCCAGGAGAAGGGACGGGGTTGGAGCTGGAGCCAGAGCGCGTGCGAGAGAGAAAAATACAATTGCTGGAAAGCAACTGAGAGACTTATTGAAAAATCAAACAATAATGTAAACCCTGAAACGGGCTCTCATGTCGGTGCTTGGTGGTCTGAAGAACCCCCAGGAGGGCAAGCCCAACACTAACCAATAATAAATAAATTACTTCTTACCATTAACGCAACTTCTTGAACATAAAAAAGCACGAGAATGTTTTATATTTTGAACGTTATTTTTAACACTGTGATTACAAGTGGAATTATTCATTACTTATCGTGTTAAGCAATGTCAGCTCAGATGTATCCGAGAGCCAGATGCAGTCATCCAAAGAGCCACATCTGGCTCTAGAGCCATAGGTTCCCTACCCCTGTTCTAGAAGGTCAACAGGCTCATAGTGATGTTAGAAGTAGTTGACTGGGAGGTGTTTATTGTCATTTGGGGAGAGTACGCTGCCTTATGCTCACCTGCTAAACACATATCTACTCGATGGTGAAGCATTTACTAAATGCGCTCTGAATAGGCACTGCTGATTGGCTGTTACCACTCTATATGTAACCAATCAGGTGGTTGTGTGGGTGGGACAATGCTGGGTGCCGAGACAGAGGCAGAGGAAGCAAAGCAGCTTGTTAAGACTTTGGCTTAGAAACTCATTCGGTACACCCCCGTACCGAAACTGTTCAATACAAATACACGTACCGTTACACCCCTAAGAATAAATCGTTATCCTACCTGCGCGCTACGTCCGGAATTCCGTCTGCATCCTGGGGAAAGGATCCATGCATGAACATAACACCCCGCCGTAACAACCGTTCTGAAAATAACAAACTGAACATATATTCTTTTACATGTTTTGTAAATATGCTTTAAAAGTTAATTACCTTTTCTGTCTGAGAGTTATGAATGATCTGAATAAGAATTGTATGGTTAGGCTTTCTCCCTTAATGGACTTCTTTGCAGTTGTTTTAGTTGACCTTCTTTCAGGTGACTTTTGAGGTTGATTCTTGTTCCCGTTTGCTTTGCCAACAGTCCAAACACACACAAACACACAATAATCCGGCTAACATTGTTTTGGACCACACATACTCTTTGATACCGGTACCCACGCACACAAACACACTTGGGAGCACGATGCTACTCTCTGGCTGACATCTAACAGCAGAGGCACTGTTTGGGTTAGAGAGTCCTTTTTTTTTTTGTCTCACTTGTCCACTGGTTTGTGGACTTGGAGAAGGCATTGGACCGTGTCCCTGGGGAAGTCCTGTGGGGAGTGCTCAGAGAGTATGGGGTATCGGACTGTCTGATTGTGGCGGTCCGCTCCCTGTATGATCAGTGCCAGAACTTGGTCCGCATTGCCGGCGGTAAGTCGGACCTGTTTTCAGTGAGGGTTGGACTCCGCCAAGGCTGTCCTTTGTCACCCATTCTGTTCATAACTTTTATGGACAGAATTTCTAGGCGCAGTCAAGGCGTTCCGGTTTGGTGACCGCAGGATTAGGTCTCTGCTTTTTGCAGCTGATGTGGTCCTGTTGGCTTCATCTGACCGGGATCTTCAGCTCTCACTGGATCAGTTTGCAGCCGAGTGTGAAGCGACCGGAATGAGAATCAGCACCTCCAAGTCCGAGTCCATGGTTCTCGCCGGGAAAAGGGTGGAGTGCCATCTCCGGGTTGGGGAGGAGACCCTGCCCCAAGTGGAGGAGTTCAAGTACATAGGAGTCTTGTTCACGAGTGAGGGAAGAGTGGATCGTGAGATCGACAGGCGGATCGGTGCGGCGTCTTCAGTAATGCGGACGTTGTACCGATCCGTTGTGGTGAAGAAGGAGCTGAGCCGGAAGGCAAAGCTCTCAATTTACCGGTCGATCTACGTTCCCATCCTCACCTATGGTCATGAGCTTTGGGTCATGACCGAAAGGATAAGATCACGGGTACAAGCGGCCCAAATGAGTTTGGGTCTCTCCCTTAGAGATAGGGTGAGAAGCTCTGCCATCTGGGAGGAACTCAAAGTAAAGTCGCTGCTCCTCCACATGGAGAGGAGCCAGATGAGGTGGTTCGGGCATCTGGTCAGGATGCCACCAGAACGCCTCCCTAGGTGTTTAACTCATTCCACCGAAGGCCGAATGTGGCTTTTTTTTTGCCATATTCGGCCGAATGTATTCGGTTACCGATTAATCGGTGCATCTCTATCGTAAACTAACCCGGCCGTATTGGCATGTGTTGCAATGTTAATATTTCATCACTGATATATAAACTATCAGACTGCGTGGTCGCTAGTAGTGACTTCCAGTCGGCCTTTAAACAATGCTCTTTGAGAAGAAAAGTGGTTTGATGTCCAGAATATGACAGTAGGTGAAGAGGGCGAGAAAAGAGCCTCTCTTTTAGTAATGATGCGCGTTTGTGCAGCAGAGATTTTTTTTTTAAACTACATAAAAGACAGCCAGAGCATTGAAGATGTCTGTGCATTAACTTTTCAGGAGATGTGGGACTGATACGGGTCTCTGGGTTCTCTCCACTCTGCCACCGTGCTTTAAAGATCTCACACACACATTTTTGTATTTCTGACCTTCTGGGGACCTCCGAAAAATGCCTACCACCCTTTCTAGATATATAAAGATTTGTATTTACAACATTATTGTCACAACTTGGCTTGGACATGGATTGTTTCTTCGATGCAGATGAGGATCAACACGAGCGAGGCGTGGATGTGAGTACATAGTTGTTTATTATATAATATATACAAAACAGGGAAAACAAAATCACTTGCTCAATGGCATGAAAGACGATTTAACTATAAACTTAAACAGCACGATGGCAAGACTAAAGAAACAAAAGAGTGCACGGTGGCATAAATACAAAACTTACGTGGATGAAAATGAACAGCGTGGCAAGGCATGAAGCAGATAAATGAGGGCGTGAAGAAGGTGCAGCATGGGTAGCATGTGTGCGAGTGTGAAGATCCCAGAATGAAGACAAGAAAAAGAGTGACTTAAGTAGCCGTGATCATTAGTGAAAACAGGTGTGAGGCTGAGAACAGGGACAGGTGAAAACTAATGAGATGGCATGGAGACGAAAACAAACCAGGAAGTGCCAAGACAGAACTAAAATGTCCAAAACATAACCTGACCAAAACCAAAACACACTTGTTATTTCATATGTTGACCAGAGGGTTAGCACTTTTAAAACCGACACACAGTCCATCCATTTCCTACCGCTTATCCCCATTTGGGGTCGCGGGGGGCGCTGGTGCCTATCTCCGCTACAATCGGGCGGTAGGCGGGGTACGCCCTGGACAAGTCGCCACCTCATCACGGACAGCATATCTCTATACACATATTTATGTTACTTTTTTTAAATTAATTTAGGCTAGAAGGGGCGCATTTCAATTTCTTACACACACTTGTTATTACATACGTTGGCCAGAGGGGGAGCACTTCAAGTTTTTTACACACACTTGTTATTTCATATGATGACCAAAGGGTTAGCACTTTTAAAAGCGACACACAGTCCATCCATTTTCTACCGCTTATTCCCATTTGGAGTCGCGGGGGGCGCTGGTGCCTATCTCAGCTACAATCGGGCGGTAGGCGAGGTACGCCCTGGACAAGTCGCCACCTCATCACAGACAGTATATCTCTATATACATATTTTACTTTTTTTTTTTTTTTTTGGGCCAAAAGGGGCGCATTTCATTTTCTTACACACACTTGTTATTACATACGTTGGCCAGAGGGGGAGCACTTCAAGTTTTTTACACACACTTGTTGTTTCATATGTTGACCAGAGGGTTAGCACTTTGAAAACCGACACGCAGTCAATTTGAAAAATCCCTCCTTTTTGGGACCACCCTCATTTTGATAGTTTTCACCACCGGGGGTGCAAATGAGACATGCAACGGTTTTTAGTCCTGAGTTCCATCCCGGTTTCTGGATATTTCTGTGCGGAGTTTGCATGTTCTCGCCGTGACTGTGTGGGTTCCCTGCGGGTACTCCGGCTTCCTCCCACCTCCAAAGACATGCACCTGGGGATAGGCCCCTCCCACCTCCAAAGACATGCACCTGGGGATAGGCCCCTCCCACTTCCAAAGACATGCACCTGGGGATAGGCCCCTCCCACTTCCAAAGACATGCACCTGGGGATAGGCCCCTCCCACTTCCAAAGAGATGCACCTGGGGATAGGCCCCTCCCACCTCCAAAGACATGCACCTGGGGATAGGTTGATTGGCAACACTAAATGGTCCCTAGTGTGTGAATGTGAGTGTGAATGTTGTCTATCTGTGGCGACTTGTCCAGGGTATACCCCGCCTTCCGCCCGAATGCAGCCGAGAAAGGCTCCAGCAGCCACCCGCGACCCCGTAAGCCAGGGGTGTCCAAACTTTTTCCACAGAGGGCCACACACGGAAAAAATGTAAGCATGCGGGGCCATTTTGATATTTTTCATTTTCAAACCATAACAAAATATGTTTTTTTTTTTTTAATCTTTAAGGCTCCTTGTTAAACAGTAGCAGTTAAATAGCATATTTGATGAAAATCAACTCCAAAAATGTAAATACAAACATTTAAGCTTATTGCCACTGCCAGGGTATTTAAGTTATCCTGTTTGTTATGGAAAATAAATATAATCTACATACAAATCTCTGAGCCACAATCATAACATCTGAACAGGCAATTTCTGAGGTAACAGCAGAAACATTTTTTTTATCAGGGATCTTATGTTTAAAAAACCT
Source organism: Nerophis ophidion (assembly GCF_033978795.1). Lineage (NCBI taxonomy): Eukaryota > Metazoa > Chordata > Actinopteri > Syngnathiformes > Syngnathidae > Nerophis > Nerophis ophidion. Next base: position 8,447,237 of record NC_084621.1, read on the forward strand.
ATATTATAGGTAGTGGACTGTTTTAGGGAATTTTTGATCCAATTATCCGTAGTAGCAATATTAATAATGTTGAGTTTATTCTGCGTAGTGCACTTAAAATAATTATGACCATATTTAGGAATTGATATGATGGGAATTTTCCGATTGTTTGCCTGGTGCTTTGATAAACTGAAGGCATCATATACATGGTACTATATTGTGATGTTATGAGCCAGGGAATAAAAGAACTACCCTACCCAGCATGCAACAGGAGTGAGGAGCATGTATAGGTTGTGTCGCCATGACGGCATCTTGTATGTTGTGATATGCACGCTCTGAAAGCAAACGTTAAGAACTCAGCCAACACTCCTGGTCTGCATTATTCATAAATAGACAGACAACACATATACTCCGCTGCTTCACAGGCCGCTGGATGTAGCCGGCAAAGTATTCCCATGCTAGCTAGCCGGTCTAGCAAGCACGCCTCATTCAGTCCAAAACGGCCCGATCTATCCACATCCAGAATTGTCTGGCGGTCGTAAGTGATCCCGGAGTGACCACGCTGTAAGCCAGCCAGGAAATTTGCAGAATTGTCCGATATTTTTGCCAAATGTTCCATCTTTACCAAGAGCCCCTCCACGCCGGGCGACGCCATCTTGTTAAGAAAAGGCGTTAACAAAATAAAAGCATGTAAACAACATACGCAAATGTGCGATAAAATAATTGTCGGCGTTAATAGATTGATGAGTTAACTCATAATTAACGCATTAATTTGCCCACCCCTAATTTATATATTTCTTTTGTATTTTATGTCATTCTCTTGTTTTGTTTGCATGGCTCCAAATAAACCATTCATTCGTTCAGATAGTCTAACAGGGTAAAAGGAGCTCATCCTAGCATTTTTCTTTGTGCGGACCAACCAAAATGGCCTCACAATAAAGGTTTGAGGCGCACACACACACACACACACACACACACACACACATATACTGTACTTAACCGTAGCAGCTCATAAATATAACATCCATTATAGATCAACTGTAGGTGTGTCTGTGATGTGCACCACAGTATGACCGTCTCTTTTCCATCTGTCTCGCTACCCGGCCATGCACCCCATCTCTCTCTCCCACACACACACACACACACACACACACACTTTCCCTCTCTCCAAATCGGATTATCGGGCCTGCATCAGCTAACGAGACCCCCTTGTTGCAAGCCCATCCTTCAAACCCCCCCGATCCGAACATTTCACTGGCATCTGGCTCTAGGCTCACAGTGGACAAAAAGGACTGCCTAATTAGGCTCTAATTGCCCAGCTCTGTCTCTCCAGCTGCCTTGTGTATCTTGATTGATTGATTGATTGATTTAAACTTTTATTAGTAGATTGCACAGTACAGTACATATTCCGTACAATTGACCACTAAATGGTAACACCCCAATAAGTTTTTCAACTTGTTTAAGTCGGGGTCCACGTTAATCAATTCATGGTACAAATATATACTATCAGCATAAACAATTAATCAATCAATGTTTATTTATATAGCCCCAAATCACAAATGTCTCAAAGGACTGCACAAATCATTACGACTATGTACTGTGCAATCTACTAATACAAGTTTCAGTCAATCAATCACAAGTGTGTCCAAACTTTTTGTCAGAGAGCGTTTGTGACAAACCCCAAGATGCAGAGAGGGAGGCAGGCATTGGATAGGAAAACATGATTTATTAAAGACACTAAAACAAGAACAAACCAAAGTGCGCACGAGGCGGATAAACAACTAAGAGAGCTAGCATGGGAGCTAGAAAATAAAAGGAGCTCAACATGGAAGCTAGCAAAAACAAAAAGGGCCTAGCATGGAAAAGCTAGCGGGTAGCGAGCAGGAAAACAGAAGTCGTTACTCATTTGTTTACTCTAGCCTTTAAATAGACTCCATTTTTAGACCAGTTGATCTGTCGTTTCTTTTCTTTTTCTCCTATGTCCCACTCTCCCTTGTGGAGGGGGTCCGGTCCGATCCGGTGGCCATGTACTGCTTGCCTGTGTATCGGCTGGGGACATCTCTGCGCTGCTGATCCGCCTCCGCTTGGGATGTTTTCCTGCTGGCTCCGCTGTGAACGGGACTCTCGCTGCTGTGTTGGATCCACTTTGGACTGGACTCTTGCGACTGTGTTGGATCCATTATGGATTGAACTTTCACAGTATCATGTTAGACCCGCTCGACATCCATTGCTTTCCTCCTCTCCAAGGTTCTCATAGTCCTCATTGTCACCGACGTCCCACTGACTTATGTGGGCCTACCGAGGATGTCGTAGTGGTTTGTGTTGTGGTTTGTGCAGCCCTTTGAGACACTAGTGATTTAGGGCTATATAAGTAAACATTGATTGATTGATTGATTGATTGATTGAGAATAAAAACAAAACGGAAGCAGGGAACAAAAGACAGTAAGCTACAAACAGATACTGGATATAGCTTACAGCTACGCTGCAATGACACGACAGGAGCAACAATACGGAAGTTACATCGACATGACAATAATCCAGCCCTGACTGGAAGTCAAAGCAGGTACAAATAGGAGCGGGCTGATTGACACCAGGTGTGGAAAAAAACAGGAAACAGACAAAATAAGAGCGCGGACAGAAACTAAAAACAGGAAATACTAAACACACTCGGAGGAAAAACTATAACACAAAGTGGCAAGCCTGACACTTTCTGCCTGTACTGAATATTTATAATACGATTGGATTTTACATTTAGACTCTGCTCGGGCTTTGATGTCGGACACTTTCAACTGCTAGAGGCCAATTGAGTTCTTTTTTGGAAAGAACAAACAGACAGTAAGTGTGTTACATTCGGGCTCTTTCGACATGTGCCAGTGAGTCACTTGATCTGATGTGTGTGTTTGTGTGTTTGCATGTGTGTGTGTGTTTTCCCAAGCATTACTTACTGTCGCAGGGGACTCTTAAATCCGGGGCAGTGGTGCCTTCGGTTCACTCGAACACTCTTGGACGTTTGCACAATGTTTGGCGGCGGATCAGATGAGTCTGACGATCCGTCAGAAGAGAGCCCGTCGTAAACTGGTAACGTGAGGCTTGGTCTGCAGGCAGAGAGATGGGCGAGCCAACTGGGGAACGAGAGGGAAAAGTAAAAACATAACGTTCCAAGTGACAACGGTGATTTGTTGATCAACAAATGGCATATTCATGTGAGACTTGGTGGGCATAGCGATGCCGGCTTTGTTCCTCCGTGGATGCGTTGGGTAAAAAAACAAAGATTTATTTAACTAATAAAACAGGCTAGAACAAAAAAAACTGGTGCTGGGCAGATAAGGCAAACAAATGGCGCTAGCAGGGGAGCTAGGGAAACACTACAATTGGCACAAAGGCACAAAAAATAAAAACAAATGCTACTAGCATGAGAGCTAGGGAAAAACTAGGCGTAGCGTGAAAGCTAGCGAGAGGACAACAATGAATAGCAGTCGTCGCTTGTTGCGTGTAAACAAATGAGGATCCGAGACCGAAAGAACAAAAGGGGCAGGCTTAAATAAGGCGGTAATCAAAACCGAGAGTAGCAGGTGGAAACAATATGCAACCATGGTGACAGAGCAAAACAGGAAATAAGGAAGTCCATCAATTTTCTACCGCTTATTCCCTTTTGGGGTCGTGGGGGGGCGCTGGCGCCTATCTCAGCTACAATCGGGCGTAAGGCGGGGTACACCCTGGACAAGTCGCCACCTCATCGCAGGGCCAACACAGTTAGACAGACAACATTCACACTCACATTCACACACTAGGGACCATTTAGTGTTGCCAATCAACCTATCCCCAGGTGCATGTCTTTGGAAGTGGGAGGAAGCCGGAGTACCCGAAGGGAACCCACGCATTCACGGGGAGGACATGCAAACTCCACACAGAAAGATCCCGAGCCTGGATTTGAACCCAGGACTGCAGGACCTTCGTATTGTGAGGCAGACGCACTAACCCCTTCTGCCATCGTGAAGCCCGAAATAAGGAAGTCAAACTACAAAATGTGATATAAAAAAGAACAAAGCAACAATATGGTATGATCCGGGCATCGGATCATAACGATTAAACCTGAAAAAATAAATACATAAAATATCTAAACTCACAACTTGTAGAACTCATTCGAACTTCCGGGGTTGGCCGACACCGTCTCACAAGATGTAGTTTCTCTTTAAATATCCTTCTTGAAAATGGCCTTGCAAATATATGTGTTGCCTTGTCCAATCATAAAAGATGCAGACGAGGCGGAGTTCTTGAAAAGTTTACTCCACAAGGTGCTCATCAAAAACATCCCGCTGCCATGTCATGGCTAAACGGGGCTACTGCGCTCGCGCTTCGCTACTGTGGCATGCTGGGTAATGGAGTTCTTATGGTACCCAGCTCATAACATCACACGATATGTCTACCATAGGCCAGCTACAAGACCTTACTTCAACAACTCGTGATCTGATTGGCTATTGCAATTGTCCGTCAAATTTTTGTGTCTGGATGTACGCCCGCATTGTTGATTCTGAAGTATTCGGGCAGACTTGGCACAGCATGGCAACGAAAGCTAGCTGAATTCTGATTGGATACAAACTCTATCAGCACCGGAAGGATCATAATATGACATGAAGAAAAATTTAAGCTGCAAGCAGCGATGAACAGGACCGACTTTTGCTGGTGTTTCCTGCCTCTACCCATTCAACGTATCTTTACCTGCACTTTACCTACCTTCCCTGCATCCCGGGGTCACACTGGTGCTTCTTTCTTTCACCCATACACACCGGTGCTTCCTGCCATCACCCAGACAACATATCTTTACCTGCACGTTACCTACCTTCTCTGTATCCTGGAGTCAAACTGGTGCTTCCTTCTTTCACCCAGTCAACATATCTTTACCCGCACATTACCTACCTTCTCTGCATTGTGTGGTCACGCTGGTGCTTCCTGCTTTTAAGCGGCCATCTTGAGACGGCAGCAGCGCAGCAATTATTTGAAGGCTCGTAAAATCAAAACTGGAGCAGTTAGAAAAACTCTTTGCGCAGCTTTTAATCAAAAGGGTTCAATCTATTTCCTGTGCGAGTTTGAAGCCGACACAACAAATGTGCTCTGAGGAGATAATATTTGAAAAAAAGGTGACGGGTTTTGACAAAACTTTTGTTTTGAAGGGGTAATTGCCAACTTCCTGTTGATTTTTGCTGAAGGATGTCAATTATTGAAATGTAGGTCTAAGTAAGACCTACATAAAGGTTTTTGTTCCATGTCTCTACGACATTCCTAACGGAAGTTACAAGCAGTTTTGTCTGTGTTTTCTTCCTAGGAGCAGTTTTGTCTGTGTTTTATTCTTAGGGGGCGCTAGAGCGCAATTTTTAGTTTTGGGGTTAGGTTTTTTATTAGATGGCAATTTTCGCCAGTCCTGATGTGTTTGTCCAGTTTGGTGAGTTTTGAAGTATTTTAAGGGGGTTAAATTACAGCTAAAAGAGGCAAAAATGACTTTTTTAGGGAACTTTTGTTTTGAAGGGGTTTTTGCCAACTTCCTGTTGATTTTTGCTGAAGGAGGTCAGTGTATGAAATATAGGTCCAAGTGAGACCTACATAGTTTTTTTGTTTCATGTCTCTAAGACATTCCTAACGGAAGTTATAAGCAGTTTTGTCTGTGTTTTTTCCTAGTGGGCGCTAGAGCGCAATTTTTTAGTTTTGGGGTTTGGTTTTTTTGATTAAAACGCAATTTTCGCCAGTCCTGACGTGTGTGTGTAAATTTGGTGTGTTTTGAAGCATGTTAGGGGGGTCAAACTCTCATCTTCCTCGTACTCTCTCTTATCCACTTTTCCCGCTCTTCTCGGCAGCTTTCTCGCAACGCATCAATTATTCAAGTGTGGATTTTGTAGCTGAGAAACTGACGACATTGTCCATGTATTATTTATAGATTGTTTTTTTTTTGCTGGGGTTATTCAACGGCTTTCTCTCCAGAATAAATGTATATATTTCTTATACTTACATGATCTCACAATAGAAAGTAAACTGGGATGTACAGTACAGGTCAAAAGTTTGGACACACCTTCTCATTTCAATGCCTTTTTCTTTATTTACATGACTATTTACGTTGTAGATTGTCACTGAGGGCATCAAAACTATGAACGAACAGGTGGAGTTACGTACTTAACAAAAAAGGGAGAAATAACTAAACATATGTTTTCATCAGTCCAGTGGCATTTCTGGGTGTTGTTGATAAATGGCTTTAACTTTGCTTAGTATAGCGTTTTAAATTGTGCTTACAGATGTAGCGACCAACTGTAGTTACTGAAAGTAGTTTTCTGAATTGTTCCTGAGTCCATGTGGTGATATCCTTTACACACTGTTGTCGCTTTTTGATGCAGTATCGCCTGAGGGGTCGAAGGTCCGTAATGTCATTGCTTACGTGCAGTGATTTCTTCAGATTCTCTGAACGGCGTGGCGCAGTGGAAGAGTGGCCGTGCGCAACCCGAGGGTCACTGGTTCAAATCCCACCTAGTACCAACCTTGTCATGTCCGTTGTGTCCTTGAGCAAGACACTTCACCCTTGCTCCTGATGGGTGCTGGTGAGCGCCTTGCATGGCAGCTCCCTCCATCAGTGTGTGAATGGGTAAATGTGGAAGTAGTGTCAAAGCGCTTTGAGTACCTTGAAGGTAGAAAAGCGCTATACAAGTACAACCCATTTATCATTTAACCTTTTGAATCCATCCATCCATCCATCTTCCTCTGCTTATCCGAGGTCGGGTCGCGGGGGCAGCAGCCTAAGCAGGGAAGCCCAGACTTCCCTCTCCCCAACCACTCGGTCCAGCTCCTCCTGGGGTATCCCGAGGCGTTCTCAGGCCAGCCAGGAGACATAGTCTTTCCAACATGACCCGGGTCTTCCCCGTGGCCTCCTACCGTTCAGACGTGCCCTAAACACCTCCCTAAGGAGGCGTCCGGGTGGCATCCTGACCAGACGCCCGAACCACCTCATCTGGCCCCGTGCTTGGGTGTATCTCGTGTGAGAGGTTGAGGTCACTGACAATATAACCTGGTCTCTACACACCGGAGCTCTTGTAAAAAGAGCTCAGCAGCGCATGCACTTTTTGCGTCGGATGAAAAGAGCACAGCTCCCTCCTGCCAGCATCTCTGTCTGGACTGGAGCCTGCAATGCCTCAGACTGGAAGTCTCTTCAGAGACTGGTGAGGACGGCGGAAAAAGATTATCAGGACTCCTCTTCCTCCTATCCAGGAGATCGCAAAAAGCCGCTGCCCGAGTGTAGGCCTAAATGTATATTTTTATACACATATTGCATTGGTTTTTAAAATAAAACATATGAAAATGGCCGTGTTTGGCCCCTGGTGGAAAAAGTTTGGACACCCCTTTCTTACTGTGTTATGCTGTACAAGTTTGATGGCATTTGACTAACTGCACTAGAGCAAGCCCGGTCACAGGCAATTACAGAGCCTGCTAGCCTGGGTATGGAGTCAGTTAAGTTAGAACTAGCCAGCGCCAGGCTGGATGATCCCTGTACACATAGCAATTTTCGTAGAATAATACACAACTCACAAAATGTTTTTTCTACTGTGTCTATGACTTCGTCAGAGTTAGACATGCGTTCTACTGAGGTGGCAAATTATGATGCGTTCAGTTTATCGCAGCGCCAAGTAGATAATCTGAAAATTCCCGTCATATCAATTCCTAGATATGGTCGTAATTATTTTAAGTACACTGCGCATAATAAACGCAACATTATTAATATTGCTACTACGGATAATTTTATCAACAACTCCTTAAAACAGCCCACTACCTATAATATGGGCTTTCTAAACATCAGATCTTTGTCTCCCAAAACGTTATTAGTCAATGAGGTCATTAGAGACAACAACCTTAACGTCATCGGTCTTAGCGAAACCTGGCTTAAACCAGACGACTTTTTTGCGATAAATGAGGCATCCCCTCCTAACTATACGAATGCGCATATTGCCCGTCACCTCAAAAGGGGAGGGGGTGTCGCACTAATATACAACGAAAACTTTAACTTTAGTCCTAACTTAAATAATAAATATAAATCGTTTGAGGTGCTTTCTATGAAGTCTGCCACACCTCTGCCTCTGTGCCTGGCCGTTATCTACCGCCCCCCAGGGCCCTATTCGGACTTTATTAGTGAATTCTCAGAGTTTGTTGCTGATCTAGTGACGCACGCCGATAATATAATTATAATGGGGGACTTTAATATCCATATGAATACCCCATTGGACCCACCGTGCGTGGCGCTCCAGACTATAATTGATAGCTGTGGTCTTACACAAATAATAAATGAACCGACGCATCGCAGCGGTAATACGATAGACCTAGTGCTTGTCAGAGGTATCACCGTCTCAAAAGTTACGATACTCCCGTATACTAAAGTAATGTCCGATCATTACCTTATAAAATTCGAAGTTCAGACTCATGTTCGGCAAGCTAATAATAATAATAACTGCTATAGCAGCCGCAACATTAATGCTGCCACAACGACGACTCTTGCGGACCTACTGCCCTCGGTAATGGCACCGTTCCCAAAGTATGTGGGCTCTATTGATAACCTCACTAACAACTTTAACAACGCCCTGCGCGAAACCATTGATAGTATAGCACCGCTGAAGTTAAAAAAGGCTCCAAAAAGGCGTACGCCATGGTTTACTGAAGAAACTAGAGCTCAGAAATTATTATGTAGAAAGCTGGAACGCAAATGGCGCACGACTAAACTTGAGGTGCACCATCAAGCATGGAGTGATAGTTTAATAACTTATAAACGCATGCTTACCTTAGCTAAAACTAATTATTACTCAAATCTCATCCGCATTAATAAAAACGATCCAAAATTTTTGTTTAGTACAGTAGCATCGCTAACCCAACAAGGGACTCCTTCCAGTAGCTCCACCCATTCGGCAGATGACTTTATGAAGTTCTTTAATAAGAAAATTGAACTTATTAGAAAGGAGATTAAAGACAATGCGTCCCAGCTACAACGGGGTTATAGTAACACAGATACGATTGTATATACGGCGGATACTGCAAATATCCAAAATAGTTTCTCTCGTTTTGATGAAATAACATTAGAAGGATTGTTACAACGTGTAAATGGAATAAAACAAACAACATGTTTACTTGACCCACTTCCTGGGAAACTTATCAAGGAACTTTTTGTATTATTAGGTCCATCAGTGCTAAATATTATAAACTTATCACTTTCCTCGGGCACTGTTCCCGTTGCATTCAAAAAAGCGGTTATTCATCCTCTCCTTAAAAGACCTAACCTCGATCCAGACCTCATGGTAAACTACCGACCGGTGTCTCACCTTCCCTTTATTTCGAAAATCCTCGAAAAAATTGTTGCAGAGCAGCTAAATGAGCACTTAGCGTTTAACAATCTATGTGAAACCTTTCAATCCGGTTTCAGGGCAAATCACTCGACTGAGACAGCCCTCGCAAAACTGACTAATGATCTATTGCTAACGATGGACTCTGATGCGTCATCTATGTTGCTGCTCCTCGATCTTAGCGCTGCTTTCGATACCGTCGATCATAATATTTTATTAGAGCGTATCAAAATACGAATTGGTATTTCAGACTCAGCCCTGTCATGGTTTAACTCTTATCTTACTGATAGGATGCAGTGCGTCTCCTATAACAGTGTGACCTCGGACTATGTTAAGGTAACGTGTGGAGTTCCCCAGGGTTCGGTCCTTGGCCCTGTACTCTTCAGCATCTACATGCTGCCGCTAGGTGACGTCATACGCAAATACGGTATTAGCTTTCACTGTTATGCTGATGACACCCAACTTTACATGCCCCTAAAGCTGACCAACACGCCGGACTGTAGTCAGTTGGAAGCGTGTCTTAATGAAATTAAACAATGGATGTCCGCTAACTTTTTGCAACTTAATGCCAAAAAAACGGAAATGCTGATTATCGGTCCTGCTAGACACCGACCTCTATTTAATAATACAACTTTAACATTTGACAACCAAATAATAAAACAAGGTGACTCTGTAAAAAATCTGGGTATTATCTTCGACCCAACTCTCTCCTTTGAGTCACACATTAAAAGCGTTACTAAAACGGCCTTCTTTCATCTCCGTAATATCGCTAAAATTCGCTCCATTTTGTCCACTAAAGACGCCGAGATCATTATCCATGCGTTTGTTACGTCTCGTCTCGATTACTGTAACGTATTATTTTCGGGTCTCCCAATGTCTAGCATTAAAAGATTACAGTTGGTACAAAATGCGGCTGCTAGACTTTTGACAAGAACAAGAAAGTTTGATCGTATTACGCCTGTACTGGCTCACCTGCACTGGCTTCCTGTGCACTTAAGATGTGACTTTAAGGTTTTACTACTTACGTATAAAATACTACACGGTCTAGCTCCAGCCTATCTTGCCGATTGTATTGTACCGTATGTCCCGGCAAGAAATCTGCGTTCAAAAGACTCCGGCTTATTAGTGATTCCTAGAGCTCAAAAAAAGTCTGCGGGCTATAGAGCGTTTTCCGTTCGGGCTCCAGTACTCTGGAATGCCCTCCCGGTAACAGTTCGAGATGCTACCTCAGTAGAAGCATTTAAGTCTCATCTTAAAACTCATCTGTATACTCTAGCCTTTAAATAGACCTCCTTTTTAGACCAGTTGATCTGCCGCTTCTTTTCTTTCTCCTATGTCCCCCCCTCCCTTGTGGAGGGGGTCCGGTCCGATCACCATGGATGAAGTACTGACTGTCCAGAGTCGAGACCCAGGATGGACCGCTCGTCGGGACCCAGGATGGACCGCTCGCCTGTATCGGTTGGGGACATCTCTACGCTGCTGATCCGCTTGAGATGGTTTCCTGTGGACGGGACTCTCACTGCTGTCTTGGAGCCACTATGGATTGAACTTTCACAGTATCATGTTAGACCCGCTCGACATCCATTGCTTTCGGTCCCCTAGAGGGGGGGGGTTGCCCACATCTGAGGTCCTCTCCAAGGTTTCTCATAGTCAGCATTGTCGCTGGCGTCCCACTGAATGTGAATTCTCCCTGCCCACTGGGTGTGAGTTTTCCTTGCCCTTTTGTGGGTTCTTCCGAGGATGTTGTAGTCGTAATGATTTGTGCAGTCCTTTGAGACATTTGTGATTTGGGGCTATATAAATAAACATTGATTGATTGATTGATTGATTGATTGATTTCCCACCCATCCTTAATCGTATCGCTTCATGTTTTGTTGTGTGTTGTCTCCGCAGTCTGCCGTGCGTCCGTGAGCGTGCAGGTGTCCCCGAAAGTGGAAGTGCTGAAAGACGCCAACGCCAAGATGCCCTGCACGTACACCGTGTCAGCGTCCTCCAGCAACACCGTGGTGGAGTGGCAGTTCGTAAGTAGCGGCGTGTCACCCGGGCTCAAACACAAGGGCTGAAACGCGGAGGGGAAAAATGGCAGAAAGTTTAGAAGAGGATGTTGGAACCCAATCTTTTTAAAGTGGAACATTATCAGCAGACCTATGTAAGCGTCAATATATACCTTGATGGTGCAGAAAAAAGACCATCTATTTTTTTAACCGATTTCCGAACTCTAAATGGGTGAATTTTGGCAAATTAAACGCCTTTCTGTTTATCGCGCTGAGGCGATGACGTCAGAATGTGACGTCGCCGAGGTAACACACCCACCATTTTCATTTTCAACACATTACAAACACCGGGTCTCAACTCTGTTATTTTCCGTTTTTTTGACTATTTTTTGGAACCTTGGAGACATCATGCCTCGACGGTTTGTTGTCGGAGGGTGTAACAACACTAACAGGGAGGGATTCAAGTTGCACCACTGGCAAGAAATCTGCCACCAGACCCCCATTGAATGTACCAGAGTGTCTCCACATTTGACCGGCGATGCTAAGACAGACATGGCACAGAGATGTATGGATAACCTGCAGATGCATTTGCAACGAAAAAATCAACGAATTCACAAAGGTGAGTTTTGTTGATGTTGACTTATGTGCTAATCAGACATATTTGGTCGCGGCGTGACTGCCAGCTAATCGATGCTAACATGCTACGCTAATCGATGCTAACATGCTACTTACCGGCGGTGCTAAAGCAGACATGGCACAGAGATGTATGGATAACCTGCAGATGCATTTGCAACGAAAAAATCAACGAATTCACAAAGGTGAGTTTTGTTGATGTTGACTGCCAGCGAATCGATGCTAACATGCTATGCTAATCGATACTAACATGCTATTTACCGGCGGTGCTAAAGCTGACATGGCACAGAGATGTATGGATAACCTGCAGATGCATTTGCAACTATATTACGTTTCCTTCCACCCACATTTAATGCGAAACAAACACTTACCAATCGACGGATTTAAGTTGGTCCAGTGTCACAAGATGCGAAAGTCCTGATCGTTTGGTCCGCACATTTTACCGGCGATGCTAACGCAGCTATTCGGCCATGCTATGGCTATGAATAGCGTCTATAGCTATTCGCTCAATAGCTTCAGTTTCTCCTTCAATATTTTCATACTCCAACCATCCGTTTCAATACATGCGTAATTTGTTGAATCGCTTAAGTCGCTGAAATCCGAGTCTGAATCCGAGCTAATGTCGCTATATCTTGCTGTGGTATTCCCATTGTTTGTTTACATTGGCAGCACTGTGTGACGTCACAGGGAAATGGCCAGTGTCTTCGCAGAGAGCGAAAATCAAGCACTTTAAAGGGGAACATTATCAGCAAACCTATGTAAGCGTCAATATATACCTTGATGGTGCAGAAAAAAGACAATCTATTTTTTTAACCGATTTCCGAACTCTAAATGGGTGAATTTTGGCGAATTAAACGCCTTTCTGTTTATCGGTCATGTGGTGATGATGTCAGAACGTGACGTCGCCGAGGTAACACACCCGCCATTTTCATTTTCAACACATTACAAACACCGGGTCTCAGCTCTGTTATTTTCCGTTTTTTTGACTATTTTTTGGAACCTTGGAGACATCATGCCTCGTCGGTGTGTTGTCGGAGGGTGTAACAACACTAACAGGGAGGGATTCAAGTTGCACCACTGGCCCCAAGATGCCAAAGCGTCTGCCGCCAGACCCCCATTGAATGTGCCAGAGTGTCTCCACATTTGACCGGCGATGCTAAGACAGACATGACACAGAGATGTATGGATAACCTGCAGATGCATTTGCAACCATTAAGTCAACAAAATCACAAAGGTGAGTTTTGTTGATTTTGTTGACTTATGTGCTAATCAGACATATTTGGTCATGGCATGACTGCCAGCTAATCGATGCTAACATGCTATTTACGCTAGCTGTTTGTACATTTGAAACTAGATACCCACATTTAATGCGAAACAAACACTTACCAATCGACAGATTTAAGTTGCTCCAGTGTCACAAGATGCGAAAGTCCTGATCGTTTGGTCCGCACATTTTACCGGCGATGCTAATAAGGCAGCCATGCTATGGGCCACTTCATTAGGTACACCCACGCTATGGCCGAATAGCGTCAATAGCTATTCGCTCAATAGCTTTAATTTCTTCTTCAATTTCGTTTTCGCTATCTGCCGACCATCTGTTTCAATACATGCGTAATCTGTTGAATCGCTTAAGCCGCTGAAATCCGAGTCTGAATCCGAGCTAATGTCGCTATATCTTGTTGTGGTAACCGCCATGTTGTTTGTATTGGCAGCCCTGTATGACGTCACAGGGAAATGGATAGTGGTTTCGAAGATAGCGAAAATAAGGCACTTTAAAGCTTTATTTAGGGATATTCCGGGACCGGTAAAATTTTGAAAAAAACTTCAACAAAATACAACAAGCCACTGGGAACTGATTTTTATTGTTTGTAACCCTTTTGAAATTGTGATAATGTTCCCCTTTGACCGCTGACTTCAGTCCTCCTTTGGTGTTCAAAATCAACTAAAATTGAGATACTGTAGGAAAACAATTAAGATTCAAGATCAAAGTTGAAGTTATGTCGTTTTTTACATTTTAAGTATGACTTAAAAATGTTGCATTGTTGGATAGTCGTGTTGGATTGAATTGAATAACTTTTTTTGATTAGGACTGGAGCTGTGTGTGCTACTACTTTTTTCCGGTGTTTGCTTTCCATCCATCTTCCGCTCTTATTCATGGTGTATCTCCTTATGAATCTCGAAGAGGTGGGAGATCAAATTACTCGTATAAAAGGGAAACGTCTTGGTTCCTCCTCGCGTAACCAAATTTTTGTAGTCATTGTAAATTGCCAGGTTTTTTTATCCGTCGGACACACTTTATAATAATCCCAAACCGTAGACATGGTGTCGTTAGTCAGTCACCGAGCGAGCTCGTTTGTTAGCCACGGCTCCAGCACCGGCAACAACACACTCCTGTTTTTGTTATGCTACGCTCGATGCGGTTTGATGAGGTCATCAAGCGTCGCCGGTAAACCTTTCATGCTGCGGTCGTGCTGCAACTCCTGTGTGGTGTGTGGGAGAGGGGGGGGGGGCTGACGGGGGGACGCAACTGCTCTGTCCTGCGGCGTTTTAAAAAGTCATCAATTTTACTTTTTAAAACCGATACCGATCATTTCCGATATTACATTTTAAAGCATTTATCGGCCTGCCGATATTATTGAATATCTCCAGGATGAAGTAGTATTTTCATTAGGGCTGGGCAACGATTAAAAATTTTAATCGAAGTTAATCGCACTATTTCTCCGATTAATCACGATTAACTGCATTGTATACGCAAAGCCCAATAATGAATTCAAAAGTAGTGTGTAGTGCAGCTTTATTGGAATATTCTCCCACATGAACAAAAGCGCCAAAACATTTGTTGTGCAAACACAATTTAAATCAGTCCTTGTTAAACAGTAGCAGCTAAATAGCATATTTTATGAAAATCAACTCCAAAAATGTAAATACAAACATTTAAGCTTATTGCCACTGCCAGGGTATTTAAGTTATCCTGTTTGTTATGGAAAATAAATATAATCTACATACAAATCTCTGAGCCACAATCATAACATCTGAACAGGCAATTTCTGAGGTAACAGCAGAAACATTTTTTTTTATCAGGGATCTTATGTTTAAAAAACCTATATTATAGGTAGTGGGCTGTTTTAGGGAATTTTGGATCAAATTATCCGTAGTAGCAATATGAATAATGTTGTGTTTATTATGCGTAGTGCACTTAAAATAATTATGACCATATCTAGGAATTGATATGATGGGAATCTTCAGATTGTTTGCTTGGTGCTTTGATAAACTGAAGGCATCATATACATGGTACTATATTGTGATGTTATGAGCCAGGGAATAAAAGAAATACCCTACCCAGCATGCAACAGGAGTGAGGAGCATGCGCGGTAGCCCGGTATAGGTTGTGTCGCCATGACGGCATCTTGTATGTTGTGATATGCACGCTCTGAAAGCAAACGTTAAGAACTCAGCCAACACTCCTGGTCTGCATTATTCATAAATAGACAGACAACACATATACTCCGCTGCTTCACAGGCCGCTGGATGTAGCCGGCAAAGTATTCCCATGCTAGCTAGCCGGTCTAGCAAGCACGCCTCATTCAGTCCAAAACGGCCCGATCCATCCACATCCAGAATTGTCTGGCGGTCGTAAGTGATCCCGGAGTGACCACGCTGTAAGCCAGCCAGGAAATTTGCAGAATTGTCCGGTATTCTTGCCAAATGTTCCATCTTTACCAAGAGCCCCTCCACGCCGAAGAACATCCGGGAGATGCCATCTTGTTAAGAAAAGGCGTTAACAAAATAAAAGCATGTAAACAACATACGCAAATGTGCGATAAAATAATTGTTGGCGTTAATAGATTGATGAGTTAACGCGTAATTAACGCATTAATTTGCCCACCCCTAATTTTCATATAATCTTGGCATGTGCACAATAACACCAAATGTGTGACAGTGACAGAAATACTGCTAATAGCAGGCGTGTAGTTGTACCTAATGTTCTGACCAGGTGAATCTATATATATATATCTATATATATATATGTGTTAGTTAAGGTGGTGTCTCTCCAGGGTGAAGGCGGACGGACGGGGAAGGGGCTAGGGTGGGGTGTAAGGAACAGTGTAATTTGGCCTGTCGCCACATCTCCATCTCAATAGACTACAGACTAGGGCAATAGACTGCGGACTGTGGTGAAGTAGGCCGGCTTCGTCGCGTGAAGAAGCCTACAATTTTTTAGGAGGAGAAGACCCTGCCCCAAGTGGAGGAGTTCAAGTACCTCAGAGTCGGAGCGGTATAGCTCGGTTGGTAGAGTGGCCGTGCCAACATATGTTCGATTCCCACTTCCGCCATCCTAGACACTGCCGTTGTGTCCTTGGGCAAGACACTTTACCCACCTGCTCCCAGTGCCACCCACACTGGTTCAAATGTAACTTAGATATTGGGTTTCACTATGAAAAGCGCTTTGAGTCACTAGAGAAAAGCGCTATATAAATATAATTCACCTCACTTAACGAGTGAGGGAAGAGAGGATCGTGAGATCGACAGGCGGATCGGTGCGGCGTCTTCAGTATTGCGGACGCTGTATCGATCCGTTGTGGTAAAGAAGGAGCTGAGCCGGAAGGCAAAGCTCTCAATTTACCGGTCGATTTACGTTCCCATCCTCACCTATGGTCATGAACTTTGGGTCATGACCAAAAGGACAAGATCCCGGGTACAAGCGGCCCAAATGAGTTTCCTCCGCCGTGTGGCGGGTCTCTCCCTTAGAGATAGGCTGAGAAGCTCTGCCATCCGGGAGGAACTCAAAGTAAAGCCGCTGCTCCTCCACATGGAGAGGAGCCAGATGAGGTGGTTCGGGAAGACTAAGTCTCCAGCCTGGCCTGGGAACGCCTCGGGATCCCCCAGGAGGACCTGGACGAAGTGGCTGGGTACAGGGAAGTATGGGCTTCTCTGCTTAGGCTGCTGCCCCCGCGACTCGACCTCGGATAAGCGGAAGAAGATGGATGGATGGATATATCGTGTATCGTGACATGGCCTAAAAATATCGAGATATTCAGAAAATGATGAAACATATATTTGAATATTTGAAACAATATTAAAAGCTCCGCATTTAGCTGAGTTCCTCCTTGAAAGTGTTAGGTGTCTAATGTCTGTGGCCCAGAACTAGTCTCTCGGGACATATTCCAGTTTGAAGATCATTAAAAGATCCTTTGCATAATAGGCTGCCTTTTAATGTTTTCTTTCCCTTCTAAGGAGGAGCAGGGAATCAGGAAGCGAGTCGCTTACCGCACCGAGGGTGGCGAGACTAAAAGCGAGCAGGGCACCCCGCTGAGCGGCCGGGTGAGCGTCGACGAGGACTTCGCTCTGACCATCACGTCGGTCAGACCCTCCGACGAGCTGGTCTACATCTGCCAGGTCACCGCCGGACCTCATGGCACCGGAGAAGCCGCAACTAACCTCAAAGTATTCTGTGAGTACACATTCATTGCGTTATGGACAGCACTTTTTAGAGGTGGGTATAGTACCGAATATGATTCATTAGTATTGCGGGACTATACTAGTACTGGTATACCGTACAACCCTACATCAGACATAAAGGTGGTTATACTAAGACGTAAAACAAAGTTTTATTTATTTATTAATTAAAAAAAGGGGGGGGTACTTTTTAGACGCGGTATAGTACCGAATATGATTCATTGGTATCGCGGGGCTATACTTGTACCAATAAACCATACAACCCTACATCAAACATAAGGGCGGTTATACTAAGACGTGATACAAAGTTTTATTTTGTTTATTTTTTTTAAAAGCGCGGGGGGTACCGGTACTTTTTAGAGGCGGTATAGTACCGAATATGATTCATTAGTATCGCAGGACTATAATAGTACCGGTATACCGTTCAACCCTACATCAGACATAAGGGCGGTTATACTAAGACGCGATACAAAGTTTTATTTTGTTTATTTTTTTTAAAAACGGGCGGTTACCGGTACTTTTTAGAGGCTGTATAGTATCGAATATGATTCTTTAGTACCGCGGGACTATACTAGTACCGATATACCGTACAACCCTACATCAGACATAAGGGCGATAATACTAAGACGTGATACAATATTTAATTTTTTTTTTTTTTTTTTTTTTAAAAGGCGGGTACCGGTACTTTTTAGAGGTGGTATAGTACCGAATATGATTCATTAGTATCGCCGGACTATACTAGTACCAATAAACTGTACAACCCTACATCAGACATAAAGGTGGTTATACTAAGACGAAAAACAAAGTTTTATTTATTTATTAATTTTAAAAAAAGGGGGGTGGGACCGGTACTTTTTAGACGCAGTATAGTACCGAATATGATTCATTAGTATCGCGGGACTATACTAGTACTGGTGTAAAGTACAACCCTACATCAGACATAAAGGTGGTTATACTAAGACGTAAAACAAAGTTTTATTTATTAATTAATTTAAAAAAAGGGGGGGGACCGGTACTTTTTAGAGGCGGTATAGTACTGAATATGATTCATTAGTATCGCGGGACTATACTAGTACTGGTATAAAGTACAACCCTACATCAGACATAAGGGCGGTTATACTAAGACGTGAAATAGAGTTGTATTTATTTATTTTTGTTAATAAGGGGGGTACCGGTACTTTTTAGAGGCGGTATAGTACTGAATATGATTCATTAGTATCACGAGACTATACTAGTACCGGTATAAAGTACAACCCTACATCAGACATAAGGGCGGTTATACTAAGACGTGATACAAAGTTTTATTTTTATTTTTTTTTTTTAAAACGGGGGGGGGGGGTACCGGTACTTTTTAGAGGTGGTATAGTACCGAATATGATTAATTAGTATCGCGGGACTATACTAGTACCGGTATACCGTACAACCCTACATCAGACATAAGGGCGATAATACTAAGACGTGATACAATGTTTTATTTATTTATTTATTTTTTTTAAAAGGCGGGTACCGGTACATTTTAGAGGTGGTATAGTACCGAATATGATTAATTAGTATCGCGGGACTATACTAGTACCAGTATACCGTACAACCCTACATCAGACATAAGGGCGATAATACTAAGACGTGATACAATGTTTTATTTATTTTTATTTTTTTTTTAAAAGGCGGGTACCGGTACTTTTTAGAGGTGGTATAGTACCGAATATGATTCATTAGTATTGCAGGACTATACTAGTACCGGTATACTGTACAACCCTACATCAGACATAAGGGCGGTTATACTAAGACGTGAAATAGAGTTGTATATATTTATTTTTCTTAATAAGGGGGGTACCGGGACTTTTTAGAGGCGGTATAGTACCGAATAAAATTCATTAGTATCGCGGGACTATACTAGTACCGGTATACTGTACAACCCTACATCAGACATAAGGGCGGTTGTACTAACACGTGGAACAAAGTTTTATTTATTTTATTTAAAAAAAGGGGGGGACCAGTACTTTTTAGAGGCGGTATAGTACCGAATAGGATTCATCGGTATCGTGGGACTATACTAGTACCGGTATACCATACAACTCTACATCAAACATGAGAGCGGTTATACTAAGACATGAAACAAAGTTTTATTTATTTATTAAAAAAAAAAAGTGGGGACCGGTACTTTTTAGAGGCGGTATAGTACTGAATATGATTCATTGGTATGGCGGGACTATACTAGTACCTGTAAACCATACACCCCTACATTAGAAATAACGGCGGTTATACTAAGATGTAAAACAAGGTTTTATCTACAGATGAATATTCACATCCAGCCAGGAAGAAGACGCTGCTGCACTTGCATACACACACTACATCGCCATGACGACGCACTTACAACATCCAGCGTGGCCTGGATGAATACTGCCTTTTCAAATTAAAAGTGTTACCTTCTACCCTGGATTTCAATGATTTTGTGTTGGGGAAAACCCCATGTTCCATGACTTTCGCACGGCCGATAAAAAAAACCTACTCGGTGGTCTCGTGGTTAGAGTGTCCGCCCTGAGATCGGCAGGTTGTGAGTTCAAACCCCGGCCGAATCATACCAAAAACTATAAAAACGGGACCTGTTACCTCCCTGCTTGGCACTCAGCATCAAGAGTTGGAATTGGGGTTTAAAGCACCAAAAATTATTCCCGGCCGTGGCCATCGCTGCTGCCCACTGCTCTCCTCAGCTCCCAGGGTGTGTGACTATCATTGCTACTTTAACTTGACTTTAAAAAGACGTCACAGCAAAGTCTTCCATCGCTATTCCAAACTTCCGCATTTTGGCCCCGCTCTGGGAGAATAATACAAACCCCGTTTCCATATGAGTTGGGAAATTGTGTTAGATGTAAATATAAACAGAATACAATGATTTGCAAATCCTTTTCAACCCATATTCAGTTGAATATGCTACAAAGACAACATATTTGATGTTCAAACTCATAAACTTTATTTTTTATTTTTGCAAATAATAATTAACTTTGAATTTCATGGCTGCAACACGTGCCAAAGTAGTTGGGAAAGGGCATGTTCACCACTGTGTTACATCACCTTTTCTTTTAACAACACTCAATAAACGTTTGGGAACTGAGGAAACTAATTGTTGAAGCTTTGAAAGTGGAATTCTTTCCCATTCTTGTTTTATGTAGAGCTTCAGTCCTTCAACAGTCCGGGGTCTCCACTGTCGTATTTTACGCTTCATAATGCGCCACACATTTTCCATGAGAGACAGGTCTGGACTGCAGGCGGGCCAGGAAAGTACCGGCACTCTTTTAGTACGAAACCACGCTGTTGTAACACGTACTGAATGTGGCTTGGCATTGTCTTGCTGAAATAAGCAGGGGCGTCCATGAAAAAGACGGCGCTTAGATGGCAGCATATGTTGTTCCAAAACCTGTATGTACCTTTCAGCATTAATGGTGCCTTCACAGATGTGTAAGTTACCCATGCCTTGGGCACTAATGCACCCCCATACCATCACACATGCTAGTTTTTGAACTTTGCGTCGATAACAGTCTGGATGGTTCGCTTCTCCTTTGGTCCGGATGACACAATGTCGAATATTTCCAAAAACAATTTGAAATGTGGACTCGTCAGACCACAGAACACTTTTCCACTTTGCATCAGTCCATCTTAGATAATCTCGGGCCCAGA